>NC_136515.1:50049559-50419559 GCF_053919585.1 Euprymna scolopes | reverse complement strand
GACATAGGAATGACCATTCGAAAAATGGAAAATTTACAAAAAGAAAGATCATTAAAAAATAACACTCTGTGCTATTTAACAATCTCTCCCCCCCTCTCTCTCTCCCTCTCTCTCTCTCTCTCTCTCTCTATATATATATATATATATATATATATATATATAGTCTTTGAAGTTTTTAACATTTGAAACCACACAAAAAATTATTTTTTATCATTCATTAAAAAAACATCTAGTCAGTAAGTCATTTAATCACCTGCAATCACTGCATCAACTCTCAAATTTACTATAATACCAATTTTTATATTTTTTAAGGGATCATCAGTTGTTTACCATGAAACACTGTTTCGGGGATTTAAAAACAAAACAGTGTATTACATCATGGCTCCCCAGCAGTGTTGATCAAACACCACCACCCTTAATCTTAGGAAGAAGACAAGTTACAAAAATTTTTATTCCCCAATTTCCTATTCTTAATTGTAATTACTAACCTTTTCATAGTATAAAAATGAATTTCTTACCTGTGCGATTCATCAATTTCCACATTTAAAATGGATACATTTTTTAATTTTTTAATTTATCATTCTTGTATTTATAAGATTTGGATTAATCCATTTAACTACTTATCACCCCCACTATAGTTAGTAGTTTGTATATTTACATTCTTATTTATTTAAAATTAGATATATAAAGGTTAAAAATATTTTATTTTTACATATATACATTTTTTTTTTTTTTAATTTTTTTTTTTAACTATATAAATTTATTATATGTAATTATAAATACATTTATACATTGCTAATATAGTTTTGGATTTCCTTTATCAATATAATCTGGTTTATCTTAAACGATTCAAAAGCATCAGGATAACGATATATATATATACAGTGCTGATCATATTTATTGGCACGGTAAAATAAAAGTTAAATTTTGTCTAATAAATTCTAAAAAAGGGATTAAATTAAAGAAAATAACAAAGTATATTATGTAGTTTTAACTGGCCTTTCCGATGCAGCAATCGGATTTTAGAAAAAATAAATAACAAAGGAACAACAAACATAATTGCAAAAAAACCCTTGTTCAAAATTATTGGCACGGCTTTGTTTTTCTTTTAGTATCAGTATAATATAAACAATTTCCGGTTTACGTGCTTTCTGAACTTTTTTATAGCCATATTATGCTTGTTTAACGCTAATTCAGTGAATAATTTTTTTCAGATAATTTTTAGATAGCGATTTATTTAAACTATTATAAGTGACTAAATTATAATTTTCAATCGCCATGGTTAAAACTAAGGAACACAGCGAAGACGTCAGGAAGCTTGTTGTAGCATGCCATACCAATGGGGAGGGCTATGATAAGATTTCAAAGAAGCTAAACCTTCCCAAATCCACTGCCATAATAAACAAGTTCAAATCGCAAGGCCACGTTATGAGTTTAGAGGGTAGAGGGAGAAAAAGGATTCTTTCCCCAAGAGATGAACGGAAAATTGTTCGACAAGTAAAACAAAACCCAAGGATCTCTGTTGGGGAGATTGTTGATGAACAGAGCACCTCTGGAGTGAATGTATCTCGACATACAGTTGGTAGAGTTTTGAAGAGAGCTGGTTTAAAAGCATGTCGTCCGAGAAAGACTCCCTTATTAAAGCCTATGCACCTGAAAGCAAGGCTAGCCTTTGCAAAACGTCATATTGATAAAGATGTTGCATTCTGGAAACGTGTTCTATGGACTGACGAAACGAAAATAGAGTTATTTGGCCATAATAAAGTGTCTTATATTTACAGAAAATCTGGCGAAGCTTTCCTGCCTAAGAACACCATACCCACAGTGAAGCACGGTGGAGGCAGTTTGATGTTTTGGGGATCCTTTGCTGCCTCTGGACCAGGGCGACTTGTTAAGGTCACAGGTAGCATAAAAAAGGAAGATTATGTTAAAATATTGGATGAAAACCTGAAAGACTCTGCTAAAGAGCTCTCACTTGGTCGTCGTTGGTGGTTCATGCAAGATAATGACCCAAAGCATTCGGCTAAACTGACTAAGAAATGGCTTGAGGACAATCATATTAATGTTTTGGAGTGGCCATCACAAAGCCCAGACCTTAATCTAATTGAAACTTTATGGAGAACATTAAAATTGAGGGTAATGCAAAGGAAGCCTAAGAATCTTATTCAATTGGAGGATTATTGTCAGGAAGAGTGGGCTAAAATTACTACTGAAGAGTGCAACAACTTGGTTGTAAACTATGAAAAGCGACTGAGGAAGGTAATCAAGGCCAAAGGCTATACAATTGATTGTTAAATAAATCGTGCCAATAATTTTGAACAAGGGTTTTTTGCAATTATGTTTGTTGTTCCTTTGTTATTTATTTTTTCTAAAATCCGATTGCTGCATCGGAAAGGCCAGTTAAAAATACATAATATACTTTGTTATTTTCTTTAATTTAATCCCTTTTTTAGAATTTATTAGACAAAATTTAACTTTTATTTTACCGTGCCAATAAATATGATCATCACTGTATATATATAAAACACAGGCTCCTTTAGTCTTGGACAGACTATGGATACCCAGGAAGGGTTGCTTGCGTGCAAAATTTTTGCGTTAGGAGGTGCGCAATTTCCAACCATAATTCTCCTGATTCGACATTGTTAAATACCAGTGGCAAGTGAAGTGCAGGACGACTGGAAACAAATGCCGAGATAAGCAGAGAGCACATGCAGCGCCTAGAATTCACAAATGGTTACCCATCTGGTGCTAACCAGGCTCAACGTTGCTTAACTTTGGTGATCTGACGAGAACCGGTATGTCAACGCGATTATGCCATTATATATATATTCACTTGACATCTTTTTTAAAAGATGGAATTGCCCATCGTTGAAGACAAGATGCAAGCAAGCAAGGTCCACAGAATTTTTAGATTTACATAAATTTAAAGCATTAGAATGTTTAATGCAATGAAGAAAAATAATAAGCATATTTGGATTTTTAGCTCATCATCATCATCATAGACGTCATCATTATCACTGTCATCATCGTCATTATCATCATCGTTATTTTCGTCATCGTTGTCACCATCATCATCATCATCCTCGTCATCATCATAAGTAGCAGCACCACCACCACCATCATCATGGCAAAAATGCAATTCCTACGAATCAGCAAGTAATGGTACACTGATTCGTCTGTCATCACTGGTATCCAATTTACAGTTACAATCATGATTAGGTTATCACCATCTGCATCACTATCAGCATAATCCTCCTTCTCCTCTCCTCCTTCTTCTCCTCCTCCTTCGTCCATCTTGAAATGCTTATTAATCAGCTTAAACTCAACTTTATTAATTAAAAATTAAAAAAAATAAACACATTTAAATCAACACAATTTTTAATGGATTTCGGTTGCATAAAATTCCAGCATTTGTGACGCAACAAACAGCACTTTCATTTCGGTTTTTGTTTAGAAGACGATTCGCTAACAAAAAAAAATAAATAAATAAATAATGACGAAGATGTTAAAAAAAAAAGAAGAAATCTGGCAAATACAGTCAGTAATGAACAATTTCAGAGCTCGATTTTCTTAAGCTTCAACCTAGGAATATTGTTGTCACATCTTGGGTAGTGCATCTACCACTTGTCTCTCACTCTTAGAAAGGGTTCAATCCTGATCTGAAATGGAACACGTACATCAAATCTGTTGCCAAGGTCGCTGGGAAAATGGTGGGATCCTTCTATCGATCCAGTAGATATCTCACTACTGATGCAATTCTCTATCTATATAAGAGCCAAGTACGTCCAAGGATGGAGTACTGTTGCCACATCTGGGCAGGAGCAGCTAGAAAGACCTTATCCTGCCTTGACAGAGTTCAAAATAGACTTTGTAGCCTAGTGGGGGATGCCCTTTTCTCTTCCTTGCAACCTCTTTCTCATAGAAAAAACGTTGTGAACCTGTCTCTGTTTTATCGTTACTTTCATGGCAAGCGCTCGTCTGAGCTCCAATCTATGGTCACCCCTCGCCAAACTTTCACAAGAAACACTCGTCTAGCTGAAAGCACTATCAATAATTTCCCCCACTCTTTATCTGTGCCTAAACCTAATCGTAGATTCCATGAACAAAGTTTCTTTCTTAGAACTGCACGCCTGTGGAACTCTCTTCCTTTCACCTGCTTTCCAGCTGACTATAATATGATCGTCTTCAAGTCCAATGTAAACAAGTTCTTGATGAGCCGTTCCCCTTAAGTAATCTGATTTACTAAATCTCCACTACTAACAATTATTACGACATTGTCCCATTGACCACTGCACGTTTATTAACCCTTATCCTCGAGTGGGCTCCTGGTCTTGATAAGTGGTGACTTCTTTGTAAAAAAAGAAAAAAAAAAAAAAAGTCTCAAATCATTCTTTATTTAGTTCCTACTTTATCGGCCAAGTTCTAACCTCTGTCTCATCGTTACAATTTTGCATCCTTGTGCCTGTTTTAAAAATGCTTTAATGGAATGTGCTTCGACAAACTCGTAGCATTTGTGCTCCCTCAGTGTACATACTCACGACTAACCAGGCAAGCAGCAAAATCCCACCCCTGAACTGTTGAAGTAACTAGATGCTAGAAAGCTTTCAACTCTAAATAGTTGTTTCTTCCCTCGGACTGCTAGACTTTTGGAATTCCCTCCTTGTTTCCTGCTTCCCTGACTGTACTAATCTGTAAAAGTTGAAATGTAATGCAAACAGATATCTCATTCCTTATCTCCCCGCACTCCCCTGTTTAATACAATTTCAAATAGTAGCCCTTACGTTTCAAGTGGCAATATGCGTTGTTTGTGGTGAAAATAAGTAAAACAAGTGAAGCATGCATGGTCCCCCCGTGAGTGCACAGTGAACGAGGCATAAAAAAAATGACTAAGTTCAGTATTTGCCCCCCCCCTCCATTTAGCCTCAAAAGTCCCCAGAGGCCGTCAAATCCTGGTGAAAATGAACAACCAGTGCAGTTTTAGACCTTAACATACGTAAATTTGAGTTCTGCACCATGCAAAAAAACAAATGACTAAGACCATCACCCCCCCCCCATTTAGTCCCAAAAGTTCCCAAGGCCTTAAAATATTTAAATTTGAGTTCAGCAGATTACAAAACTGCTAAATAGACATACACAGAAAATTTTGAACAAATATAGTAAAATAGTCCCAAAAATGGAGTGTTTTTATTAGCCCTAAAAGAGCCCCTGAGGCACACCCAAGAGTTATCGCAAAGTATAGACAAACAAAATTATATAGAAATCAGTTAGTTACAACTTTTCAGAAAATTTTATAAAAATCCAAGGCATTGAATTTTTTTAATAAGCACAAAAGTGTCAATTTTAGCCATTTTAACCCGAAAGGTACCCCTAGGGGGGCAACCAGAGTTTTCCCGAAAAATACGTTCTGTTACTTTTTTACTCATATCATGTTTAATGTTTGTGCAAAATTTAAAAAAATTCCAAGTTGTAGTTATTGAGAAAAGTACGGATAGACGAATGGACAAACGGACAAGGGCGAATTTACAGGTCCACCCTTCTTTTGTCGGGGGACCAAAAAAAAAAAAGGAAAAAAGACAAAGATATCAATCAATCAATTTTTTTAGCAAAAGTAATTAGCAAAGTACAAGATAGGTAAAAAGTAAAAAAAATATTGTATCTATATACCATTTGAATGTTTGTTCAAGACGACTTTAAACTTGGATATGGTTGACATTATCATGGTCTTCTCTAGAAAACTGTTCCAGAAAGCAGAAACACAGACAAAGAAACGTTTCTGAATTTTTTAGATGAGGATAGGTTATTCATATTATTTGGATTCTTCAGACTACTCTTCTCATCCTGAGTGTCATTTTCACAACGTTTCGGTTGATGTAATCTCTGACCTTCTTTATGCCATGGGTCTGCAAGGTTTCTTTTTTGAGCATCTTGTTTTTTTTATTAGAGAATCATCTTCTGAAAAAAAAATCCAAATGAAAGTGTTGTTTGTTGTGTCAAAACATGGCTCAGTGGTTAGAGTACTTGGAAAAATCAGTTGTAAAAGTGATATTCTCCTGAAGATTGGAAGTTCAATTCTTAGTGTGGGCAAGTGAAAAATACTATTGCGAATGACTTAGGCTGACAGAACAAGAGCATACTATCCCTGTGAAGTAATTAAAGAGTTCTGTTTGAAATTCCATCCAGATTCCTGAGTTCAACAGAAACATTCCCGAGTTCAACAAGGTACATATGAAGAAGGCCGGAGGTTACATCAACTGAAACGTGAAAATAACACTCAAGATGAGAACAGTAGTCCAAGAATCCAAATGTTGTAAAGTTGGAGAACGTAGCAAGGAAAAAAAAAAAAGGAAAAAAAGAAACAAAACAACACACTGAAGATGGAGTATACCTCTAAAATATATTTGTGATGAATTTCAAACAAGTAAAATATTTGTTTATTTTCCTTATATTACGTTGTGATTTTGCTTTCAAGTGCTCTTGATGCGTATTTTATTTTATTCAAATTAAAACAACGTTTCTATATGAACTCTCATTCTTGATGTTATTCTCGCGTTGCCTACACACAATTCAAACATTTCAAAATACAACCGCTAGATACAACGTGCGGTTCTTTGCAAACAGACTTCTTTCTCCAACTTAACAACATGGCAAGGAAAAAGAAAAGGAAAAAAAGAAACAAAACAACACACAGAAGATGGAGTATACCGCTGAAATATATTTGTGATAAATTTCAAACAAGTAAAATATTAGTTTATTTTCCTAATATTATGTTGTGATTTGGCTTTCAAGCGCACTTGATGCGTATTTTATTTTATTCAGACTATACATCCATTTATTTGTTTCCATTTTGTCATCCATATTAATAACAACCCTAAAGAATAGTTGCTTTATTTTTCTTAGTTGATTTAATGAAAGGTAATGTAATAAAATGTAATTTGATATATCCAAATACAGGGTGACTCCTCCCCCCCAAAAAAACGGGCCCCAACTCTAATTAGGCCCCGTTTCTTAGTGTTTTGTCCGAATGAAATGAAACTTTGGTCATAACTAGTTTATTATATTTAAAACATCACATCAAAACACTAGGGTATTTGGCCTTTTTTTCTCCGTTCTACAGCATATGTTCTAGATGGCCTCCATTTAGCTTTTTTTTGGGGGGGGGGGGTCACCCTGTAAATAAAGAGAAAATAAAAGGGAAATAAAAAGGGAGCAGGTGTGGTCTTAATTAACTAGTGTTGCCTATTTTAACAAGTTTGAATACCATTGTCAACTTTTAAAATAAACAGAAAGATGTGAACGTTTGTATTATTTTCATCTTGAGTGTGATTAGCACTACTCTTTTCCTTAGTAGAGAAAAGGAAATGTGTATTCAACGGCCGAAGAAGGTCGCAGGGTACAGCGACCGAAACGTTGTGCTAATAACACCTAAGATGAGATTAATAGTCCGATTAATCAAAATGATACAAACATTCACATCTCATCTCAAACATTCAGAATTTGCATTAAACAGAAAGAATTTGGGACAAAAATCACATAAAACTTTGCCAAAAACTCAGTAAACACATAATAATACTCGATTTAAAATTACTATATAATAATAATAATAATAATTCTGATTTCGTTTATCAACGTCTCCCTGAAAAGAGATGGGATTCATTTCCAGAGGATTTCCCTCAATTCAGGCTCCAAACAAGGAGCTTCAAAGATCAAGGGTTTTCCTAAGGATGTTGATGGTACCTGCAATAGCAGAGGTCTGAAGGCAGCCTAAAACATCAGGGATTCGTAATTTTTTCAATTGTCCTTCCAGACGACTTGATACTTCTCCTAGCGTACCTACTACGACTGGAATTAAGAATCATAATAATAATAATAATAATAATAATAATAATAATAATAATAATAATCATAATAATAATAATAATAATAATCATAATCATAATAATAATAATAATAATAATAATAATAATCATAATAATAATAATCATAATAATAATAATAATAATCATAATAATAATAATAATAATCATAATAATAATCATAATCATAATAATAATAATCATAATAATAATAATAATCATAATAATAATAATAATAATCATAATAATAATAATCATAATAATAATATTAATAATCATAATAATAATAATAATAATAATCATAATAATAATAATAATATTAATAATAATAATAATATTAATAATAATAATAATAATATTAATAATAATAATCATAATAATAATCATAATAATAATAATAATCATAATAATAATAATAATAATAATAATCATAATAATAATAATAATAATAATAATCATAATAATAATAATAATCATAATAATAATAATAATAATAATAATCATAATAATAATAATAATCATAATAATAATAATAATCATATTAATAATAATAATAATAATAATCATAATCATAATAATAATAATAATAATCATAATAATAATAATAATAATAATAATAATCATAATAATAATAATAATAATAATAATCATAATCATAATAATAATAATAATAATAATCATAATAATAATAATAATAATCATAATCATAATAATAATAATAATATTAATAATAATATTAATAATAATAATATTAATAATAATAATAATAATAATAATAATATTAATAATAATATTAATAATAATAATAATAATATTAATAATAATAATAATAATCATAATCATAATAATAATAATAATAACAATAATAATAATAATAATAATATTAATAATAATAATAATAATATTAATACTAATGATGATGATTATATACTTGCACATGAACGGATCAAATTAATTCTCTAAACAGAACCGGCTTGACCCACTTTTATGTCTGCCTACAAGGATTAAATTCAAACTAAAATGCTATTAAACCTTAAGTTTAGAATCCTTACTTAAATGGTGATCAAAATCCACAACACGATTTTGATTCTAAAAAAATGTCTAAAACTAAAGACTTAAGCTTGAAGTGTAAAACAGTTTAAGCTTAAGGAACTTGAAATTCAGGGAATCTTACTTAATTGTTGCCCTTCTTCAGGTATATCTGGTCAAATTTAGAAATCTTTCAGTCGAACTCAGGACATAAGCACATATTCTGAACAGAACCCTTTATTTACTTCACGAGGCTAACATGTTCTCGTTCCGTAAATTGTGAAAGTAATATTCACTTCATTAAAAGTTCAATTCTCAGTGTGGGCGACGAGAAAATACAATTGTGAATTACTTAGGACCTCTATCCAGTCATGGCTGACGGAACAAGAGCATGCTACCTCCATGAAGTAAATGAAGAGTTCTGTTTGAAATTCCATCCAAATTCCTGAGTCTGACCAGATATACCTGAAGAAGGTAGGAGGTTATATCGACCAAAACATTGTGAAAATGACATTCAAGATGAGAAAATACAATGACATTCAAGATGAGAAAATACAATTGTGAATTACTTAGGACCTCTATCCAGTCATGGCTGACGGAACAAGAGCATGCTACCTCCATGAAGTAAATGAAGAGTTCTGTTTGAAATTCCATCCAAATTCCTGAGTCTGACCAGATATACCTGAAGAAGGTAGGAGGTTATATCGACCAAAACATTGTGAAAATGACATTCAAGATGAGAAAATACAATGACATTCAAGATGAGAAAATACAATTGTGAATTACTTAGGACCTCTATCCAGTCATGGCTGACGGAACAAGAGCATGCTACCTCCATGAAGTAAATGAAGAGTTCTGTTTGAAATTCCATCCAAACTCCTGAGTCTGACCAGATATACCTGAAGAAGGTCGGAGGTTATATCGACCAAAACATTGTGAAAATGACATTCAAGATGAGAACAGACAAGGTTGAAGGGTTGAAGCTGACAGGTTTCAAACCCATTGACTTCCTTGACAATGCATGCATCTGTATGCTAGCAAAGGTCCTGCGGCAGGTCAGTACATTTTGAGTGCAGGCTGGTTAATGACACTGATGATGAGAGCAGTAGTCCAAAGACTCCAAATAATATGAATAACCAACTTTTCTTTTCTTTTTTCTTTTTCTTTCTTTTTTTTTTTTTTTTTACATGGAGGTTATCACTTATCAAGGCCCGGAAACCACTCAGGGATAAGGGTTATTGCGTGTAAAGTAATCAATAGGATAGTATCATAGTAATCGTTAGTATTGGAGATTTGATAAAGTGTCTTACTTAAGGGGGCGGTTCATCAGGAATTTGTTTATGTTGGACTTGAAGACATCCAAGTTGTAGTCAGGAGGGGAACAAGCAAACGGAAGAGAGTTCCACGGTCGTGCAGTTCTAAGAAAGAAGATTTGCTCCAGGAATCTACGCTTTGATTTAGGCACAGATAAAGAGTGGGGAAAATTAATGACGGTGTTTTCACCTAGACGGGTGTTTATCGTGAAAGACTGGCGAGGGGGGGGGGGCCAGAGATTTCTTTTCTTTCAACCAGCTTCTCTGTATTATGCCTTCAGTACATAACCCTCAACTGGATAGTTTATGATCAGTAATGAAGAGTATAACGTGGCTTTGGAAAGATTCCATGTTTTAACGTAATTTTGCAGTCCAGCTGACACATTCAAGTTCGTATAGGAACACAGGATTACAAACAGACCTTGTATCTAACTTTTGCATCATAGGGAGTCAACTAAATAGGGATGAAAGTCGAGTATTATGGCTCATTTGCTTTTCTAACCTAAAAATAAACAGCATTTTCTGAAGGACCCTTTAATCTAGAAAAGAACATATGGTAAATGTTTACTTTAGGGTCCTAAACTTCATATTGCCAAAAAAGAAACCAAAAACAAAAGCAACATACAAAAAAAAACAAAAAAAAACAAACAAAAAAACAAACAAACAAACATTCAACACAGCAAAGTTTACATTAACCTTGTAAGAGTTTATTATGCCGCCATGAAACTGTACGTGGCATCGGTACGATTGGGTTCCCTTCTGAAAAATAAGACAATTTTTAAAAAATAATTTTTTTAGCAATTTAAACTATATACTTCATTAATCTAGTCACTAACCCTAAGTTAGGATGGTACTAGTGTACGAAAAGGATCTCAAATATCTGGCATCTTTGTAGATTCGGAAAATTTAGGTCATGCGGTATTAGCTAACTGCTATTACACGAAATGATATAACCTTCTCTAATCTTTTAATATCCCCCCAACCGAAAGATCAGATGTCTTTTTTAAAATTTATCTTTTGTAATTTTGTGATTTTATTGTCCATAAATGTCGTACAGAAATACACTATAGGCAACAACAAACTGAAAATTGGTAAAGAAACAAATATATAACAAAGGTAAGATAATTAACTGCTCTATTGCAACATAGTCGTTAACATTTAAGGACCCAAAGCATTGCAGACTCCATCGCAAAGAAACATAAGGAAGGAAGAGGAAAGAAACTCAACTCGTTTTAACAAAAGACCTTTATTCCTTCTTCCCTGGCCACGTGTGACTTCTCATCTCAACTGTGACGTCACTTACGTGTTTGTAATGTGATCATAGGTCTGCGCACAGGTTCTTCTTTTTATAATATTTTTTCTTCTTTGCCGTGACGTCACCTCGCACACGGCTTGGTCATTTGCATACAGCCATCCATGCTTCCATGCTCTCTTACACTATGTGCATTGGACCGTTTCACCTCTGTTATTTCTATTTAACAAATAGGACATATAGGAGTTTCACTTCTAAGTATACTTTTTGCATTAAAAAGGCTTTTGCATTGTTATGTGTACCCCAAATCTGTCTCATGTTGGTCCATATCAATTCAATGCTATTCTGTAGCGAAGGGGGGGGGATTTTGCCTGTTGTGTGTATATCTCATTAAGTGTATCTCTTTGTCTGTATCTATGTATGCAATCATGATACGTCTAGTGTCTATATATGGCCGTGTTCATAATGTCTTATATGTGTGCATAACCAAACTTTGACATACCTTTTCTCTGCCACTTGGCTTTGTTGCTCGTAACTGCAAAGGGAACCGCATGCACAAAATAATAAGTCGGAGCCTATTCTTTCTTTCTAATCAGCGATTCTGAATTCTATTTTTGTGTTTCTTTCTCCGACGTATCTTTGTCCCAATTTCAACATGTCTGCTCCATCCAAAATCGGAAACCAGACTGACTTGTATGTGAGAGAAAAGATATATTCCTCTCTTTCTTTCATGCTCTCTCTCTCTTTCTTTCTTTCTTTGCACATCCTCTTTCACATGTAACCGAATGATCTATCTCAGGCTGCTATCGTCGACCCCAGCTACCAATTTTGGCATACGTCAACGACTTAACCCTTGAACTCTTCTTGCACTAACCAACCTTCACAGCAAAATCACAATTTTCACCATGCCGGCATAATCCGGCAGAGATTACATATCACTATGTCATTTGTTGTTACACTGGTCAGCTAATACTATGTGACCAAAATTCTCCAAAGCCAGAAATCTGAGATCTCTTTCGTACACTAGCACTGTCAACGTTACTAATGCTCACCAATTGTGCTGATTCCATATCCAGTTTTGTGGTAGCATAATCAACGTTTTCTAACGGAGCGTGTATGAGTGAGTGTGAAAATATCAGCAGCAGTCGAAAGATTTCAAAAATATTAGCAGCAGCAGCTGTTAAAGCATGTATGCAAATTAGCAGTTGTGTGCGAGCCTATGTCACAGGAAAAGGCGAGAAAAAATACTCCATGTGATCGAAAAGAGAAGCAAAGTGCACACCGGACAAGATGGACGTGTGAAAATTGAGGGTGAAAAAGCGCTGTCTAGCGCCAGCGTGGGGTGACGGCAAAAGAGGCTATTAAAAAAGGCACGTGTGTGTGCAAAGAGACTTTGGAAAAATAATGAAAAGCGTTGTTTTGGAAGAACCATGAATAAATGCATTTTATTTGCATTTTATTAGCATTTCATTTGCATTTAAAAAAAAAATGCAGAGTTGGAATTATTTATTTTTATTTGTTTGTTCCTTTGCGGCGATACCAAAGAGGTGGGGGTCCAAGAGAGGTTTGAACTTTAACGACACATGTAAAAACTAACGGCCACACGACATTACATTTTACCAAGTTATTGTAAGGTTTCCCTGTCCATTTTTTCGGACAGCATGGATTTTAGGCTCTAAAGTAAACATTTACCAAACATTATTAACTTCCCCCACTCTCAGGTGATTAACAAAATGCTGGACACATTAAATGGGCCTTGCAATTTACATGTATTAACTCACCCCCCTTGAAGTTTATTTTAGGGTCCTAAATATCATATTGCCAAAAAAGTGGTTTAGTGGAGGATGCCCTTTTCTCTACCCTGCAACCCCTCTCCCACAGAAGAGACGTTGCGAGCCTATCCTTGTTTTATCGTTATTTTCATGGCAGGTGCTCGTCTGAACTCCAATCTCTGGTCCCCCCTCGCCAAACTTTCACGAAAAACACCCGTCTAGCTGAATCCACTGTGAAAAATTTCCCCCACTCTATATCTGTGCCTAAATCAAAACGCGGATTTCATGAGCAAAGCTTCTTTCTTAGAACTGCACGCCTGTGGAACTCTGTTCCGTCTGCCTGCTTCCCTCCGGACTACAACTTGGATGTCTTCAAGTCTAATGTTAACAAATTCCTAATGAACCGCCCCCCTAATTAAACACTTCATAAAATCTCCTCACTAACGTGATGTACTTGCAATAACCCTTATCCCTGAGTGGCTTCCGGGCCTTGATAAGTGGTGATCACTGTGGTAAAAAAAAAAAAAAAAAAAAAGAAAACAAAAACGAACAACAGCAACACACACACACAAAAAGCATTCAACACAGCGAGGCTAACATTAACCTTGTAAGAGTTTATTATGTGAAACTGTATGTGGCATCGGTACGATTGGGTTCCCTTCTGAAAAATAAGACAATTTTTAAAAAATAATTTTTTTAGCTATGAAAACTATACACTTGATTAATGTAGTCACTAAACCTAAGTTAGAATGGTACTAGTGAACAAAAATGATCCCGAATTTCTGGCATCTTTCTAGATTCAGAAAATTTAAGTCACATGATATTAGCTAACCGGTCTTATACCAAATCTTCTCTAATCGTTTAATATCCGCCCCCACCCCCGAGTTGAGGGCAAACACCTCTCTAATGCAAGGTCGGCAACCTAAAATCTATGGCCTGGACTCGGTCTGCAAAGGCATCTTGACCAGCTCGCGAGCCTGATTACCGATGACTATTTTGACCATCAGAGACGAGGCTTTCGTATTCAACAAAAGACCGAATGTTATTGTCTTCTGATCCACCCAACAGAATTTGAATAGTATGATCGCAAAAACATGATTCAAACATAATCATATTTATTTCTGCATGAAAAATGAAAGAAATAAACATAAGATAAAAACTGAGAGCCGGTTTAACACTGACCTGTGACAGACATTAGATGTAGACAGTTGCAAAGTGACAATGTTGTCTTAGTCGGCTTTTTATTTTATTCCTTCAACGCCCGCCACCTATTGTTTACTCCTGTAACTACACTCTGTAAGTTGCTGAAATCTTTCAATTAGCCATGATTTTTATATTTTCAATACCAGTTTCAAAGATACACGTCATATTTTCGTCCATTTTGATTCAGGTGTTTTTTTTTTTTTTCACTTTGAAGTATTTTGACGTTCTTTGAGAAAAACTAATTTTTGTCATGCGTTTTCTTAATTTTACATTTTCTTTTGTTTCTCTGATTTTTCGGTATTTATTTTCATTGTGGTTTGAAATATTTAGGTTGACAGGAGTCTACATAAGTAATTTCCTTTTATTGTTCATCAATGAGCGTTGTCCAGCCTGTGAGCCATTATTATAGCACGTAGGTGTGTCAGAAATTTCGTGAAAAATAGTGAATAATTCCACCCCGTCTTTCTAAGCTTATAACTCCTCGAAAAATGTAATTCAAGCCCTAATCTTTTTTCAATTAAAGGAGCAAGGACCAAGGTTTCATTAAAAAAACAAAAAACAAAAAAAAAAAAACAACGCGTTTTTTTTTTTAAAAAAAGGTTTTAAACTTCGGACTTTACAGGTAAATTTCTAAAAAACACTATTTTTTTTGTTTTAAATTTGAATATATTATTTATTAACCGTTTCTCTTCAATTTGTGATATATAACACTTTGGTGAGTAAATTAATTATTTACTTTTTAATAGACATTTCAAAATGGGAGGTGTGAATTATTCGACCCCCTGTCTTTCCAAGCTTATAACTACTCGAAAAATGTAATTCAAGCCCTAATTTTTTTTTTCAATTAAAGGAGCAAGGACCAAGGTTTCATTAAAAAAACAAAACAAAACAAAAAACAAAGAACGTGGTTTAAAAAAAAAGTTTTAAACTTCGAACTTTACAGGTAAATTTCTAAAAAACACTACTTTTTTTTGTTTTAAATTTGAATATATTATTTATTGACCTTTTCTCTTCAATTTGTAATATATAAAACTTTGGTGAGTAAATTAATTATTTACTTTTTAATAGACATTTGAAAATGGGGGAAGGGGCGTGAATTAAAAAAAAAACGTTTGTCTAAAATATTATTCGGTTTATTGGAAAGAGCATAAAATTTCACATTGACCCTGAAAATATCATAAAAATAGAATCAATAGAAAAATTTTGGTAGATTTTTAAAGTTTAAAAATTTAAAAATATTGAGTTCGTAAAATTCATTACTGTTTTTTTTTTTTTAAATAAAAAAAAATATTTCTATTACTTTTAAAACAACTTTAATAGTTTATTTTGAAAGTATAATCCATAAAGAAAATAAACAATCCACTTATAAAGGAGAAATTACGAGTTTTTTTTTTATATTTTATTCGCAGTTTCGTGTTAGGGGTGTCAAAAATTCCTACAAAAATTCTGATACACCTATAGCACGATCCTGTTCGCGAGGTCAAGTGACTGGCCAACCCTTACGTCAGTGTAAAAGGAGCATGTTTTATTTTAACATGACAAGTATTTGAGAGCGGTGTGTTGGTGACCTAATGGATATTTACCTTATGGCCATCGCCAGGGGAATGTCAGAACGTGGTATAAATGAGCCAGCACTCCGACCCCGTAAAAATAAGTCAGTGAGTAACCACATCGGAATTCTCCGGTGAGGGCGTCTCAAACAACAAGCGATAAACTTGCTCCACCCAAAAAGCCGGGAGGAAAGAACTGGGAGGGTGAACCTGAACCTCCTAGGGCTATCCAGAACATTTGCGTCAGTCCGGCAGCTAAAAGGTCACAGAAATGGCACAGTTTCTGTCGAACTGACTGTTGATATCGAAGTCGGATCTAGGCTTGCGCGTTACCTACGGAAGACACCACTTCGTGGGAGGGTGTTCCTCTTCCTCCTAGAAATGAGAGCCTCCATTTATAGCCTAGATTTGCACACCCACGCGATGAAAAGCAGATGGTTTCCGAGTGCCCCTCACTCAAACCACATCCCATGAAGACGAGAGCGGGGGGGGGGGGGAGGGAAAGGGATATCTAGGAAACTGAAAATATCAAACTTAACAAAAGTGTGCTCTAACTTTTAACGACTACGTGAGCTAATTTCATTAAATAAATAAGCGGTTAGTGGATGAGTCTTTTTCTTATTTTATATGATACCTACTAAATGTAAGACATTCTTGAGAAAAAAAAACTATAAAGAAAGAAAAAAAAGCTGAAAACTAATAAATCTCGGTTCTTCTCAGTAATAAAAAACAACTACTTTCGTCAACAGGTCGGTGTGTTGCGGGCACCTGCATTCCCTCCTCCCCTCTCTCTCTATATATATTATACACATAAAACACATTTTCTCTATCTCTCATGCACAATACACTTCTCCCCCTCACTGTCTCTCTCTCTCTCTCTATATATATATATATATATGCAGAGAGAGAGAGAGAGAGAGAGAGAGAGAGAGTGAGTGAGTGAGTGTGTGTGTGTATGTTTGTTTGAGAGAGAGAGGGGGGGAGAAAGTGTATAGTGTATGTTTTTATGAGAAAGAGAAAGTGTGATATGTGTGATGAGAGAGAAAATGTTTTGTATGTGTGTCTGTGTGAGCGAGCGAAAGAGAAAGAGAGAATGGAAGAATGTGTATGTGTGCTTGAGAAAGAAAGAGTGTGTGTATGATAGAGAAGGAGAGAAGAAAGAAAGAGAAGACCGTGCGTGTGCGTGTTTGAGAGAGAAGTAGAGAGAAAGAGCGCAGGTGCTCGGAACACACCGACCTGTTGACGCAAGAAACACTCTGGAAAGCAAAGAGGTGGTGGTGGAGGAGGAGGAGGGGATTTTGAAAATAAATAATAATCGCATTTAGTTGTTTATTTTGAACCTTTCCCATGAATTAATAAATGTGTTACTAATGAACATGAAAAAAAAAAGAAGAAAATATTGTAAAAGTAGATGAGAAGAAAAGTTCTAAAGAAAAAGAAAAAAAAAGAGGGAGAAAAAGAACAATCCTTGCTAAAAAAATAAAAAACAACAAAAAAAAAAACGTTGATTTTCATTTTACGGGGTATTTGTTTTTCAAAGCTTTTTTTTTTTTTTCACTCAGTTTAACTATTTTTCTTTAATTTATTTGTAAAATATTAAAAAAGATCGATTTCGCCACCTTTTTGTGTCTTTTTTTTCTTATGTCATAATTAATTCTCATAAATATTTGTCATAATTAATTATATTCTCATGATATTACCCCTCCGTATTGTTTATTTAGACCTCCTCCCTCACCGGAGAATCCCGACGGCTATTTTCATAACCATCTAGAGTGTCCCGCCTTTTTTGGGGGTGGCTCGATTCCTTACGTTCAGCCGATTTCGCGTAATAGGCAGGACGAAAACAATATATGATATTTGCGATATGAGGTTTGGTAAATAAAAGCACAAAAACAAAGAAAGAAGACGACGCAACAGAAATAAGAATAATATTTGTGAAGAAGAGAAAGATATTCTGTTGCTGTCGGGTCGGAAAAAGATGGTGGCTGAAACCAATGTGGAGATTCCTACTTCTTAGCCAAAACCTCCAGGATGGAAAAAAAGGGCACCTCTCCTAATTTCTAATGACTCTTACGAGAGGACCAAATAATTGATTGTTTCTGTTTTCGTCCCCCCACCCAAAGAAGTAAGTGTGTTAATATATATATATATTTTAAGAGTGAATATTTGTCTCCAAAACAAAGCAGTATTTTCCCCCAATTCAAGGGAGTTATAAAAACGCTGAACCTCCCCACCATATTAAGCGGGCATCCCGTTTTACTTACGTTACTCCCAACCTTGAGGAGAGGCCATAGTAAAAGAAATGTGATGTTAAATTTAAGATAACAATTCATCTTTAATTACTTGCCTCCCTCCCCACGAGGGCAAAGTTAGATATAAAGTCATTGTTTTTTTTTTGTATATAGGGAAAATCCAACTCTCCAGAAAGGAGCACTAGTACTACCAATACTTGTGCAAAATACGGATCGTGCTAAAATAATAACGTTATTATTTAGACATCCATTCTTAACATGGGGAAGGTGATTTTTTTTAACAAACAACACAACCACTATTCTGTACTGTCACCTAACAATTTAATAAACAAAATATACCGTAAAAATTAAATTTAACTTCAAAAATCACATCTAAAAAAAATAGCACAATCTGTATTCTGCAAAAGTACAAAAAAAAAACCTCTGTCTAGAAGGATTTCAGGGCTTCTTTTCTTCGCTGACCAACTTTGTCCTCCTCCTCCTCACCTTACGTTCTCTACAAAAAACAACGAAACAAATAAGCAAACAAAAAAAAAAAAAACATACACGCACGAGTCGCACGACCTAGAAGTTTTCTTTTATAAGAGATCTTATCGATTGTTTTTTTTAATATCATACTGACGCAGACGCATATATTTAATAAATAAAACAATTAAGATTGGACAACTCAACGCATCGTGATTTTTTTTTCTTTTTTAGTTAGGTCCTTTTTCTCCCTCTTTCTCATTTTCACGCTTTTTTGTATTTCTTATATTATATATATATATATATATATATATATATATATATATATTTAGCTTCCCCTGCCGTCTATATATCTTTACTCTATCTTTCTTTTTGTCCGTCATTCTCTCTCACCCCCTCCCCGCGTATACCAACTGCTCGTTTTTCGTGAGATAATTAGAGAGAACGAGAATTGGCGGACTTTACGTGACGTTGGATTTGTAAAAAAAAAAAAAAATAATTGAGTCCCCCTTTACAAAAAAAACAACAAAAAAAAAAATCTATAAACTTTTTCCTTCTTTCAGTTTCCTAAGTTTATAATAATCATAAAAAAAAGAAACGTGTTTGGGATTTTCGGCAAGGATTTAAAAATAATGAAAGCGGGTTTTTCTGAACAGGGAGATTAAAACACGCACTTATCTCCCTCTTTTTCCCAATTTTTTCGGATTTATATTTTTCTACCTGGACTTTTTGTTTTCTTGATTGCTTTTATTTTTTTTTTTTTTAACTTATATTTATTTACCAATGGAATTACTACTACGATTATAAAGCGGAGATATATTTTTTTACGTACAGGTAAATTTTGTATCTATTTTTATTTATTTATTTTTTTTTTTTGATTTCAAACTTTTAAAATGGACTTTTTGAAAAACTAAACTCTTTGTTTAAAGATTTGTCATTTTTCCGTTTTTTTTACTTAAAAAAACTTGAATTAATTTTTTTTTTTTTTTTGCCGATGGTCATCATTTTTTAAAATTTATTTAATTATTATTAATTGTAAGGTGCTTATGCAATATTACCGCGCTATTTTTAAAAATAGTTTCAGGTTAAATTCAAGTTTCACGCTATCTTTTTTATTATTCAATTGGGGTTTGTATTACTGTACACATAGATTCGAAAAAGTTGTCAAAAAACAAATATATAACAAATAAATGTTATCAAAGGCAAGATAAGTTACTTTTCTACCAAACTGGATATAATTCACGTGTTTTTATTCAATTTAACATGTTTATTCAGCTTGAAAAACATGCAGTGTTTACCGATGTATTGGAAAATTCAAAATGGCGGCCGACTCTCTCTTAAACACGGTACGTTCGGGAAAAGGTGTTACAAATAATAAACTAGACAAAATACTGTTAGAAATTCGCTCAATATATATTACCGTGACATAGGTTGACATATATTCGGTGTTTTTTAAATAGTATTTTGTCTAGCTTATTATTTATAACACCTTTTCCCGAACTTACCGTGTTTAAGAGAGAGTCGGCCGCCATTTTGAATTTTCCAATACATCGGTAAACACTGCATGTTTTTCGAGCTGAATAAATGTTACATTGAATAAAAACACAAAAAATATATCCAGTTTGGTAGAAAAGTAACTTATCTTGCCTTTGATAACATTTATTTGTTATTACATAAAATTGTTTATTAAATTCGGAGCTACGATCTGTGCTATTTGGTTCTTATTTAGAATTCGACTTAATTAAAAAAAAAAAAAACAAACAAACAAAAAAAAAAAACACTCGTCACCGAACGAGGACGTCATATTCGAAAAATCATGTAAATTGATCAAGTTTATCAAGATTTTATATCTAGAAATTCATTTTTGTACGATTTTTTTTTTTTTTTTTTTGATTTTAAGAGTAAATTTCATGCATAAGGTTAATTTTGGTCTCGATAGTTGCAATTGAGTTGTCTCCCTTTATTGATAAAACAATGGCAGATCAAAAAATAGCGCATCCTCGCTTCGACGCAACGTTTGATTTTATTAGTTAAAAAAAAAAAAAAAAAAAAGCGGTACTTCACGGCGAGCGTGGACCCTGGGTAAGTGGTGTTTTTGTTTAATGATTGCTCCCTGAAAGCGCATGCTCAAAAGGTTTTCTTTGGTTTATTTAATCACGAAAACTTTTTTGAAGGTAATATTTGAGGCAAAAAAAAAAAGTGGGTGCAAAAACATTATTTGAATATGTATGAAAAAATAATTTAACAAAAAAATCAATATTTAATTGAGAAAATAATATAAAAAAATTAAAATGAACTATAATAAAAACAAGAACGAAATAAAAGTATGAATCAAATTTACCCAAAAAAATAATTAAAAAAAAATACACGCGCGATTTATTTATTTATTTATTTATATATATATATATATATATATATATATATATATATATAAAGGGTAAACCGTGACTATAGTTTGGTCTTTTGACTAGGAGCAAAGTGTAGTATCTATTTCTTCTAACTACACCTTTTTCTGTCTTATACCAGCGAAGAAATTCTTTTGACACTAGTGCAATTTAACATCCATAAATAGTTTTTATTTTAGATACCGCGCAACGTAAGAATTAACAAAGCCCCTCCTTCCCATTGTTAAGAATGGCTTTCTAAATTTTCTTCTGACTATTAAAACTGAAGTGCCTTTTATTTTACTTTGTCAAACATTTTATTTCTTTGAATCCACAAGCTTTATTTCCCCCCCTTTTTTTTATTTTGTTCAATTCAATTTTTGATAAAAAAGAAAATCAAAATAAACTGTTTGAAACCGATCAAACAGAATTAAAACTAATTGTACATTTGGGCTACTATCACCGTTTTTATTATATTCACAACATTTCTGTCGATATTATCTCCGACCTTTTTTTATGTGTAACTTTTTGAACATGAGGAATCCGGACGGAATATCGAATTGAATCCTACCCAACTTTCGATTCAACTTGCCCCCGTCAATAAATCTGACCCTTATCGCAGTAGCCTAAGTTTTGAAAATATATATTGTAATTAAGCTACACGGAATTTTCTGCGTTTCGTCCTCGTTAAAATTCTCTAGACTAGGATGAAACGCGGAAAATTCTGCGTAGCCTAATTGCAATATATATATTTTCAAAACTTACTACCTAACTATACTTGTGTATCGAGCACGCGCACTGTCGAAGTAAATGTTGATAATAGGACAGGTACATATCATTTTATGTACCTATTTACAATGCCTCCCCACGGGACAGAGTTAGACACCAGGGTCGTTTTTTAACGTGGAGAAAAGGTACAAAAATAAAAATTGTCTCAATCGCGAAGGATGTCTCCTCCACTGAAAGAGAACGAGAAATGGAAGTGTAGCAATGTAGCATCTGAAGAACAGATTTGGTCAAAAGGCCAAGTAAAAAAAAACATTATTTTATGTAGATACATGTAATAATAAGCAGAGGTTCATCTTTGATATCGTTTAAATGGCTGTAAACGAAATCGTCAGGCCTGACACTGCCGTTGTTTCAAAATAAATAAACGGGCGCATTAAAATCAGTTAGCACACACACACACAAAACTTACGACATAGAGTAATTAAGCTTGCCTTTGGTAACTTTTAATCTTTCTTTTTTTTTTTTTTTTTTTTTTTTTTTTTTTTTTTTAAACTAGAGCCAACAAAACAAAAAAAAAAAGGGGATGAAAAAAAGAAAGTATATAACAAATAAATGTTACCAAAGGCAAACTCGGTTACTTTTCTATAAAAAAAATAACATTTGTCGTATATTTGAATTTTTGTCCCCCCCTCTCCCGTTTTATTTTCGTTTGTTGGCTTCTTTGCTAAATACTCCACCCCCACCACCATCACCAAAAAAAGGCCTAAATTTTCGCTTTCTCTTCATTTTGACATCTCTGGCGATCGCCATTTCAATTATTTCGGAACCTCGTTTTATTTCGACGAAATGCAATAAGGAAATCGGAAGGTAACCTCTTTTTCTGTCCGACCTCGCATAGTTCGAATTTTTGTGTCGCGCAGGAGTTAAACTCCCCCACCTCCTATTAACTCGTAAGTAAAAAAAAAAAAAAAAAATGCTAACACTAGTGTCATTAATTTTTTAAGAAAAGATACAAAAATGGAAATTCGTTACTATTATCAATATATTCATTTAAAGGAAATAACAGTTAAAAAATTAATTAATAAAAACTTTTAAATTGCTTTAATGTTTTACGTAGTCATTTGTGACCTATTTGCGTTTTAAAAATAGGTGTTTCAAGCTTTTAAAGTTATTTTTTTTTTCTTTTACTATTCTGTACTTTCACCTAACAATTTAATAAACAACGAAAGATAGCGTAAAAATTGAATTTAACTTTAAAATACTATCTAAAAATAACACTGTCCGTATTCTGCATAAGTACAAGTTACCGTAAATATCGATTCGGAGTAAAATGGCCATTTCGCTCAGAATCAATATTTGCGGTAACATAACTATATTTTAACGGAAATAGGTCGCAATTGAGAAGTAACTAAAAATAAAATGTTTTGGACTAATTTCTTAAACTGTATTTCTTTTTAAAAATAATTTATGTCCCCTGTGTGTGATGATTATCTAAAACATGTATTTGGCAAAAACTTTTAAATTTTGTAAATGTTTATTTAACATGTAAAATGTTTTACAACAGAACACAAACCAATAACATTTGTTTGTGATTTTGGGGGTTTCAGGGTCGCTGACAACGAATCTGATATTCAAACCTGTCGCAAGTTTATCGTTTGCATGGTATTAACCCCTTCGCCTGGGAACTATTTTGCGCCATTTCGCAGCTTTCGTTAACGGCGCTACACACCAAGGCTCGCGGTAGTGTTTTCTTATTGATGCGTTCGCGCACGCACGTGCGGAGGAATCTTTAGCGGACATTTGAAATAACAAGAAAGTTAAAAAAGAAAGTTCATTTTTGGTGCTACGTAATGTTCTTTTTTATTGATTTAGAAGTATTCACCGGCGGTTTACAAAAACATTTGTTTTTCGTTCAGATTTTTTAATTTTTTTTTTTTTTTTTTTTTTGAGGGGGAGTATTCACTTATAGAACTTGTATAGTTTAACAGGTGCTTCTGCAATTTAATTAACCGTTTTCCCATAAGGTATGCGCCGTCCCCGCCCCAAATGTAAACAGAATATTTGTGAAATATGAAACAGTTCTTCTGTTCGATAATGTCGGCACGTTGCTTACGGAAAAACGGTTAATCAAACTGCAGAAGCACCTGTTAAAACCCTATACAAGTTCTTTAATTGAACCTCCCTCAAAAAAAAAAAAAAAAAAAAAGAACGGAAAACATGTTTTTGTAAACCGTTCGTGAAAACTTACTGGCAGCATTATTTTTATTATTAAATTTTATGAAAAGTATTTCATCTAATTACTACTAAATGTCGTGAAAACTATTTGGCGCTTCTGAACTATCAGAACGAAATTTCGGAAATCGTAAAACTGAATTTCACAGAAAAAACAATGGTATCTACGTATTCGTCGTATTTTTAAAATGATCATATCCAAAAATTAAAAGAATCATTAAGTTAGAAAATTAAAGAATTCGAAGAAAACGCTTGTATTTGCTTATGTAATACACAGAAGAGCTAAAAAAGGGAGGTAATGTTCAGTTTCGATTTATTTTATGAAAACAAGATGGCCGCAATTTTTCACCTGCTTACACGATTAAAGTTTTTTTTCTTCTTTAATAATTCAGTAATATTCAGGTAATTTCGACTGTATAATTTGAAAGATAAAAAATCAGTAGAAACCATTCTTTTTTTTTTTTTATCTGAATTTCGTTCTGACAGTGTAGAAGCGCTAACTATTTATTTTATGAAAAATATTTCTAATAATTTAAAATGTCCGCCATGTATTCATGCATCTTGTGAAAAGTCATGTGATTTCACGTGTGCGCACATTTCAGTAAGAACCGCTAACGAGCTTCTCAGCTTAGCGTTAACGGAGGTGGTGAAATGGCGCAAAATAGTGCCAGGATCAAGGGGGCTAATACCATACAAATGGTAAATTTGCGATGGGTTTGAATATCAGGTTCGTTGTCAGCAACCCCGAAAACTCTTCAAAAACAAATTTCTTTTGGTCGGTGTTCTGTTGTAGTTAAAGTAAACAGTTACCCAAATTCTAATCGTTGAAATTTGATTTTAGAAAGAAATTGACCGCACCTATAGAACTTCGGCAAACGTGCATTATAGTAGACAACCCCCCTCCAAATATTCAGTCAATAACTGTTACCTAAATCATTAATTTTATATTTGTAAAGTGTTTGAAAACGTTTTTAGTTTAATATAAGATTTCGTTCAAATCGTTTTCCTTAGAATGATCATCCAAAACGATTCCGTACGCTTGTGAAGCTCTCTTCTGTTTGCCTGCTCCCCAGCTGATTGCAATATGGTCGTCTTCAAGTCCAATGTAAACAAGTTCTCGATGAGCAATTCCTTAAAGTAATCCAGTTTGCCGAATTCCCACTAACGATTACTATGATGTTGTCCCATTGACTATACACTGTACACTCATTAACCCTTATCCTCGAGTGACCTTTGGGCCTTGATAAACAGTGACGCCTTTGCCAATAAAAAAATCACCAGCAAATTCTGATTACTAACGTAAAATGATCACTCACTTTCCGACTGGATAGTGTTTAAACGACATGTAATCATTGTACCCATTTACAGTGCCTCCCCACGGGACAGAGTTAGACACCAGGGTCGTTTTTTAACGTGGAGAAAAGGTACAAAAATAAAAAGATTGTCTCAATCGTGAAGGCTGATCCTCCACCGAAAGAGAACAAGAAATGGAAGTGCAGCATCTGGAGAACAGATACTACACTTTAATCTTGGCCAAAAGGCCAAGCACTGTAGTTCAATCTAAATGTATATAATCATGTTCCTGTTTAGGGCAGGGTGAAGTTGCCATTTGGTAAGGTTAAGGATATGTTTTTGGAGGACAGGGTGCTGTTCATTGAATGAAGAGTTAAGGGATAGATTTTTGGAGAAAACTGTTGCAATCTAGACTTGGGGGTGGAGGTAATAAGACACTGCTAGTTTTCTCATCTACAAATTTACCTAAAAATGAAAAAAAACTTATTTACCTACTTGTCATGGAATGAAGATTGTATATTTGAAAAATCTCAAAAATTAATCGAGTGTTTTATTTTTATTTAAAAAAAACAAACAAATTCATCATATTTTACCGATAAGTGAAGGCCAAAGCCATTTTAATATTCTTCAAATTTTGTTTTTAACTCGTATAAAATGATTATTCTAAAACGATGGTTTCATTATTTGAACATTTTATGGGTTATGTCCTAAAGATGGGGTCTGTAAATCCGTTCTGGGTTTAAGGAAAGGTGGTCTGTAACCGGTGTCGAGAGAAAACCTAATCCCTTAGAATAAAATGCGGAGTTAACTTAGAAAAAACGGCAAGATAATAAGTTTAAAGCAAAAAGCAATTCAAAGAATTGAAGTCTAACATTGAATGTTTTAAGCTGAGAAAAAAAAAAAGAAGTATATTTTCTATGTTCATCAAGTTCACCGACAAAAGTTCCACTCTACCATGTCGTGCCGGCAAAAAAAAAAAACTCTTCCCAATTCAAGAAATGCTCGCTTTTTATATTTTATATTTCCAAACCCAACCACGTCTTAATTTGTATAAGAGACGTTTTTGTCTCGTGTCGGTTGGATTTTGATTTCAAGACTATTTTAGGCAAATGAAACCTGTGCTAACAGGTATAATAGGATTTTCCCTACACTCCTCCCCGATCTCATGATCACAAATAGAGCAGGGAGGTAGGATCCATCTTTGTCAGGTACTTCAAAGAGGAATGATGTGGGTCTCACTCTCATGCATACTCTAGTCTGCAGGTCGACTTTCAATAGACACCTCATTAGTTGGGAGATTATTAGCACTGGAATCACTGTTAAGCAGATCTGAATCCAAATAAATTAGCCACTCACTATCCTCAGAATCACTTTTGTCACTTGATAAGTGCGTCCATATTACTGGTCGAAAGTCTTTAACGTGCCAAGGCACCCCATCAACTTTCATAGACTGCGGGCTGATCACTTCAGTAGCGTGACCAGTATCATATTTTGTTGTGCACCTGCCACGCGGATTTTTTTAACTCAAAGGATGTCTCCTCTTTCATACTTCCCTCCAGTAACTTCTGGTTTA
The DNA here is from genome assembly GCF_053919585.1 of Euprymna scolopes. NCBI lineage: Eukaryota > Metazoa > Mollusca > Cephalopoda > Sepiida > Sepiolidae > Euprymna > Euprymna scolopes. Next base: position 50,392,659 of record NC_136515.1, on the reverse strand, counting down.
GGTAGCGAGTTAGCTTCAACACCTTTAATTTGAACACGTCAGCTGATGCAGTGAAAGGTTAAATGTCATCCTTTGGGGTGATGCTGTGCCACGAGACAGCCTCCAGTATCAAACAATTCTTTCTGGCTGCGATGGTCTTCGTTTCCAGGGCTCTGTTCTACAATCTGCTTTCCATTAGGTAAGTAGGAATATCTAAATCAAAGATAATATAATGTTCCAATTATTTGCAAATTCTCTAAACTCTTTACTAGTGAAAGCAGTGGCATTGTCGATCACTAGTTCCATTGATCTCGCTCAAGGAAAATATTCTCCAACTGTCAGATAAGTCGCATCTGTCTGACGCAGTTGCCGCCATATTGCAAATCTAGAAGGGCCACAGTCGATGTTAGTTAGAAAATTTGCACCATTGTGTGTGTGTGGGGGGTTATGTCCATTGCTAATCTGACCCTGTTCTCCACGCTGAGTTTTCCTTTTTTCCAGCGAACAGGTGCCGGATTTATTGATCGACAGGTTTTCACAATGGATTTAAGTTTCTTTGTATACCTACGCGTCAACCGATCTGGCAAAATCTAAAGTTTGATTCACGCCTGGATGTTCACTTTGATGATGGATGTCAACCACCTTGTCCTCATCCAGTCGTCTCACTGTTGCGCAACTTCCGAGCACCAGCTCTCTTCCCTCTTCGAGTAGATCCATCCACCTATATGGTACTCTGGTGAGACTATCGGTGTAGTTCTGACAGGACTTCACAAGTTTTATATCGATTGTCAATCTATATTCTTTTGCCGACCATTGCAGGGTTTCTAACAGTCGCCTAATGAGCATCTCCTCAGCTGCTCTCGTATTCATACAGGATTTTTCAGTCAAAGTGTCAGAAATCCATTGATGCACACAGACGAAATCGGTGATCAAGTGTAACACTGTCACTTCCCACTGAAGTGCCAAATTGACTCTTTTGAGTGCTGTGTAGAGTTCAGCTAGATTGATGTGCTGAACATCATTAGTTGGACGTAGCCAACATGCATCCTCAATGATCGTTCCATTCATTTTCAGTGCCACTCCTGTTGCTATGCAACTTGCATCCACCCAGACTAATTTCTTTGTCGTCCATACACCAGTCTACGCCGACAGGATCCGCTTCTCTTACTTAGCTTAGAGTTTTTGCCAATATGTCACAGAGATGCGTCTTTGATTCTGTCATCCCAGCCCTTTGTTAATGCAGTTGCTAGGCGCTTGATGAATGCAACTGCCACCTGGAGTCATCTACATATGTGGAAGTGACCAATGAGTTTCCCCACAGAGAGAAAATACATGCCGACGAGTCAATCCATCGGGGATTTCCAGAATTCAACTTCCTTGTTTCCATCAAAGAGTGCCATCTTTTTCCCAGACTTGCAAGCCAAAGACTCTGGCTTTGTGTCTCATTCACACCAGATCCTTGAAAACGAAACTGCAGTCTAAAAAATGCTGTTGCACACGTGATGCAGGAACTACACATTCATTAATGAAAATAGCAACACATGCTGATGCGGCGCTTTTGATTGCATGGTCTTAGAGACGATAGCGTCTATAACAGACTTCATGATAGGTGGCACCACACTCAACGCAAATCCCAACCGTGGAAGACAGAAGTGCTGGCCCTTGAAAAATAACTGTTTGAAACGGACATAGCAGTTTTTCAACGTGGATTTGTAGATATACATTCCGCAGATCCGTAAGTGACACATCACTGCTACTCAGTTTCTGTGCGCACACTTCTGCATTGGCAGTGAAAGCATCTACACTCGTTCAATTCCGGTAGTCAAGCACCGGATGTACCTTTCTGCTTCTGTTCCTGTACGACCGCCATTAAAGGAATTAGACGCTTGGGTGGGTCAAGTTCTTCCGAATATGGCACCAGCCTGTTGAAAAAATATGGGAAGCACCAATGCCAAAGGGAGGGGGGGTGGAGATCCCAGAGGGTCAGTTTTACTCTTAGGCGCCTTCGGCTACTATTTTACATCTATGAGGGGTGATTAGCGGATATGTACTGGGCAGAGTGGTGGGAGGTGCTGACCCTTGGATATACATTGAACGTGCCTTAGAGGTTAGGTGACATTAGTAAGTCGTTGATGCACACTACTTCATTCCGTAGAGTTCTGAGGGGTGCCGACGTCATCCGTGTTCTGCGGTGTTCCCTGTTTGCCTCATAGCTTCTTACATTGCACCTATTCATGTTATGTGATGTGGTAGGGTGCTAGCAATGCCTTGGTGAGCATTTCATTTGTTACCAGTTGTTTGTCGGCGTACATGCACGATAACGAGTCTGGGCGTGATAATGAGGTACGTTGCGGACGGGGGACCTCTGTGGGATGCAGGTGTCGTTGCTTCCTTTCTGAGCTTGTCCAGCAACTCTCCAGAGTTGGGGGTCACGAAATAACGATCATTTCATAGTCTGGCTTGTTGATAGAGATGGCAGCACATTTGTTTAGGCCTCCGGAGCGTGCTTCGCCTGATTCTGTGAAACAAACTGAGTTTCTTGATTGTGTCAATCCCCAACAGTAGATTGGAGCCCAACAGCTTTTTATCCATGACCAACGCATCAGTGTAGACAGCTGGAACTTGGCCAACCTCCATATTTATTCTGCCATATTCTTCAATGTCCTTCCATCCGCTGTTTTGGTCCTGGATATGACCTTAAACTATATCCAGTGGCGAGGTCCCAGCTTGCGAGCTTTGGGGAGTGTGGAGCCACCCTTTAATTACCATTGCTCCCAGGTCCACTCTGACCCGGAGTGGTAGTACCTGTTAGAGTCCCAACTATGGGTTAAATGGAAACCGACTTGAAAACAACAAATATATCTATTAAAAAATTTTTCTTCAAAATCTTTGGATTCGGCATTAAATAACCTGAAAAGGGTTGATATGCCGTGAAACAAAAACAATCAATCAATCAATCCATCCATTGTTAGGCTCCTACTGACGTCTGCTTCCAAAAACGACACGGTTTTACTCACTAAGGTCTGCGAACACCTAGAATCTATCAACTCCTTGCACTCTCGCCCATCTACATATACTTTCGTGGAAGGGAGCTTCTTAATGTTCAGTTTGTCGGGGAGGAGACTCCTGCTAACGCCTCCTCCTCTTCTGTGTTTCCCTGGCATTGTGATGCTATGTTCAAAGCCACTGCATCTGAAGCAGCGTATCTCACAACGGCCCTTGTGCATCTGACTGTCTGGCCTCTCTTGGCGATTCTGTAAGCAGTCCTTTGCCAAGTGCAGCAAAAAACATAAATAAATTTCGTTTTCAAGTTTCTGGTTCGGTCTTGAAGTTTGATGAACGTAGGCAATTTTTTTAGCGGTGATTGTGCCAGGGTATTCCGATAGTCACATTTCCTCCCTATGTATTCTCTAATGGTTTCCAGTGATCACCATTTTGGATTTTCACTGCTGATTATACAAACCAAAGCGAACATGTGCATTTAAGGGAAAAGTATTCATTCATAAGACATGAATACCGCTAAAATTCAATCTTTGAAAGGTTTAGTTCGTACACACCGACACTTTGACATTTGTTTATATAATTAGAATATATGGCATATCATGTTGACACACTGGATCTCATTAGCTCAACAAAGTTAAGTATAGTTAAACCTGGTCAGTATTGAATGGGTGGATACCAAGTGCTGTATGTAGGAGGACATTAACACCACCTTGCAAAAACTTAATGTCGTCATTTCTGCAGTTATTTTTAATTTATAGGTAAAGCTATCCTAAATTTATTTTAGTATAGATTTAAATAATCTGTTATATATATATATATAAATATATATATATATATATATATATAAAAATTAGTGTTGGGACGATTAATAGGAATCAGGACTTGGAAAAATCAACAAATTTGGGGGTGTTGGAATCGAAAAAATTGGTGCCGATTTCCCAATGCCAAAAAAGATTCTTTTGTCTTTTTTATTTGATTTTGTTTAAAGCAAAATCTTCCATTGCTGATAATAATAAAATAATATTTATTGATTTTAAAAACTAGTAAAGCTAAAATCGATAGATCATTCTCCACAAGTGTAATTTTACGTTTAAGAAAATATCTGCCTAATTAACATGTGCTTTTTACAGAAATCATAGTTAATTATTTACAGATTTATAAAGAATCGGAATCGGGAATTTAGTACGGAATCGGGGGGGGGGGAATATTGGAATCGTCCCATCACTAATATATATATATAGCAGCAGCCGTATAGCGCAAGGATTAGAAGCTCTGACTGTCATTGACGATCGGGTTTCAATCCTGGCTTGAGGTAGTTGCTTGTCTAGCCGCACTAATGAGCTGTGAAACAGCAAAACAGTACTGTATGTGGATGACACACATATATATATATATGTGTGTGTGTGTGTGCTTACTTCTCTTTGTATATACATGTCTTGAAAAAACTTTAAAAAGATTTTCGACGGTTCCTTCGGCCTTTTTCAGTGTATTGAGAGGCATGTGTGTGTAGGGTGGATGATGGTATATTGCTAGGTAATAAGTTGACATGGCACATATCCGGTTCAATGGTGCTTAATACTAAACTAATTAAAGCAGAGATGATTCGTGTATATATATATATATATATATATATATATATATATTTTGCATTGCTAATTCAGTTTCAATCTACGCGACCTCCTCAAAAGCTAACCAACTGATAAAATATCTTTTTAGTGTGTATGTGAGAGTTTAGGATTGGTGGGTGATTTTGTGTTGTACTTGTACACGTGCGGTGGTGCTAAGACGTTGCTAAGTGGCTTCTTGTTAAATATCTTTTTTTGGAGTTATTAAACTATTTGGTCTAGTTTTAATCACCTTGACTTCTTTGTGGGACTGTAAATTTCTAGTACCTGCAACTATCAAACACTAATGGGGGACACAGTACACGAAGGTCAAAAATCACAATGGACGCAAACACACCCAATTACAAATCTCGGCAAACCAACAAATGAATAACCATTCATTGACGAGACTGGTGACCTCGTTTATTTCGATATCAATAAAATTCTTGGCGCTTATTCAAAGAGAACGGATAGTTCGATTTTTTTTTTTTTTTTTAATGTAATTTGAAGCAAAAACAATATTACTTATTTGTCATGTTGAAAATAATAATTAATAGGATAGAACTCCTATTTTGATTTTAGTAAAAAAAAAAAAAAAAAAATTCAGGTGGACGTACACGAGTGAGCCCCCCCCCTCTAGCGAAATACGCACCAGCCCCGATGTTGTACACAGCACGTTCCAAGGAGCATTGATTAAACTGAAAAGGACAGAATTTTGACGTGTTTTTTTTTGTGTTTTTTTTTTTTTAACTTTGCGCTTTTCGGATTATTTTGTTATATGTTTGTTTTTATTTTATTTGGCTGGAGATTAGTTATAGGTAACTATTAACAGGAAAATAGGTACAAGTCCAGATTAGCACTTGTTGGATATTTTTATTGATCGATATGTGTTATTAAATTGTTAGCTGAAAGTACAGAATAGGTATACAATACACTTCCGTCTCCATGTTAAGAATGGCTTTCTAAGTATTAACGTTATTTCAACGCCGATCAATGTGTGCATGCATGAGTATCTTTTATTTTCTTGAATATAAAAAAACACTACTCGATGAGACCACGACTGTTTTTGTTTAAATAATTATATTTATTCAAAAATTATTTTATATTCAAAAATAACTATAATCTCCGGGCAAAAAAAAAATATCCAGCCCCCCCCCCAAAAAAAAAAACATAACAAAATAATCCGAAAGGCGCAAAGTTCAAGCAAAATAAAAAAAAAAAAAAGAAAAAGGGTACACATGCCAAAATTCTTTCTTTTCTTTTCAGATTAATAAACGTTCTCAGAAACGACATACAACATCGGAACCGATGTGTATTTCGCTATGGGAGTCTCACTTGTGTACGTCAGCCAGTTTTCGATATAGGTACACATGTTGAACGCCATTACGATCAATCATACCAGTTATTATAGGTGCCACAGGGCTTATGAAGAAGAACCTGAAGTTCTACCTAACTAATATCCCTGGTGAACCAAGTGCAAAAGAGATCCAGACAATTGCACTTAAGGGAACAAGGAGGATACTAAAAAGAGCTCTCGGTTGGTTTCAATAAAAAGCAGGGCAATGTTGGTTTAGCTGCCTCATACCCAGCGTTACAATCTTCAAAGGAAGAAAATTAAAATAAATAAAAAATGTAATCTACAATCTGCTTTGTGAGTTATGCTCCCTGTTTCTGCAGTCTTCACGGTCTACTCTAAAGCATCTACAAAAAATACCATCACCCCCCCCTCCAATTTCCGTAAAAATTACTTTTGACTATAAATAACTTTCTACTCGATGAATTTTTGACAGACAAAAAATTATAAAAATTATTTATTTTTACATAAAACACATTAGACCCAAACTGCTGAAATAAAACCAGAAAAAAAAATTCGTTTTTATCTTTTCATCGTTTTTATTAGACTAAAATGTACGATATTCGAGGTTACCATATTGCTTTTAAAATTTGGCCTTTCTAAGGTTTGACAGATGGAACCATATTTTTTTTGTAATGAGTGTAAAAAAGGCCAAATTTAGCCTTAAAAAGGCCAATCTGTCAAACCTTAGAAATAAATAAATAAATAAATAAAAAATAGTTTAACAAGGAATTCTATTTAAAGATTATACTTTAGATTCAGGTAGCGCAATGTCATCTAATTGGAGGGTGGGGGGGGGCGCGATTTCATTGATTGGCGTGACCTCATTTATGAGGGAATAGCTAGAGGCTACTCTGGGTTTTCTTTATACCTGGCCCTTAATGACATTAATCCCTGCAAAATTATGCCACATGTTGCCCCATAAGGGGCATCATGTGATGTAAAATCGATTTTACGTCGCATGTTGCCCCTTATGGGGAAGAGGGTATTTTGCTCTTTCTCACTGAAAGAACTGTGGCCCAGGGTTAGAAAGTGGGATGAGACGTTAGCACCCACAAGGAAGGACACTCTGACTTCCAAAAAGTGTCTGTGCAGCCCCGTTAATATTCCCCAATAAGGGCGTCTCAGGCAATTAACAATAAACTAACCTCTTCTCAAAGAGAAGGCAAAGCTTGCGAGGGTGGACCTCCTAGAACTGCACAGAACCAGCATTACACTGCAATCAACAGAAATGTTCTCATCTCTGTTGATTTTGGAAGCTCGAGGATAAAAATCTGTTTTTAAATGTATTCAATTCATTCTTTATATGACTTCCTCTTTAGGTTAGAACCAAAATCAGGTGTGATTTTGAGAAGTCATCCCACTAGGATAAGAGCACTCTGATCTACATAAAATGCTTGAGCAACCCCATCAACATCTCCCCAGTGCAGTTATCAATAAACTAATCCCTTCTCAGAAAGGTGAAGCCTGGAAAGGATTGACCTCAATTTACTGAAAAGAACCATACCTTAGTACTGTCGTACTGATTTTACCATTTATCCACCTCCCACGGCAGGAACATGTGACACAAGATCAAAAAATGAGATTTTGAAATCAGCGGAAGACCACTCTGGCTGAATAAAAATTTCCTTGGTAACTCTCAGCATCTCTTGGTAGGATCGCCTCAGATGATTAGCAATAAATTTGAGAACCCTTTCTCAAAGAGTGAGAAGGTAAAACCTGGGATTGTGAACCTCAACTGACCAAAATCGTACTTCAGACTGACAGTGAGCAAGCTATTCTCAAAAAAAAAAAAAAAAAAAAAAAAAAAAAAAAAAAAAAAGCAGATACTCTGCCGGTCTGATTTTAGTATAAATTCTAACTCCTCCCAGGGCTGGGACTATTTATTTTTCGGGTACTTCGTGTCCAGAATTTCCAACCCCCATGCAGGTATGTGCAAAATCAATAGCCGATGCTCAAAATGAATAAACATTTTGACACCTCCCTTTTTCTTTAAAAATTCATCAAAAATCAGGAAATTAACCTATTTTTATGAAATTTTCAGTATTTATCAATAATGATCACAGAATATAATGAACTAATTATTTTTATTTAAATCTTTAGTGAAAATGTATTAAAATGAATAAATTTATTTTTACTTTTTTATGAAAAAAAAGCATCGTAAATCGTAACAATAAAGAAAAGAAAAATTAATTTTTTAGGAACATTATGAAAAAAATCCCCTAAAATCCATATTAATGAATTCGATATAACTCTAAGAAAAATTAATTTCTCAAACTACCAATACTATCATTTAATTAAAAATTATTTAATATTTTCACACAGAAGAAATTATAGTTGCAAAAAATATTTTTATTTTTTTTTGTTAGATTACATGTTTCGCATAATTTTTATAAGATTCTAATACTTTTCTTGCTTGAATAAATGTGATACACTTGGCTAACACAATTTCTGCATAATCTTGAAAAATAATTTTTTTTTTTTTTAACTTTAAAAGAACAAAGAAAAATAATTAAATAAAAAAAAAATGGTAAAAATTATACAAATGTTTATGATAGGAATGTACAGATGCAGGGCTGGAGGAAAAAAACCCAAAACAAAACCCCACTTCCTATCTCCCTTTAACAACCTGACAGTCTTTTGACTTTCTGACATTTTGGGCTTCTGTAGAATCCAAACTGGGACGATTTTTTGTTTGTTGTGATTCTGCAAAGTAGGAATCTCTAGTTTTTGGGGGCTAATTAAACTATTTTGGACAAACAAGGTGTATTTTTTATTTATTTTTATTTTATTTTATTTTTTTCATTTAATTCAATATCTTAGGACCCAGAAAATTATATTTATCTTTCAAAGAATTTTTACAATGAATTTATTTTAACTTTAAAATTTAGTTGAATTTACCAGCTTCCTAATGTTGCAGTGAAAACATTTTTCATTATAACTTTTTTTTTTTTTTTTTTTTTTTTTTCACGTGTAAAAATATTTTTTTACTTTTTGGAAATTAACTTTCGGCTTTAATCTTTCAAATACAATTAAAAAGTTGTTGGAAACCTACAAAAAAAATTTATGATAAACTTGCTTTCAAAACTATGTTCCCCCTATTTTTCTCCTTTTTTTTTTTCTTTTCTGCAATTTTTGCCCAGACCTATAATGTAGTCGTGTCGGAAAGAAAATATTGTACACTAAAAATTACATTTTGATCAAGTAGTTTTATTTTTAAATAGCTAAATTATGAGCAATCTCTATGTACGGCATAATCACGTTGACACACCGGTTTTCACCAGATCATCGAAGTTAAGCAATGTTGAGCCTGGCGAGTACCAAATGGGTGATCATTTGGGAAGGCTTCGCGCTGTATGTACCTTCTGGGAAGGTTGGGTATGGGGCCAGCACCCTCACCCTGTAAAAAGAACTTCTCGCTACAAAAACATCCACAAAAGTTGTAGATGGCCTATGCCCCTCTAGGGGCTCAAGGGCTATGGGTATGAGCGATCTCTGGACGCCATCTTGAAAATATTTTGAAGTAAAAAAGATATAACCCCAAATTGAAGTTTTAGAAAGCCATTCTTAACAAAGGAATGATTGTAAAAACCTACAATCGCTTAAAACTGGTTTTCTTTATAAACAAATAAAACTACTTAATCAGTTTGCGTGATTTTTGTGCTACAATATTTTCTTTCCATCACAGATACGTACATCATGAAGATGTTTGTTTATTTTTGTTTTATTTTTTTACATATGGGGGGTTCTGGGCAAGTGCCAAGTTTTCAATTTTTATAATATGAAAGTGCCGTGATGTAGTGATTACTGGCACAGACAAGGTTAGTTCTGTTGGGGTTACTACACCACGTTCACAAGACTGATACCTTGTTGTATGAAACAATACATTAAATAAATAGCAGGGTAGGCTGGACTTTCAAGCCTTGGTTGTGCAACTACTCTAGAAGAAAAACTTCAAAATAACACTAGTTTTTCTTTCTTCTGCCATTGTTTTCAGTCACCCAGGACTTTCTCTTTGTCGCTGGACTTGGATAAGGATTGCACAACACTTGCTTCACCATAGACTACCAAGCAGGTACACTTACAGGAGCTATTCATCATTGTCTCTAGAGGGAGGGGACAGTTGTCTAGTGGTTACCAGCATGAACTGACGACCTGGATGCCCCCAAGTTTGTTCCACTAAAGTCACTTTCACTTAGGATGTTGGGAACCTTCTTGTGATCCCTTCTGTAAGTACCCAATGTCTTTCTGGAAAGAATTATGGCTAGAAAAATATCAGGGAAACCAATGCTAACAATAGAATCGTTGGATTCTGATGACGATCATTGTCGTTAGAGACTGAAAATAAGCCGCTCTCAATATTCTTAAATGTTCTAAAATTTCCGAAACCACTTAACCTCAAACTTAACCTCACAAATAGCAACAAGTGCTTTTTTTTTTTTCTCCAGACTTTCTACTCGTCACAATGCTGTTTCTATTATTAGATTGCTTATCTACGAAACTACTCATTAAAATGGGTTAATTCTTATTTCAGTCACGTAAATTAAAGTTAACTGTGATTTTCCCATTACTTGCAAACAAGCAATTTTTACTTATACCATGTTAGAAAAAAAACCCATTAAAAACTATTAATGGTGATTAAGTATTAGGTTGGTGCAAAAATAATGTTTTTAGACGTATATATATATATATATATCTGATAAAAAACGACTGTTTTTGCACCAACCTAATATTTTAAAGGAAACACAATTTGCATTAAAAACTGAATATTAATAGGGTGGAACGATAAATTTGTCACCCTAAAAATAAAAAATAATGCTATAGCTTTATTTTAAAACTTTTATTGAAAAAAGATCAATTCAAGTAACTTGATTATGTAGTTGAGCTGACATCTATTCAATGTAGCCGCCTTCAGCTTCAATTACTACCTTGATACGGGTCTGGAACTGGGAGTATACCTTTTCCACAAACGCTGGTGGGAGCTCAGCGGATAGTGATGATCAAGCTGGCTTTGATGTTTTGGGAGGTCATGTTGGTGATGTTCTCAACATATGATCAAATGAAGTAGTCCAGCAGGGTTAGGTTAGGCCAGTGAGAGAATGGTACAAAGTTGTAGCACTCCTTCTGAAGCCAAGCCTGGATCTCTTCAGACTTGTGGGCCAACGCCGTCCTACTTCCACACCCGGGGTCTGCCAGCGGCCACCTGATTGCAACTTGGGATCACCAGCACATCCAGATACACTTTGGTGTTGACTTTCAAGATGATGTAGCCCTCACTTGAAACCACACCAAAGATCATAACCGTGGCTGGAAACTTTATTGAACTGTGCCCTCAAGCGTTGAACTGTTCGGATTTGCATTTTGAGGGTGCTGGCAATGGTTCTGTTGTCATAACTTGGATCGGTGGAGAGCATGAGTTGTTCAGAGGCACATCTCCGATCTTGCCTGTTGAACATTGTGTCACTTTCAAACATGATAGAAGGCTCCTATGACTCTTAGAATTTGGACACAACTGGCCAACTAGTAGATGATTTGCAACAAAAAAAGGAAACCGGTTTGATCAAACGGTAATGGAATCATGTCGTCTTTTCTATAGTGATAGTTTTATCGTTCTACCTTGTATATAAAATATATATTTAGTAAGAGGTAAGAGTTAGAAGTTTAATCATTTGTTTACATTAAACAAGATGGCTTCTTTGCTCCGAACCGATATTTATGGTAACTTAAAAATGCTTAGAAGTTCTATTAAAGTTTTAATGTAAATGTGATGTAAAAAAAAGTAAAGGAAAATGAATTGTTTTTGACTAATTTTCCAATGCTATCGTATACGTGAAATTTTCCAATGCTATCGTATACGTGAAATTTTCCAGTGCTATCATATACGTGAAATTTTCCAGTGCTATCGTATACGCGAAATTTTCCAGTGCTATCGTATACGTGAAATTTTCCAGTGCTATCGTATACGTGAAATTTTCTAGTGCTATCGTATACGTGAAACACTGAAATGAAAACTAAACTGGGCAAATGAGGCCTCCAGAATCATGCAATATACTAAGTGTCCCGTTTTAAAAACGTCAGAAAATGGTGAATTCCAACAGCTATCACATTGTCATGTTGTTTAAGGCAGTTTCCCAAACTTCAGGACACCATGGAGCCCTTGAGCAGGGCAAAGGTTTTTTAGAGCACTAACAAGATAATTTCTAAAATAAATATAAGAAATATTAATTTCAAATTTTAACACTAAATAATGTTTTACAACCATTTTTAGTTTTTTATTAATCAAAAATTTTTTTTGTAAATTTATTTTTCATTTTCTTTTTCATGAACCATCCTGAAACTCTTTACCTGTAGTTATGTATCATATCTCTTTCCAGTAAAAAAGATAAAAACTTAAAAAAAAAAAAAAAAAAAAGAAAGGCTTCCGGAGCCCCTCAGCCTAACTGACGGAGTTGTAGAGCCCACTTTGGGAAACCCTTGTTTAAGGAATCCTGATAATTGTGATGTAATGATTATTTTGAGAACAGTGACAATAAAATGTGTTATTGTCTATAAATATAGTTATAAAGTTTAATAAAGTTAAAGAAATAAGATAGTTTTACAATACTTAGATTGCTTCGTAGTCATTCTGATGCTGATGTCAACATAATGCATAAATGGGTTGCGATCATCAGCGTCATCAGATTCTTTGCTGACAGTTGCAATTGACTGTAGGGTTGGGTTTTCTTCCATGTCTTGATGAAGAGGTTTTGTTCATCTAGAACACCATGGAGATAAGAGGCATGTATGTGTAGGCGGTGTAAAAAAAAAAAACAACAAAAAAAAAAAGCAGAGCCTCTACATTAGTCAGTTTGTCATTTTTTTTTTTTTTTTTTTTTTTTTTTTTTTTTTTCCAGTAGAGATGGTGATGGTAGAGACAAAAGTCATCCTCGTAAACATTAGATTTTGACCATGTTTTCAGATACATTCTCTTCAACCTGTACTCTATGCAATGGAGAGTTTGGGTTACACAGTGCTATATATAACTCGTTTTCCTTATATATGGCGCTTTGCACTATATGATTCTGGAGGCTTCATCTTTATAGTCAACAGAAAATAGGTGAAAAAATGTTAATAAATAACTTATCAAAGACAATAAAAATGCCTTTTCTACCTCCCTGCCTATTTGTTTTTTCTCTGTGCGTGTTGTAAAGTAATTTTAAAGCGTGTTTATTTACATTTTAATAATTCATCCAAATCTGATCATGTTAGTTACATTTTCAAGATGGCGGGACCAGACATCCACAAATTTTCTTAGCAGTTTTTTTTTTTTTGTTAGATCGCAAATATATATACACACACACACACACACACACACACACACACACACACACACACACACACACACACACACATATATATATATCCGACAAATGACTGTTCCAAATGCCTTAAAATTTACCATTTTTACCTAATTGAAAGGAGAAAATTACAAATAAACAGAAAAAATAGTGAGATGGTCGGCAGACGGCTGTCTTCCATATTTTTTTTTTCAGTCTAGTAAAGATACATGATGAATCTGTTTAAGTGTAATAAAAGAAGTTTTAAAATTCCTCCAAATTGGCTAACTAGGTAGAAAGGTAATTTTAATTGCCTTTGGTAACAGTTATTTACTTTTTTTTTTTCACCCCCCCCTTTTTTTCACCCATTTTTTTTTTTATGGACAAGTCTAGATAAATTACTATTAAAAACAAGAAAATACAAATAAACAAAACAAGCTGTCACTGCCTTTTGTGAGTGATCGACTTTACACTATTTTGATTATTGATTGTTACAACAATAACTTATTGTTTACCATTTCTATACAGCATGTAGTAGTTATTGCTCGTAAAAAAAAAATGGTTAGATTAGGGTTAGATAAATTGTTTTGGGGCAAAGGCTGAAACCCATTTGACTAAATATTTTATGTGAAGGGAACAAGAATAAACTTATTTAATTTATAAGCACTTGAGTTTAAATTTAGTTAAAGAACAAAACATCAATTTAAATTTATATCGAATTTCATGGAGAAAGCTATTTAAAGAAATTTATTTAATATATGAATTAAAGTGATATTCCCCTAAAGTCTTGACCTCTAATAGCTTTTCATAAACAAGCTAAATTCTAAATATTGTTCAGTCAATCTGCTTTTGGTCTCCCGGCAAAAAGATGGTGGATCTGTAAATTCACTCTTGTCCGTTCGTCTGTTTGCAATTTTTTCAATAACTACGCCTTGGAACTTTTTGAAATTTTGCACAAACATTAAACATGATATGAGTAAAAAAGTAACAGAATGGCTTTTCTGGTTAAAATTGACATTTTTGTGCTTATTAAAAAAGTTGATGCCTTGGATTTTTATAAAACTTTCTGAAAAGTTGTAACTAACCGATTTTTATATAATTTTGTTTGTCTATACTTTGCGATAACTCTTGGGTGTGCCTCAGGGGCTCTTTTAGGGCTAATAAAAACACTCCATTTTTGGGACTATTTTATCACATTTGTTCAAAATTTTCTGTGTATGTCTATTTAGCAGTTTTGCATGATGCTGAACTCCAATTCAAATATGTTAAGGCCTTGGCGACTTTTGGGAATAAATGGGAGGGTAGGCAAATGCTGAACTTGATCATTATTTTTATGCCTCGTTCACTGTGCACTCCCGGGGACCATGCAGGTTTCATTTTTTTTGCAGTCGATTTTATTTTTTTTTTATTATATTTAGTCTGTCCACCCATTTCTACTTGAGTACTAACAGGACTACTTAATGTTGCTCGTGGCCAAAGTGTAATATTATTAAAACTTTTGTTTCTTTCTCGCTCCCTGTTTTTCTTACCGTCTCTCCAACTCCTTTCTTCTCTGCACAGCCCATTCCTCTCTAATTAGACGTACTCACACATACGACTCTCTTCTATATACAGGGTGGTCAAAAAGTCAGGTAACATTTTAAAGAAAAACGATATTAGCAATACACGTATATTTAAGTACCATACATTGAAATATAAAATGAAACAAACATGAAATATGTTTATTTTGTTAATTGTCGTCCATTTCTCTCTATCAATCGCTGGAAGCGATTAACCACTGATTGTGTAACACGTGTAATCATGTCAGCTGATATCCGCGCAATCTCCTCTTCAATAAATAACTTTAAAGACGCTATTGTATCAGGCTTCTTGCCATAAACGCTATCCTTTACATAGCCCCGAAGCCAGAAATCAGGAGGGGTAAGATCCAGAGATCTGGCTGGCCATTCAACTGGGCCACGGCGACCAATCCATCGTTGTGGAAAAATTTCATCCAAGAAATAATATTAAACGAATAGAGATTATAATGGATCATATTGTTTTTTCTACCTTTAACATGTTACCTGACTTTTTGACCACCCTGTAGATTCCTTATAAAAATTATTGCCATTTTCTTTTCAAATTGGTACTTAATAACAATGACAATGAAAAAAAAAAAACACCCCTGCTCCTAATGAAATCAAGCCCATTTAATCCTCAATGAATGAATATATTTTTCTAAATTTTAGATATGCATTTAGAGCAATGTTGGTGAAAACAGTACCAACTTTATGGTGGTCCTTTTTGTATTATGTTTTATTTTTTAGCTGGACATACAAACACACATGCAGATATTTGTCCTTTAACAATCAAATAGAAGATTACTCTTTTTAGTCGCTGCTACTCTTGCCATAAAGAAATACAGAAAAAAATCTAATTAGCACCATTATTTTGTATTATACTGTGTGTCCGCTAACTTTAGATGTATCACTATACTGATATAACAATAATAAATACAACTATAGTTTAAGTATTTTCCCCCAATCTATATCTCTATAATAAAATATCATTTTTTCCTGTGGGTCCTCAGACATTATAGGAAAATAATCTGCCACTTATCAAGGTCCGGAGGCCACTCGAGGATAAGGGTTAATGAGTGTACGGTAGTCAGTGGGGAAAATATTGTAGTAATTAAATTTCCTCCTGTATCAGAAAACACGCTATGTGATATACGTATATCTATACGTGATGTTGCCAAGCTAATCAAAAACCTTGATTCCAGTAAAGCAACTGGCCCTGACGGTATTCTAATTATAGTACTCAAAAAACTTCAACCTGAACTAGCGCCCATACTTACAAAACTGTTTAAACGTTGTCTTAAGGAGAATAGTTTCCCATCTCCCTGGAAAATTTCATCAGTATGCCCTGTATTTAAGAATTCAGGTGATCGTTCATCCCCCTCTCAGTACAGGCCAATAAGTCTCCTGTGCGCCATGAGTAAGTTGCTAGAATCTGTGTTAAATACAAAAATAATCAACCATCTCATCAAAAATAACCTTCTTAGTGACACTCAATATGGTTTCCGTTCTGCTAGATCTACAGCAGATGTGCTTACAGTTATATCGCATAGGATTAGCAAATCTCTCGATGGTGGCAATCTTTCTAGGGCAATTGCTCTTGACATATCTAAAGCCTTTGATAGGGTATGGCATAAAGGTTTACTTCATAAGATCGCTAGCTATGGTATAGCTGGAAAAGTCTTCTCAATTATTAAATCATTTCTTTCTGATAGGTTCATAAGAGTAGTAGTTGAGGGGCAAAAATCAGAAGCTCACATTATTAATGCCGGTGTCCCTCAGGGGTCCATCCTGGGCCCAACTCTTTTCCTGATCTACATTAATGATCTTCCAAATCACATCCTTACATCATTTGTAGACATTTATGCTGACGACACTACCATTTATGGTAGCACATCTAAGACAGTAAACGAAAAGTTCTCTCCAATTCTCTCTCCTCTGATCTTGAGCACGTAGTACAATGGGGAAAGAAGTGGCTGGTTACTTTTAATGCATCTAAAACCAAGCTTCTCTCTTTACATCATCAACATTCTGATCCACATCTGGCATCAATTTAAATGAATGGCTCTTGTCTTCAGGAGGCCTCAAGTTTTGACAAGCTTCTGGGCTTGACCATTACTCCTGATCTTAAATGGAACACGTACATCAAATCTGTTGCCAAGGCCGCTGGAAAAATGGTGGGATCTTTCTATCGATCCAGTAAATATCTCCCTGCTGATGCTATTCTCTATCTATATAAGAGCCAGGTAGGTCCAAGGATGGAATACTGTTGCCACATCTGGGCAGGAGCTGCTAGAAAGGACTTGTCCTGCCTTGATAGAGTTCAAAATAGACTTCGTAGCCTCGTAGGAGATGTCCTTTTCTCCTCCTTGCAACCTCTATCTCACAGAAGAGATGTTGCGAGTTTATCTCTGATGTATCGTTATTTTCATGGAAAGTGTTCAACTGAGCTTCAATCTATGGTCCCCCCTCGCCAAACTTTCACAAGAAACACTCGTCTAGCTGTAAACACTATCAATAATTCCCCCCACTCTTTATCTGTGCCTAAACCTAAACGTAGATTCCATGAACAAAGCTTCTTTCTTAGAACTGCACGCCTGTGGAATTGTCTTCCGTTTTCCTGCTTTCCGGCTGACTACAATATGGTTGTCTTCAAGTCTAACGTAAATAAGTTCTTGATGAGCCGTTCCATATAAGTTATCAAATTTACCAAATTTTCATTACTAATGATTACTATATTGTCCAATTTCTACTGTACACTCTTTAACCCTTATCCTTGAGTGGCCTCTTGGCCTTGATAATGTGGTGATGCCTATGTAAAAAAAAAAAAAAAAATTGTTAGCAGTGAAAATTTGGTAAATTGGATTACTTAAGAGGACGGCTCATCAAGAATTTCTTTACATTGGACTTGAAAAAACTATTCTGCAAAAGTATTCCTTCCAATTTATATAATAATGTTTAGACAATTTTCATGTTTGGACATATGTTATCACCGATTTTTTTTTTTTTTTTTTTTTTTAATTACTCTTGATATAAACAGCTAAAAATAAATATTACTTCAAGGTAAAAATCTAGCCAACAATATGTGTTAGATGTGTAACGTTGTCTGCAGACCAACACGCGCATGCAGTTTCAGTTGTAAAGGAGACCAAGATAAATAATAGGAAATAACTTCAACTCGCTTGTTCTTTGTATCAAACAATATTTATTTCCTCATTGGTACAGTCGTGACGTCACCCATGTGATCTAGAATGTTCTCCATGTCTCTCGTGAGATCTTGAATGGTATCTCATCTCTTGTGATCTTTTTTATAGTCCTTGTTTTCCTCACCAGTGGCATCACTTCGCATGCACTTACATACATGCATCCGCGCTATGTTACAGATCAATAAATTCTGATAAAGAAAACAGCATCTCTTCATCCTTTTTGTCAGAAGCATTGCTCATGGAATGTGAGGACTAACGGACAATAAAAGTGAAGCAAGAATTATTTGGCTTGTGAAAGAAAACCACTTTTATCAGATCACCAAAAATTGAATACAAAAAGTATTTGAAATTGTTTGTGCCAGACGTCCATAGAATGGGAATATGCCGCACTCCTACAAAGTTTTAAAAATAGACCCGTCTAACGAGATATATTTTAAAACTACATTAACCTAAAATATGTCTGTTTTAGTTTGAATAAATGTGGTAAAACATTATCGAGATGCCTCTGTTCACGCTGGATCACCATAAAATGGAAATATTTTTAAATACGACAGAAATATATACAACAGATGATTTACTATCTATTATATAAATGGCAGTTGTGTGTCTGCCTTCATCTGTATTTGGATTTCTGTGCCTGTTTGTCCCCCGGACATCCAGCTAAAAGTACAATAAAAAAAAAAACAAAAAAAAAACAAACAAAAAACTACAAAATGAAGAACTACAAAGTTTGTATATTTTTGATCCACGTTTCTCCCCAATCCCTGCCAAATGTATAATATCTAAAATTTAGAAAAAAAAAAATGACTTATTTTTTTTGGTCAATGTGGTTGTGGTGGTGGGGGGTTTAGTCATTTTATTTATTAACTTGGAAAGAAAATGCCCATACCTTCTTGATGGATCTGTTACATGGAGAGTTGTCTGTGTGTATGCATGTCCAGTTAAAGAGGACTGGGCTGAACAGAGAAGAGAGAGGTGGTTAGGGGAAACGAGGGAGGGGGAAAAACAGAAAGATAGAGAAACGGCTAGAAAGAGGTAGAGATAGAAGCTTGAATATTAATGTTTCACGTTTGCTCCGAGCAACGCTGTGTAGCCCTGCTAGTTAGTAATAAAGACATTATCTCCCTTCAGAAATTTATTAACACTGCTCGGTTGCAATATTTTTATAAGTCACATTCTTGTATTTATTTTTATTTTCTCTGTACACATTTTTAAAATAACGTGATGCTTCAGCTCTGTGTGTGCAGGCTGAAGTTGGAAGCCATTTTGTTTTCTGTGAAAACATCTATTCATGATTTGTTTAACAGTAAATTATTTCCTTTAAATCTGGATTTCTTACAATTTTACGTTGCTTTTCTCTTACAATATTTTTATGTTGCGTTTTCTCTTGCAATATTTTCATCTCCAAGTTGCGTTTCTCTTACAGCATCTCCACCTTGCATTTTCTCTTTATATTAAGTGGCTTCATGCCTTATCTGGAGTAATTTAAAAAAACCCCAAAAAACAAACGATAACATGTATGTATGTCTGCCTAAAACTTTTGACAGAGGCAACGGATTTTCACCAGATTGGTATGGTTTTGAAGCTTGACCCTTCAGATGACAAATATCGAAAAATTAGTTAAAAACATTAATTCCTTCACCCTCAACTGGGTACTTTTCTACAAGGATGGGGTCGCTTTTTTTGCCGATATTTTTAAAAGTCATCCCCTCTTTTTGATTGACTAGCCTTAATTTAAACCTTTGCCACTTCTGGCTTGGCAATGGACGCAATGGCAAAGATGTTCTTTTCCTCCTTCACTGTACAGGTTCGAGCCTGCCTACTACCATTTTTTTTTTTTTTTTTCTCAATGCACACTTCTAAACATCCAGGCAATGCTGGGCACCCAGGCTAGTCTAATATAGTAATACAACAAAAACTGGCGGAATGCTTCTTCATGCTTAAAAAAATATCAAGTTTATTTTTTTATTTTTGGCAAATATTTTTAGAATCGGTGGTTGTCCGTCTTCAGAAGCAGCAGGAGCAAAGAGGTGACAGTTGCTCAATGGTTAATGACATGAACTGACAACCTGACTGTGCCAAATTCGAACCCAGTTTGTTCCACAGAAATGCTTTCACTTAAGGACGTTGGCAACCTTTATGTAGTTCCTTACATAAGCACCCAATATCCTTTTAAGAAAGAATTCTTAAGAAAGATATCGGAGAAACGAATACCAAAAAAACATTGTGGATGATGATCAACAGCAGGAGCAGTTGTCGTACATTTGTTGTGCTTAAATTGGTTGTACATAAATAGTAAAACCATGCTACATATTTTCGTCTTATTTTCTTCATAGACAGTGACTTAATTTTCGCTTCAATATATACTAGCAGGCTGCCTGCCATTGCTCGGTCGTAAAATACATATTTTGATTAATGCAGATTTTGTATTTATTATTATATTGGACCGAATATATAGTAATGATTTAAAAAGTTAAAATAACAAACAAAAAACAAAACTCGTAGGCCACCACTGAGAATTGAAACTAAAACGTTTAGTTTACGATTTACTTTTTCCTTTGACGTTAATGCCTGAGCTATGAAGACATGTTTGCTGCAAGGCTAAAAATTAAAACATGAACCAATAGCTATTATGTTGCACTTGCATATTTGTAATGCCATCGTTAGACTTTCATCTGGCAAATTACATTTTTTTAAATTTTTCATACTTTTCACTGGCTAAAATCCAAATATAAAGTTTTGCATGGGTTTGAATACCCTATATATTAAGTTTCCTGTCTGCAGACCAAAAACCGACAGGAGTCTGGTAGGCAAAATGTTTTAAATAAATATACGCATACATAAATATATATAGAAAGAGGTTTGAGTTTACTATAAACTTTTTGCGTAAATATTATGCAATTATGCAATTATAAATCGTGTAGAACATCTGCATGAATATAATTACATGTAATAGTTAACTAAAGATGATCATTCCATTAGAAAACCGAAAAACTAATAGGGAATTAATCAAAATGAATGTTTAAAAGAATATACAAATTAGCTAGATGTTTTGCAGATGAGAAGCAATTTCACCACGACTCGTATACAACAAAGTTTTATTTTCTTTTTAAATAAATAGAAAAAAGGGTTTTTAATGTGAATATCAATACACAAAACCCCCCAAATTTATAGAAATATACGTTACTAAACAGCATTGCATTTATTATTTAATTAGGTCCTGGATATGACCTTAAACTACATCCGATGGTGAGGCCCCAGCTTGCGGGCTTTGGGGAGTGTGGAGCCACCTTTTAATTGCTATTGCTCCCAGGTCCACTCTGACCCAGAGTGGTAGTACCTGTTAGGGTCTCAACTATGGGTTAAATAGAAACCGACTTAAAAAAACAAATATACTCTATTAAAAAATTGTTCTTCAAAATCACTGGATTCGGCATTAAATAATCCAAAAGGGTTGATATGCTATAAAACAAAAACAACCAACCATTATTTAATTAATTGGAATGTTTTTGGAAATGAGTATTATTTATTCATTTATTTATTGCAGATTATTATCCTCATCTTTCAGAAAATAAGGATAATTGTCTGCAATAAATAAGTGAATACGCACATATAACAATAATAATAGGAATAATAATTATAATGTTTAATTATGAGACATTACTATAGTAATGCTTCCTACATTTTTATTCGGCTTGAATGGATCAGCAAGTCGGAGGAAATTGCAAATTGAGGTTTTATGCTTTCATCTCTGTTGCAGATATTGACGGTGTGAGATTCTAAGAAAGCGAACCCCCCTCCCCCATCATGGACATGCGTCAGAAGCACAGATGCATCAGAAAAATTTAAACCGATCGATGTTTTAATGGTACCACTCCCGTCTTCGTAGCTCTTCAGCATTTTAGCTTTTTTAGTTAAAAAATAAATAAAAATAGGTCCTTACTTTTGGAACGGCCCTCATATATTGAACGTGCATATCTTTTCTTAACGGTGATTTCCAGTTGGCATAGATAGGTTCTCCTTCCCATACCAAAACAAATGTTTTTGTTGAAACTAGACCAACCTGCAATGCTGCTGCTATTTTTGTAATCGCCGATAAGTTTTCTTTTGATATTTTTTATTTTCACTGTTTTTCACTCCAAGCAAGGTGTATTTACCATTTAGACATCATCAGCGGCCTTGCTGTTTTAACAGTTTTGGTGACCACGGCCCTCCAAGTTGTAGAGCCATGGTAATCTCGTGAAGACAAGTAAAGACGGTAGTTTCCCGTTGCTTTCCATCTTGATTCAGGGGGGGGGGAGGTGCATCTTCCCCAGTTAATTATAGTTAAATAGTTAAATGTGCCCCCAGATACCAACCTACGACTATGCGGTACATACAGTGCCTAGCGTTCCCAAAAGGTCACCCATCTGGTACTAGACAGGCTCTTCATTGCTTAACTGCAGTAATCTGGCAAAACCCAGTGTGTTAATATGATTATGCTTTGATTAGACATAAGGGGCTACTATTTGGGATTATGTCTAACAGGAGGTTGTGTGGCATTAAGTTGGTTGGTTGGTTGTTTTTGTTTTATGGCATATCAACCCTTTCCAGGTTATTTAATGCTGAATCCAGTGATTTTGAAGAAATTTTTTTTAATAGAATATATTTGTTGTTTTCAAATCAGTTTCTATTTACACCATAGTTGGGACCCTAACAGGTACTACCACTCTGGGTCAGAGTAGAACCTAGGAGCAATGGCAATTAAAGGGTGGCCCCACACTCCCCAAAGCCCACAAGCTGGGGCCTCACCATCAGATATAGTTTAAGGTCATATCCAGTACCGTGGCATTAAGTAGTGAGATGTCTGTTCACATTACCTTTAAACGCTTGCATGTCAGTACAGTCAGGGAAACAGGTAGGAAATTCTAATGTCTATCAGTCTGAGAGAAGAAACTATTAGCGTAGAAGATTTTCCAGCATTTAGGGACCTCACTAGTGAAGGGGTGGAATTTTACTGCTTGTTGCGTTTGTAAGGAGTATTGTGGAGGCGGGAGGTGGATGTTTAAGCAACTTGAAGTATTAAACCTGAACTCGATGTGAAAGGAAAAAGGCAATAAAATTCTTACCTTGTGTGGTGAATCCTTCATGACTTTTCTGGGTAAACAGGAGTTGCAACAAATTGCCTCGTTGCTTATGACAACAACTCGTCCTTGTAATAGTAACAAAGAAAGGTGCAAATGGACTAAACAAAAATGACCAGCAACAAATCGACTATAGGGTGTTTTTATAACCTGCTAGTCGGTCCTATGTAAATACATCCAATGCACATAAGTGGACAACAAAC
This sequence comes from Euprymna scolopes, assembly GCF_053919585.1. Lineage (NCBI taxonomy): Eukaryota > Metazoa > Mollusca > Cephalopoda > Sepiida > Sepiolidae > Euprymna > Euprymna scolopes. The sequence continues at coordinate 50,369,315 of NC_136515.1, read as the reverse complement.
TGTTGTGTAATCGGTGTACCAAAAAGACCTATGTTATATTTTGGGGTACTTAAAAGGGGTCTGTTGTGTAATGTGTACCATAGCACCATATGTTGTATAAGGAGGTATCAACATCATACCGTGATATGTACTTGTGACGAAGGGTTCATCCTGATGTGTGTGTACGTGTCGCTAAATGTCTATGGTGGTTCTTCACTATTTGAACCCTAAGTTATGTTGTTGCAGTCTATTTATGTTCCAATGCTATGATCGTCTAAATGTTCGTGTGTGTGTGTGTGTGTGTGTGTGTGTGTCTGCATGTGTGATACATGTATTTTCGACATACCTTAGTTTCATGCGTCATTGATCTTGGCCACCTGGAATTCATCCTGTTCTTAGAGGGGAAGCTGGAACCTGTTTATACGAATATTCATTCACTTCCAAGAACGCTGGTTGGTTTTATATAGTTTTTATTCACTTTTCAGGTGTCGATCGCAGAAGAATGGAAAGTGATTATCTTTGCTTGTGTGGTTGATTCTATGTCTCAATTCTAAGACATGTCAGCCCCCTCCCTGGTGAAAGGGGAGGGTGGACGACCTGTTAAACCGTCTGCTCTGCTCAACGTCCAAATTCCAACTCCAATCACTCTCAGCTAACTAGAACGATGTAACATACACATACTTCCATCAGCTGACCCGATACTTCCAGTAAACTTGTCTATGATATGATTTTACCATATTTTGGCAGATTTTCAACATTCTTCACCTTCATTTCCCGTCCAACACTCCAGTCCATTGCTAGCACCCTCAAAATACATTGCTTGATTGCTACGAATAGCAGGGACATGCCCAGGGTGATGAAAACAAAGTTTCCGGCCACAGTTATGGTCTTTGGTGTGCTTTCCAGTGAGGGCCACATCATGCCATTTCACATCTTTTGAAGTCTGCTTGAAAGTCAACACCAAAGTTTACCTTGATGTGCTGAAGAGTGGTGATCCCCTGGTGCAATCAGGTGGTTGCTGACAGACCTTGGGTGTGGCAACAGGACTCAGCTCCAGCCCACAAGTCCAAAGAAACCCAGACTTTGTTTCAGAAGAAGTGCTATGACTTTGTACCATTCTCTTACTGCCCCCACCTCTCCCTACTTGAACATGCTGGACTACTTTATTTGGTCATACATTGAGAACATCACCAACATGACCTCCCACAACACTAAAGCCATTCTGATCACCATTCACCGAGCTCCCACTGGCGCTTATGGAAAAGGCATGCTCTCAGTTCTGGACCTGTATCGAGGCAGTAATTGAGGTTGAAGGCGGTTACATTGAATAGAAGTCAGCTCTACTACATAATCAAGTTACCTGAATTGATCTTTTCAGTAAAAGCTTTAAAAATAAAGTTTTAAAATAAAGCTGGAGTATTGTTTTCTTTAGGGCGACACTTTTATCTGTACATTCTCCTTCTCATTACAAAACAAACGCTGCTATTAAAACTTGCTGTTGCTGCCATTTTTACAATCATTCGATAAGTTCGCCTATATAACTTCATTTCCAACTGTGTTTTAGGTTTGTAGTGATCGCTCATTCGTTTTAGTGTTCAACATCTCCGAATCGTACTTGGTTTAACATCAGTTAACAATTTGCATTGGACGGCTTTCAGAAATTTACTTTTAAAGTAACCTCTCTCTGTTTGGATCTTTCTCCGTCTTTTTCTAAGTTTTATTTTTATCATTTCCTCCTGGGTCTTTGACCTGCTCCTGTGAATGGAATCTGCTACCTCAACTGTTCTACATCTACCCCAATAATTTATCAATTCTTTAAATCTGGCTATACCATCAAAGTCTTGTAATCTGCACATATCTGGTTTGGTTTAGTTGTTTTGTTTTACGGCATATCAACCCTTTTCAAGTTGTTTAATGCTGAATCCAGTTATTTCGGAAATAGTATTCATGTTGCATCCAGTTATTTTGTAGGTTTTTATTCTTCAAGCTCTTCATATCTTCAATCACTAGTTTGTAGTGTTTGGTTTGGTTGTTTTATAGTGGATTTTATCCTTGCCCTGCAGAATATGAACGAGTTTTGCGATGGGAGAGGGAAAAGGATTACAGTATTAATGTTTGGTACATTTTAAGTTAGGAAACCAGTCAGGAACTGAGGGAGATAGAAAGAGAAAGGGGGGGGGGGAGAAACGTGGGTGATTGTTTTTGAAGAACATAATTAAGTATTTCAAAAGGAAGTAGAAAAACAAAAAGCATAAATGTTAGGTGCAGTTCGTCTCAGGAAGCCAATATCTTCATACAGCCTGATCTGGTAGCACCCTCTGCACATATCTCTCTATACTATCCAGGTTTAATTTTTCTCCGATGTCATCAAAACTAAGTTTAAGACTTGGATTACATATCCATAATATCATTCTCATCTCATTCCTTTCCATGCAACGCATGTCCTCTACCCTCAATGGACAAATCTCACTTCCCTACATCATCACACTTCATACATGTGCCTGATAGACACACCCCTGAAAAAAGCTGAAGAAATAAAACTTCCTGGTTCTATCCCAGTTTGAACATCAAATATTAAAACTTTTTTTAATTATAAATCGCATATTTATTCATTTCAACGCTGCAATAACGTAATCTATCTTTTTATTATTATTCTATTTATAACAATTATCTCATTATGAAATTTTTCAATGAACATCCTTTTAGCATTTATCATCTTTTTTTTTTCTACTATAAAAGTCTGTATTCTGAACACTTTAAATGGTGGCCACAATATGCCTGCACATCTTGGCAGCCATTAGTCTATAATATAAATCTCACCTGTCTCTTTAAATGTATGTATGTATGTTTGTATGTCTGCGTAAAACTTTCGAAAGAGGCAACGGATTTTCACAAGATCGGTATCGTTTGAAGCCCGACCCTTCGGATGACAAATATCGAAAAATTGGCTAAAAACATTAATTCCTTCACCCTCAACTGGGCACTTTTCTATAAGGAGGGGGTCGCTTTTTTCACTGATATTTTCGAAAGTCATCTCCTCTATTAGATTGACTAGCCTTAGTTTAAACTTCCACCACTTCCGGTTAGGCAATGGATGCAACGGTAAAGATGTCATGTTTATTTTTTGTTCTTTCCTCCTTCGTGATACAGGCTTGAGCCTGCCTACCTACTATCACTTTTTTTTCTCCATCAACACCCTTACACACACCTCCAGTTTTTTTTTTTCTTCTGCCTTCACATCACGGGTTTAAGCCTGGCTGCCTACTACAACTTTTTTTTTTTTTTTTTTTTGCTCAACACACGCTTACAAACACCCGGGCAACACCGGGCACCCAGACTAGTCTATATATATATAAAAGGCAAAATGTGTGTGACCATTTCGTGTATGTCCGGTAAAGGCTTTTCTCTCACACGATCCCGGGTTCATTACTATCGCTTACAACTGTTTATATAGGTCCTAGATAATAATAACTAGGATTTGGGAAAGCGCGTCGTGTATAGATTTATTTACGTCGACTTTTACAAAATTATTGCTATTTTGGCTTCTCACGTGTTGATTAGGCCTTTTCGTATAAAAAGCGAAACGAATTCAAAGCTAACAGCGTTCCTGGCAATCGCACCGGGAAACGTCCAGAAGCAATCAGCTTTGATCAATCTTGTATATCAGACAGTTGCTATTCAATCTGAACAATTGGGAGCTGCTTTCCCCTCCCCAACATCTGTTGGGGGAAAAAAGTCAAATTTCTGTAAACAAACCCAAACGCTGCGTGACTTCTATTTGACCTTCTTAATTAGGTCAAATGGAAGCAGCAGAGTTAACTTTTATTGCGCATGCCTGTTTTTATAGTTAAATAAATAAATTCAAACCTATGTATGTTGCGGTGGCCTAAGGGTTAACGTCGTCCGTTTTTTTTTTTTTTTTTTTTCACACATTAATTTCCAACTCAAGGGTACGGGTTCGATTCTCATACTCACCTACCAAAACATTTTTTTTTATTATTATTTAACCCCCCCCCCCTCGGAGTTTTGATTTACCTCAAGACACCCGGGCATCGCCGGGTACCCCCCCCGCTAGTATTATATAAATGTTAAAACTTGACGAGGTTATGTGGAGAAGTTAATTCTAAGGCGTTTGATATAAATTGTGTTTTTGGTTATCGAGTGTTCTACTACTATACTGCATATTTATTTTATTTTTATTTGAGAAGGGTGTACAATTTTAAGTTTTGCATAATATAAATTTTTTTTTTTTCTAAATGAATATAATTTTTATACCGTTGAAGACCCCCACCCTGCCTCTGTTTCCTTGGTTTTTCTCAAAAAAAAAAAAAAAAAAAAAAAAACCATCAAGGATGATAATATGAAAAAAGTCTAAAATATTAATTCTGAAAAGAAAAATTTTCATTAAAAAAAAAAAAAAAATGTTCATCCAGAAAGGTTACATTGAAGTTTTGATAAAAAAATAGAAACTATCAACTTAGTTGCCATATTAAAAATTGTGAACCAGTGTTAATTAAAAAAAAAAAAAGAAACCCTCCACTTTTTATTTAAATAATTTGTTTTCAAAAATTTGTTTTATTTGATTATTTAATAATTAAACTACTTTTATCATTAGAAGTTATTTTTATAATAAATAATTTTTAACAATCAAATGTTTTTTTTTTCTTTTGAAAATATATCTAATTTTTGTATTAAAAAAAAATGTAGCACATTGTTGGAAACAAATTATCTCGACTTAAAATATGAGATTTCTTTTAACACTGGTTTGCAGAATTTCTAATATGGTGACAGTGAGCAATTGCCTTTTAGTCCTCAGATTCCATGAGTGCGTTTCTGAGAAAGGTGAAAGAATTGCTATTTTCTAGGTCTGAGTCTATCCATATAACACTTATGGTTAGTTTTCCACCCTGAAGTATTTTTTAATTCTTTACATCAAGTAGCTTCATGCATTGTCTGGACCGACATCCATAAAAAAAATTAATAAATACATATTTTCTATTTTTATAGATTTTTTTTTTATGATTGTCATAAAAAAGATATAATTCTTGTCTTATAGCAATTTGATTCAGTTAATGATAATGACTGAACAATACTATAATAATTCTGTAAAATTATTATGGTATTGTTTGGTCATTAAATCATAGATTGAATCAAATGATAAAGAAATGAAAATTAATTTGGTTAGATAATTTTGTTACAAAGACAGTTATTTTTAAGGCTAAACTCTTCAATATAACCAAAATACTTAACTAGTTAGAGATACTAAGCCAGCTGAGTATATATATATATATATATATATATATATATATATATATATATATATATATATATGTGTGTGTGTTATAAATTGAATATAAAATAAAATTCTGAATGCTGCAATATTTTAAGTTATAAATTTAGATTTTTTTTAGTAGAATATCTTGTCCTTTTCTTTTGCGATTTTAACTAATCCTTTACTTTTTCATGTTTAAGCTTAACCATATTACTTTTCAAGCTCGCATTTTTGTAATCCATGATTTTTCTAGGCTTCCAATAAATTCGCCTGTTCTTTGTTAAATTTCAATCGTATTTTTTTGCCCCCATAAGCACATATGTAATAACAATGTCCGGCACTCGTCTGCTTTCAACAAAATCCCCCAATTATCTCCTTTTCATGCTTTCATTCTCTCTGTTGCACTTGTTAATTCTCTTTTCGAATTAGTAGCAACAGTAATCGCTGTTGCTATGGAAACCAGTCATAAGAAGCGTCGCTCGCTCACCTCCTTACATATTTTTACGATTTTGAACACCAGAAAATTCATCAGAACTTTTGTTTTACTGAACGAAAATTGAAAATTTTTTTTTCACGATATAGCTGAGAAGATGATCTATAAACTGTAATAATTGTTTGAAATTTAGTCGAAAAATGAGTAAGTGGTGAAGATTTAAAGTAGCTCTAAATGACTTAAACTGCCACTTAACCATATACCGTGTTTGAATGACATATGTAGTCAACCCGAGAAAGAAAGGTCTACAGATACCTTTATACCTAATTGAGTTGTTTTCAGTTTAAATTCTTTAATTATAAGCCCTCAAAATTTATTTGTATGGTGACCTGTTAGGGAATTTGGGCGTGTCCGATTAACGGACACCTTGGGGCGGGTGGGTTTTTGTGTCCATTTATTGAAATTAAATATTTTATTTTATTTTTTTTTTTTTTCGATTTAAATTCTTTACAGATGTTGATTTAAATTTTTTTTTTTTAACCATCCACGTCCCGAAAAATTAAAAACTAATCTTTATTAATTGTTCGTTTAATTTCTATTTTATTCAAATCGTTTAATTTTCCCCAGGCAAAATTTCCACCTCGCCAGTTGTAACTTAGGTGTGGCGAAAATTGTACCTTTTTCCGAAATGTCAAAAATCAAATCAAAGCATCGATAGTTTGCGTTGGGAAAATGTTTAAGACAATCAAGTTTCCTTCTTAATTGGTACTTATGCAGAATACGGAGAGTGCTTAAATAGGCACTTGTACAGTTTATCGCCGAAAACGGAGACTCAATTTTTTTTTCGAGCAACTGTCATTAGAATCCGATGAAGTAGGAAATAAATAGCAATAAATAAATAAATAAACATTTAAATAAATAAATAAATGAAATAAAATAAAATTAAAATTAAACTTGATATTAATTATTTCCGGAAAGAACTATGAAAAAAAAGGTAAATAAATAAGGTAAAAGAGAACATATATCCGTAATTGTTTAATTGGAAATGTTTCGATTTTAATTAATTAAAACGGGAAAGTTTTTCATGAAACGTATGTTTTTATTATTAAAAACAGAAAATGAAAATGACATATTCATAATTGTTTAAATTGTATCAAAATATAATTGTAAAAACATTGAAAAGTTTGCGTAAGAAAATATAATTTTAATAAAACAATTTTGCATTTTTTTTTTGGTTATTTATTTCCTACTTCGATCATAGTTTAAAATACTGATTTCTCCCTCTGATTTTAACGACAGGTGCCCGAAATAATGGCGTCTCCATTTTCGGCAATAAACTGTAGAAGTACCCAGAAATAATAACGTCTATTTAGAAACCCATTCTTAACATAGATTGGGGGTAACTACTCTGTACTTTCATCTAACAATTTAACAAACAAAAGGACACCGTATAAATTGAATTTAACTTGAAAATCCGATCAGAAAATGAATGAGTACCTTTTTATTTTAATGAAATCATCATTTGCATTATTTTGAAATAATGCAATTAATCTTTTTCGTGTTTCTCACCCCTACGTGACTTGCATATATATATATAGTTGATTATATAAAATACTAACACCAAACTTAAGTCCTTTAAAAAGTAATTTAATTATGAAATTAAAATTTTTCCATAATATATTTCTGTTTCTTTGTAAAAATAAATTACTTCGTGACTCTTCGAAATTTGAAATATTTATTTTGTTTTACACTGTCTTTTGTTTTTTGGCTTTAATTATTTTGTAAATAGTTTTAAGATTAAAATGTACTTTCTCATTGAAAAAAAAAACAAACAAAAAAAAAACAAACAAAAAAACAACCTTGATACACGTCACCGAACGAAGATGTCACATTCCCAAAATCACGTAAATTTATAAAGTATTTTTGGTACTTGTACAGTTTAATCAAGACATTAAACAATGAAAATATCGAAAAAAGGTTATGTGCGTATCCGTTTTGGGCTGAAGATCTCCGAAAAAAAAATAAAAATTCATTTAATTTGACTGAGTTTTTTTTTTTTTTTTTTTTTTTTTTTACAGCGAAAAAACACGTTTTTATGAGAGCGCGTTGAAGTCAGCCATTATCGAAATTTTTAACACGCCACTGGGAGATAACTCCATGTAAAGCGCCGACACTCCCTCCCCATCTTTATTACTAGCTTTTCCTAAAAATTGAACCATTTGCTCGATATTATAACAAATTGCTTTTTCGCTGTAAAAAAAAAAAAAAAAAAAAAAAAAAAAAACTACTTGATTTTTTTTTCTCGGAGAACTGCGTTCCATAATGGATGCGTACAATATAACCTTTTTTCGATATTTTCATTTTTTAATGTAGGCACCGCCAAAAATGGCCGCAAAATCAAGTTGTTGTTGTTTTTTAAAACTAAATTACATTTATTAAAATCCATTATTTCTGAGTAACTTTTTTTTTCCAGAAAGATAAAACCCTGAATTTTATCATATAGAAAACAGAATAATGTAAAACTTTTTCTACTATTTTTAATTCAATTTTAAATGTTAAATTTTCCCAAAAAGTTAACAATTGACATTTTTTGTCTTGCACAAAAAACGTATTTAAATATTTAAAAAAAAGGGTTTTTGAAATAATTAATTTATTTATTTATTGTCTAACTAAGATTTAGGATGATTTTCTAAGAGAATATGCAAAAATATTATAATATAAGTACCGGAATTTCAAATAATTCCCCTTATTCATATAGGTAACCAGATATTTCGCATCTACGTAGAGTTCAGATCGACTCTGTTTACGTTTTCGTTTTGATAATAAGAAAACTATGGAAGACCAAACAGGCCAAAAAAACTTATTTTTCAGTGACGAAAATTTCAATGTATATTGTATTATTAAGCTGAGGCTGGCCAGTACCAGATGGGTGACCATTTGTATGCGTTTGGTTTTTAATGTGTATGTGTGTGGGGGCTAGGCTCCCCAAAATGGGGGGGGGGGCAATTTAAAGCAGAATAAAAAAAAATTATTTCAGCGCGTTTGGTCCACCGTAGTCGAAAGGCGGCAAACGTTTTCAAACGGGATCGAAAAAAATGATGCTATTTTTAACACAAAGGGCACAATATTTATCGAATGTTTTTTTTTTTGTATCGATTATTCAAAGCATGCCCTGTTTAATAATGGTCATGCATTATTCGGCTCGCTAAAAAAAAATTGTTAATTTATTTATTAAAAATTTTAAAATGGCTTTTTTCGTATAAATATTAAAAAATTTTTTTTTTTGTTTTGCTTAACTTAAATTAATTATTTTACTTAACATATTCACCGAATTTCACACTTCAAAACTCAAAAGCGGGATAATTAAACACAATCGAAGTTCTGATATTCAGACGTCAAAATAAGGTATGCAAACAATTTTTTTTTTTTTTTTTTTTTTAATCTATAATTCTGTCCGTTACAACAACACAATATGTTTTGTTCAGCTTCAGATGATTATTTTAAGCATATTTGTTCCCACTTCAAAACTAGGGGGGGTTTTGTAAGCAAAAAAAAATATATATATAAATATCGTTTATGAAAAATAAGTATACTGTTATAAAGTTCATTCTTCTCCTAACAATCGCTGAAAATTTCGTATTGATCGGATAATTACCTGATTTTTGGTAGATTTTTAAAAAGACGGTCCGTCAAAAAGTACTGACCTGCCCCCCCAGTTTTGGCGGTGCCTATTTTAATGTCTTGATTAAACTGTACAATTACAGTATTTTTATGTATATAGAAAATCATTTTTTTTTTTTTTTTTTTTTTTTTTTTTTTTTTTTACGATTTTTATAGTAAATTATATCCATTAAAAGACTGATTCTAATCTTGATCGATTGAATTTTGTCTCACCCCTATTTATAAAACATGGCGGATCAAAACGGTCTCGCTTCCACATAAAATTTTCTTTCTTAAAAAAACAAAAAAACTACTTGATCAATGTATGTGATTTTTGGAATATGACATTCGTTCTGTGACGGTTACGTACGTACATCTTAATGAATTTTTTGTTTATTTAAACAGCGTAATACGGCATATTCATTCACTGTAGTAAGCACCGGAAGTGCAATAAGTAGACGGTTACAGCCAATTTCGCGTGCCCTGATGAAAAAGGTTCCGAGTAATTTGTTTATTTTCTATATTGACTTTAAATATGATAAATTAGAACATCTAAACTTTTTTTTTATAAATATTTATTTTTATGAATGCGTTTGCGTCGCATGTCATTTTTTTTTCAAATGTTTATTTAAATATTCTTTTAAAAAATTTATTTACAAATTGTTACAGAAAATGAAATATATTTAAAAAATATCCAAATAAACATTTATTTGAAAACATTACATGCGATACATTAATAAGCGTAGATACTATATTTATAAAAGTTTACTTATGTTATTCATTATATTTAAAAAAATCAATAAAAATCGAAACTTTTTCATCAGGGGACGCGAAATTAGCCGTAACCGTATACTTCCGGCACTTATCGATGATTACAATGAGTGAATATGTCGTTGTGCCAAAAATAGGTTTAATTCTAAAAATAAGCACACTTATTTATTTTAAATGATTTTAAATTTTAGTAGGTTTATACTAATATAATAATAAAAAAAATATTCTAAGTCACGTACAGGTGAGAAACACGAGTAGTGGTTAGTAGTAGTCATATATTTTTTATCGATATCGAGAAGGTAAGGTGAGATTAAATAAATTGAAGTTGGATTTCTTTTCAAATTAAATTTTCACTACCCTGCAGAAAAGAAAAAAAAAAATCCGTAAAAAAAAAAAAAATTCTATTAATCATGATTCACATATTTTTTTCATATAGAAAAATAAAATTTATTCGTATTGTTTTTAAAATAATAAAAAAATAAAAATATATTTTTTATTTTATTAATACCGAAGTGAATATTCAGGTAACAAAGGGAGATAACTGCGTCCATCTTTTTTTAAAATTTTTTATTTTCTCTCTCATTTCCAGAAAGAAAACGGGTTTTTGAAGTAATCTTTTGTTTTCTGGTTGTCAGTAGTAAAAAAAAAAAAAAAAAAAAAATATATATATATTAGCTTTGTTTAAAAAAAAAAAAAAGAAAAGAAAAAAGGCAAAAATTGAACCCTTGTTTTGTCTTGCATCGCGTGTAAAGAATTCCTGGTTAAACTGATAAACGAAACACGGGTCGATGTGCCCGGCATATAGGTGCGTACGAAAACAACAAAATGTTTTTTTACTTTTATTTTACTTTTATTTTTGTCCCCACTTTCTTGTTTTTGTCGGCATTTATCAAGAGCTCACTTGAAAAGAGAACAAACAGTTTATTAGAGATTTATATTTAATATTAAAGATAAACGAAATTATTTTCCTAACATCTTTATTCCTCTTCGGGGTTTTCGTTTCTTTGTTGTTTATATTTTCTTTCGTCTTTAGTTATGACAGACTTTCTTTTCGTTTAATTGTCAACGTTAAAACGTAAACAACACCAAACATAAAAAAATAAAAACGCTTTCGACTAAAAATATTTAAAAAAAAAAAAATCACTTTTTCCTCTTAAATAATTAAAAAAAAAAATAATTAAAAATTATTACCTGAATCGTTTAATTATAATTTTCCTAGTTCAGTCACGTAAATTATTTATGTTTCTATAGATTTCGACTTCATTTCAAAACAACGTAGTTTTTATTTCTTTGTTTTCTATATTTAAACTGTTTTTTGTTAACAACATAAACAAAAACAAAAAAAAGAAAAACAAATATATGAAAACCAAATGTACTTTTTGTGATGGTTTAACTTATTTTAAAGCCTTTAACACAAAGTGTTGAGTGCTTTCTTCTGTGACATTTATTGGATGGGTTTCTACCAGTAGTTTGTTTATTTTTCAATTTTTTGAGCGATTATCGAGACTTCCCAGACAATGTCAACCATTTTATTCTCGTTTTAAGCACTCGACACTATTTGTTTTTCGGAGGAAATAAATGCTTTAAAATAAGTTGTCACAAGAAAAACAACTTATCTAGGTAGATAGATGAATAACTTATCTTGCCTTTGGTAACATTTATATGCTATATATATATAATGTGTTGTATAAATTGATTTCCTAGATATAAATCCAATGAAACCCGCGTGATTATTAAAGTGTTAAATGGAGCCCTCAACAAAATTGAAAAATAATGGTAGAAATCCAGTAATCCACCCAATAAATGTCAGTTTCTTGTTCAAACGTAACCAATAATGTTTGTATAATAAACAGACATATAATAATCACTAAATTATAGCCAGTGTCATCGTACACATGAAACGCCGAACTGAAAACTCAACCGAAAATATTAGCACATTTCTTGTAAACAAGTCAAGAGGGAACAATGACGGCTTTCTTCAAGATCTGTGGCCCTATTTGCTGGACGAAAAAAAATGTCGGTAAATTTTTTTTTACCTGGTTTCCACCTTAACATTTTCCTTTAAAAAGACGACTGTCAGGGTTTTCGAATATGCTGAAAACGAATATCGTATTTAAATGTTCTGCAAATAAGTAGTTTTCCAGATATTAAGCAATGTCATTTCTTATGTTATTGCCGGTGCCCGGTAACCATATTGGTACGCACGAGCGTAAACGCAACCCTGAGAAACTACGCGCACTTGAGCGACGAGCGTACCAATACCATGATTGCCACCGGCAATAACATAAAACATGACATTGCTTAATATCTGGAAAACTACTTATTTGCGTAAAATGTGAATGCTATATTCGTTTTCAGCATACCCGAAAACCCATTCAAGTCCTCATTTTAAAGAAAAATGTTAAGGTGGAAACCCGGTAAAAATTTACCTTGCCGGAAAAAAATTTTGGTAAATTTTCACCTTAATGGCAACTTGACACTCCCCTTTTAAATGACTGCTTTTATAAGTTTTTGGGTTTGCTGAAAACGAATATCACATTAAAATTTGGGGCAGACAAGTAGTTTTCTGGATATTAAGACATATTTTTCCAATAATGAATATCAGTGGTGGTCGCCATTCTTAACATGGGGAGGAGGGGTGGTTTGTAACACGCATAGTACTTGTTTAGTTAGGAAAAAACATGGCCTCCAATGAAAACATAATGGATTATATTGGATAATAAAGATCTTAATATCCAGAAAACTACTTGTCTGCCCCAAATTTAAATGTGATATTCGTTTTCAGCATACCAGAAAACCTAGAAAAATCGTCAATTAACGGTGGTTGCTAAGTTGCCGCTAAAGTAAAAAAAAAACTAAGTAAAAAAAAATATGAACTTTAGTGGTCGTTCTACCTTATCTAACTTGACTTGCTTATAAAAAATGTGAGTTTTCATTTCACGTATATGATGACACTTGATGCCTTTGCTGTTGGTTTTTTTATTTAATGAAAACATAATTTACATAAAAAGAAAAGAAGTTTGAAAATAATGTCGAAATACATTTCATCCTTTATTTAAAGCATTTATATACTTCCAAACACAAATAGTGTCGAGTGTTTCAGTTAGAACGAGAAACTGTGACATTTATTGGGTGGGTTTCTACCAGTAGTTTGTTTATTTTTCTATTTTGTGAGCGATTATCGAGACTTCCCAGGCAACCATCTCCTGTCAACCATTTTGTTCTCGTTTTAACTTAAGCTCTTGACACTATTTGTTTTTTGAAGGAAATAAATGCTTTAAAAGAAGTTGTTTTTCTTGTGATAACGTATCTAGGTATATAGATGAGTAACTTATCTTGCCTTTGGTAACATTTATTTGTTATATATATATACTAGCAAAAGTACCCGTCCTTGACTGGGTTCAAAAACAACCTACAGAAAATGGACTCTTATTTATGAAAGTATGATAGGTTATGAAAAGGAAGGGTTGTAAAGAGATAGCTTCGAATTTGGGGGTATCAAAACCAAAGCAAAATATGATGAAAGTAACAATAAAATAGATAAACCCCATAATTTATTATACCATACCTGTTCACACTGAAACACTTATCACAATTCTATATTAAAAAAAACCTTGTTAAAATTTGTGACATATTTTCATTCTATGGCGGTCAGGCGCAAACGAACACCCCATAATTTTATTATACCATATTTCTTCAAACTAAAACATAATTATCAAAGTATACTTACGTAGATAGATATGAAAAATCTTTATTAAAGCTTGTGCCTATTTCCATTCTATGGAGGCCAGGTGCGAACGCAGACCCCACAATTTTATTATACCATCCCTATTAAGTTAAAACATACTTATCAAAGTATTATGTACATCTATATCAAAAACACTTGTAAACGTTTTTATTTTAATTTTTAAATTTTTTCTTTTCATACTTTGTGGACCAGGCGCGTACGCAGACCCCACAATTTTAATGAATCACCATTATGCCAGATCAAACATACCCATTTCTGTATCTCGATACATCTATCATTATATGTGATCAGTTTTCTATAATAGTCAACCATCTAGGAGCCTGTTCGTGACCAGACACACACAGACGTTCAGCTTTATATTATATTACCACTTTTTAATTCATGGAGTTAGCATGCTCTTGTTCTGTTAGCCATGACTGGGTCTTGATAAATTCACAATTATATTCTTAGTATCGCCCACGCCTAGTATTGAACCATTAACCTCCAGGAGAGTATTCCAACTGAATTTACCAAATACTTTATCTGTTACATGTTGGGTCTTTGCAGAGGTTACAGCACTTGAAATGTGAGAATAACACTCAACATGAGAACAGGTGTCTGGATAATAGAAATTATTAATCCTCATCTCAAACATTTAAAAAGATAATATTGAATTAGTACAGGCCTGAATTGGTATGAAAACGAAAAAAACATGGTGTTGTAAATTTGCTTTTGATTGGAACTTTGTATTTTTTTTTTTTTTTTTAGTGCAGTAGCACCACCTTACCAATCAGGACGAAATTTGGGAAATCATAAATTGTAGAACTGAATTTCACATGAAAACAATGGTATCTAGTAGTGATGGGACGATTCCAATATTTTTTCCGATTCTTTATAAATCTCTAATTATTTAACTATAAGATTGTTATTTTCCCCGATTTTCGTAAAAACACATGTTAAATATGCAGATATTTTCCTAAACGTCAAAATACACTTGTGGAGGATGATCTATCGATTTTAGCTTTACTGGTATTTTAAAATCAATGAATATTTACTAATTAATCATTATTATAAGCAATGGAAAATTTTAAACAAAATAACATAAAAAAAGACAATTAAAAGAATAATTTTGGCATCGGAAAATTGGCACCAATATTTCTGATTTTTACAATTCCTGATTCTGATTCCGATTAATCGTCCCAACACTAGTATCTAGGTATTCCTCGTATTTTTAAGATGATTATATCCAAAAATTACGAGAATTGATAAGGTAGAAAATTATTTATAATAGAAAATAGAATTTGATGAAAATGATCATAAGACACATGAGAGTTCAAAAGGGAGGTAATATTCCATTTTGATTTAAACAAGATGGCCGAATGAAATTTTTCACCTGTTGCTAACAGTTTTTTTTTTTTTTTTTTTTTTTTTTTTTTTTTTAAAGTTTTTTTAATAATTCAGTAATATTCAGCTAATTTCGACTGCATAATTTTGAAGCTACTATTGTAATTTATTAGCATTGACAAACAATCAGTAGAAACCATTATTTTTTTATCTGGAAACTCCATTTATCGACTACAAAATTTCGTCCCAATCGTGTAGAAGCGCTAAGTTTTTAATTGTTTTCACTTTGTATGATAAAAAAAATGTCAAACATTCCTAAAATGATCCCTGTCTATTTTTGATTTTGTAGGATCCATCCACTGACAGCAACGCAGACACTATAACTCCGGATCCTGTTCCGGCAAAAGTATCGGTTTCCGAACCATCCAATGCACATAGTAGCAGCAGCAGCAAGAAGTCTGCAAAGAAATCAAACAATATGAAAGCCGTAGTTCAGCTTTTAGATGGCTCCAAGTTTGATGTTGAGATTACGGTAAGAAAACAATTTCTTTTATTTTCTATCTTGAATCCGTGCTGTTCTATATCAGTGGTTAATTCAGCCTGCAACTGAGACCTAAAAACAATTTTGAAAATTCATTTTTTTTATTATCTACTAGCAGGGCTACCAGGCAGTGCCTGGAGTAAAAGCGCAACATATTTCTATTAAAACTCCCTTGTTCCCCTATTTTCCACTCAGCCTATTCCTTTCTCTGGATATACACACCCATTTTTATTGATTCTTCAAAGAATGAGTTGGCATAAGAGAATTAATTCCTTGATTAAAAAAAAAAATCGGTTACTTATCTTTAGGTTACATAATCTACCGATGAAATTAGTGCCAAATTAGGTTTAAAGAATGAATAATCGTTTCTAAATTTTAAATATTCATCCTGGGCAATGCAGATAACAAAAATACCAACTTTGTGGATGTTTGTTTTTTATTGTTTTTCAGTTTTAGCCAGACATTCGAACATGTACACATACATACAAACAACTGGCTTTTATATTATAGATTAGTAGGCCGCCTGGTGTCGTCCGGTCATAAAATATACATAAATATTATATTTTAATTCACACAGATTTCTTATTTATAATAAAAAGAAATACTATAGGTATTAAATGTAACGTTTAATTCCTTTTTAAAAAAAAAATAAGTAAAAAAAAAAAAAGAACGGATAGAAACTGAGACATGTGCATGCAAGTATTACATTTTTTTCTAAACAGTTCTTGTAAGTAAAAAAAAAATATACTTGAGCTTAGATCAAAACCTAAAGACAGTGAATCAAACACAATAACCATTAGACCAGCTTGACACGATCTGTAAAAAGTGTTTTCTAAATCTACTTTTTCTTAACATAAAGAAGCTGTCATATTTCCCGACTGTGCATGCGCATTCGTGAAACAGTTGACAAGCATAAAAATCTGACGCCCCCCCCCCCCTCACACACACATACCAATTTTTCAGTTTTGACCCCTTAGCAGCCCTTTTTTCTGGATGAAAACTGATTCAAGTTTTTCACATGACTGAATTCCCTATATACTAAAATACTATAGACCAAAAATTTGTTGAGTATATAGATTAAGTAGCGTCCACACATACACATTCCCACTTTTATAGGTATATAGACTACTGATGGAGATTTAGTATCTGTCTGAGGCTGAAACTATACTATTCCTTTTCTTAATAATGGAGATTTAGTCAAAATGATAAAATTATCTTTTAATACTCATTTGACATAACGGTAACGGTGTTCGCTGATTAGCTGGGAGATCTGAGTTCAATTCTTGATCTAGTCATACCAAAGACTTAAAAAAAAAAATAGTACTTGATGCCCCATTCGGTATTATAAAAGGAGTGATGGCAAGTGGAGTAATCCAAGGGAGGCTCTATTTTCATTAGTTGTTAAACAGAGATGTAGGGGAGGGCACCACTCCACTTCTGCAATGGTTTGTCCAGGAGAATGAATACTCCACATGACTATACCAGATTTGTTTTTACGATCTATGCTGGACAAATTTAGTTCTTTTAGCATATCATCTGACCCAATTTGTTGGGGGTTAATCAATAGACTTGTTAGAAATAACAAAATCATAGTGAAAAATATTAGATTCAAATTTTGCAGCAATTATTATTGTTAGTATACAGGGTTGAATGATAAATTTGTCGCCCTAAAGAAAACAACTCTACAGCTTTATTTTAAAACGTTTATTGAAAAAATCAATTCAGGTAACTTGATTATGTAGTAGAGCTGACATCTATTCAATGTAGCCACCTTCAGGCTCAATCACTGCCTCAATATGGGTCCGGAACTAACAATATGCTTTTTCCACAAGCGTCGGCAGGAGCTTGGCGGATGGGGGTGATCAGGCTGGCTTTGCTATTGTGAGAGGTTACGTTTGTGATGATCTTTACGTATGACTAAACGAAATAGTTCAGAGGGTTCAGGTCGGGAGTGGAGGTGGGGGGGGGTCAGTAAGAGAATGGTATAAAGGCATAGCACTCTCCCAGAAGCCAAGCCTGAGTCTCTTTGGACTTGTGGGTTGGTGCAGAGTCCTGCTGCCACACTCAGGGTCTGCCAACGGGCACCTGATTGCACTAGGGGATCACCACTCTTCAGCACATCCACTACCATTCCACCCGGTATGCAAGCTGAAGTAAGCATTAAAAAAGCTGAGTGATGCCTTATAGTCAGATCAACCTTGACTATAGTGGATCACTTAGCTTTTTTAATGTGCAATTCAGTTTATTTCAGACTAATATACTTTCTTTCAATACCCAATTCAGAGGTTGAGGTTATTGTATCTGTTTTTTTTTTTTTTTGTTGTTTTATTTTTGTAATACTTTTCTCAGGCATTATCTCCTCCTTTGAGGGGGGGTGTAATGTATTTGGACTACTGTAGTACAATTGATATGTGCTAAATAAAAATCAGTTCTAAGTGACAGATTTTTGGGGATGGAAGGTTCAATCCTCAATACAGGTGATACTAAGAATATAATTAGCAATTACTGGAGACTTTTACCTGGTCATAGTTGATAAAACAAGAGAAAGTTACTCCCATGGATTAAAATAGAGGGTTCCATTTGAAATTCTGTAAGGATTCCAGGGTTCAACTAAATACATCTGAACAAGGTGAGTGGTTTTGTTAACCAAAATCTCTTGAGCCTAACCTCCAAGATGCGAACGAGTCAGAATGATCCAAATAATTCCTAAAATAAAATTCTCTATATAAAAAATTGTTTTGATTTTCTTTTTTTGTACTCACTCACAAGGCATATCGCCACTTGGATGTAAGCGGCTACTATTTAGGACCACGACAAGATGTTGGTTTACAGTATAGTTAAACTTCTGCATATCAATACAGTCAGGGAAGCAAGTAGCAAGAAGGAAATTCCAAAGTCTAGTTGTTCGAGGGGAAAAGACTAATTAGAGTAGAGAGCTTTCTGGCATTTAGGGACCTCAACAGTGAAGGGGTGAAATTTTGTTGCTTAAGTGGGTTTGACTGAGATATGTACATAAAGGGGGCATAAGTGCAGTGAGTTCATCAGGGCTAATTCCATTAAAATACTTGTAAAACAAGCACAGGGATGCAACATTGCAGTGAGGGGACAGGGGTTGGAGGCTAGTTAACAAAGTGGGACCTATTAGATTGAAGACTTTTTTTTGACCCTATTCAAGAGAGAGAGACTAGTAGTAGATGCACCATCCCAGATGTGGCAACAATACTCCATGTACGAGCGAATGCTGATTTTGTAGAGGTACAGGATGCTTTCAAGTGTGAGCAGTTTTCCAGCATGGTAGAAGGAACCCACTTTCTTTGCAGCAGCCTTTGCAATGTCCTTAATGCATTTGTCCAATTCATATTGCCTGTGAATGTAAAGCCAAGGAGCTTGAAGGAAGAATTCTTAGGGTGCTGTTTGTCCAACCATCGATATCCATGACAGTCTTCTTATAATTGTTAAAGGAGAGCAGCTTAGTCTTACTAGCATTAAATGTTACCATCCATTTACAGCCCCATTCCACCACAGTCTGAAGATCATTTTCTAAGGATTCTGCCATTGTCTTAGATTTGTGTACATCCGTACTTGGGTGGCAAGCAATTTTTCGTTAAATGTCTTGCAGCATTACTTGCTTTTTTTTTTCTAAAAACTTTCACATGTGATTAGATTATCTCTATATAAATAAAATGAACTAATTTTTTCCCGTATGATTTTGACATTAATAGGATTAAAAATCAAGATATTTCATGCAAATATAATATGCACAAACGGCAGAACAATATCTGAGGTGTGTTATAGGCTTATTATTTCTCAAATTCCTCGATAATCTTAGATTTCTATACTTTTTCTGCTGAGAAGTCATGGCCAAAATCGGTTAAGATCAATGGAAGTGGTAAAATATTTTCTCTCTAATAAATTCCTCCTCCCCCTGCCACCACTTAACACCGTTTGGGGATCGTTCACAAGGAACAGTTGAGAAGAGAACACCGGTTTGGCTTCGTAGTTCTTTCATGTGAAGTTATTTAAAATCACTAAACTAAGCTGCAGTGCTCTGTGGCGTAGTGGTTAGCGTGCTGGACAATTCACATTATATTTTCACGTTCGCGCCGACCTACCGTAGTCGTTTTTTTTTTTTTTTTTTTTTCCCTAAACAACTGGAATGGACTTTTCTTGGTGGCCGAACTGTTAACGTTGCAGATGTTTTTTTTTTTTTTTTTTCACACTTTATTTTCCTACTTTTACTCATGACTCCGGGTTTGATCCTTCCTACTTACCTACCATAACATTTTTTAACCCCCCCCCCCGTCCCGGAAACAAACACTCGGGCAACGCCAGGTACCCCCGCTAGTTAAAAATAAAACAAAACATGCATATATATATATATATATATATATATATATATACACACATACACACACACGCACCATATTTTGGGATAATTGCGCCAACTAGCTAAAACTGCTCTTTTGACAACCACACATATAAAGAGCACTTTTTTTTTGTAGTTGATGCAATTACCCCTAAGTATGATATGTGTATATGTATGTATGTGTATATATATATTGTGCTAATAAAAAGGTGGAATTTGCATGACTTCATTTTACTGCTGTATAATTTTAATCCATCTATTGTAGTTCTGTATTATATTCCCTTCTATAAATTACATTTTGTTTTAATAATGCTACAATTGACCTCTTATGAAAATAGTTCTTATTTTTTTATTCGACCCTTAAGTTTATCTTTGTCTTGTTTTAAGATATAGACAAAACCTAAAGTTTTTTTTAATAATGGTGAGTTTAGAATCCCTCTCTCACCCTTTCTTGTGTGGTCAGTTACGTAACCTTTCAGATCTGCTTAGTATGCATTTTGCACAACTGTCTGCATCCTGTCTCTGAGAGCAATCCATCTTGATTGACTACTTGCTTCTTTCATGTGTCTGACATTAGGCTGCTTATCCTAAGCACTCTTTGCATTCCATTGCAATAGTTATACTTTTGCAGGATCAACCAATCTGCATGTTAAAAAAGTTGTCTACATTTAGCAGCTTCTGATTTTTTTGTTTGCTAGATTTTTTTTTTTTTTTTTTTTTACCTTGACGGTTCGAAATTGCCTTTTCTTCCCGTTTTATCCAAATTAAGTAATTTTATTGCGTTTGATACTTGGTTAATTATACGATAAGAATTTGGTGGACATTTAATGCAGATAGGTTAGAATCTCCTTTAGCGTCATCCTAAAAATAAAAAAAAGATTTTTAGATTCGACAGAAAATGTGGCCACTAATCAGTCAACTAGTGATTGGAACGCTATTTTGAATTGAGGTCTAACATGTTGAAGGATGGATGACAGTCTTGCATAAATATTTGGATACATCCATTCAATTTGTGTGATAAAAATATGATTCGAAGCAGAAGTGTAATAGATCACTAAGAATGCTATCTTTGACACTGAAGCAAGATAGACCACCAAGAGTTCTATTTGTGAGGCAGAAGTAACAGACTGCCGAGAATGCTATTTGTGAGGCAGAAGTGACAGCCTGCCGAGAATGCTATTTGTGAGGCAGAAGTGACAGCCTGCCGAGAATGCTATTTATGAGGCAGAAGTGACAGCCTGCCGAGAATGCTATTTATGAGGCAGAAGTGACAGCCTGCCGAGAATGCTATTTGTGAGGCAGAAGTGACAGATCACCAAGAATGCTATTTGTGATGCTAAAGTATTATAGACCACCGAAAATGCTGAAGTGGCAGATTGTTAATAGTGCTATTTAATAGACTGTTGAGAATGCTATGTGTGATGCTGATGCATAGTAGACAGCTGTGAATGCTATTTGTGATGCCAAAGTGTAATAGACCACAGAGAATGCTATTTGTAATGCTTAAGTGTGACGAACCACAGAGACTAATATTTGTGACACTGAAGTTTAACACTACCTGGAATACTATTTGTGACGCTGATGTATGAATGACCACTAAGAAACCTATTTGTAATGCCGATATGTGACAGCCTCTCAAGGAAAATATTTGTCAAGCTGAAGAATAACAAACAACAAGAGTATTTCAAGCCGGAACTCAACTAATCAATGGACACTCTCTGTATGGAAATGCTTGCTTGGATGGACTTCAAATGTGTCTGATCAGTGGAAATCTTATTTAAAACTTAAGCATGATAGATTTCAATTAAAGCAAAAAATATACATTTTTTTGCAATGACCACGCCTTTTTAATCTGATATATTGTGGAAATGCGTGGACATCGTATCTTCTAAAAAAAAGGAATTTATGATTAGTTTTTATTTCTGCCATAAAAAGTTAAGTTTTAATGACCATGAGTAAAAATATATGGACAGAACTATTTGTTTGTTGCTTTGTATTTCCTTGAATTTAAAATGTTCACTAAAATGTTGTCCTCATTTTGTTTGGGAAGCGAGTATTCACAACCAACTTCATTTAATGGGAAAGAGGGATGAGGTCATTGATATGTCCCTTGGTCTATAAAATAATCTTTCATTTGAGCTTATTTTAATTGCACAAATATTTAATTTTTGAAAGTTATGACATAAGTTAAAAAATATTGTTATAAAGTTGAGAATTTGGTTTGTGATCAAATAGTAGGGCTCAATACATAAAATATAATAAAATTAGGGCTCAATATATAAAATATACGAAAAATAGGGCTCAATATATAAAATATACGAAAAATAGGGCTCAATACATAAAATATACAAAAAATAGGGCTCAATATATAAAATATACGAAAAATAGGGCTCAATACATAAAATATACAAAAAATAGGGCTCAATATATAAAATATACAAAAAATAGGGCTCAATACATAAAATATACAAAAAATAGGGCTCAATACATAAAATATACAAAAAATAGGGCTCAATATAGAAAATATAATAAAATTAGGGCTCAATACACAATATAATAAAATTAGGGCTCAATACATCAAATAT
This sequence comes from Euprymna scolopes, assembly GCF_053919585.1. Classification (NCBI taxonomy): domain Eukaryota; kingdom Metazoa; phylum Mollusca; class Cephalopoda; order Sepiida; family Sepiolidae; genus Euprymna; species Euprymna scolopes. The sequence continues at coordinate 50,346,637 of NC_136515.1, read as the reverse complement.
AATAAAATTAGGGCTCAATGCATCAAATATAATAAAATTAGGGCTCAATACATCAAATATACAAAAAATAGGGCTCAATACATAAAATATACAAAAAATAAGGGTCAATGCATAAAATATAATAAAATTAGGCCTCAATACATAAAATATAATAAAATTCGGGCTCAATATATAAAATATACAAAAATTAGGGCTCAATACATAAAATATACAAAAATTAGAGCTCAATATATAAATATAAAATTAGGCCTCAATACATAAAATATAATAAAAAATAGTGCTCAATACATAAAATATACAAAAAAATAGGGCCCAATACATAAAATATACAAAAAATAGGACTCAATACATAAAATATAATAAAATTAGGCCTCAATACATAAAATATACAAAAAAAAAAAAATAGGGCTCAATACATAAAATATACAAAAAAATTAGGTTTTAATACATAAAATATACAAAAACATTAGGGTTTAATACATAAAACAATACATAAAATATTATAAAAATAGGGCTCAATACATAAAATATACAAAAAAATTAGGGTTTAATACATAAAATATACAAAAACATTAGGGTTTAATACATAAAACAATACATAAAATATTATAAAAATAGGGCTCAATACATAAAATATACAAAAAAATTAGGGTTTAATACATAAAATATACAAAAACATTAGGGTTTAATACATAAAACAATACATAAAATATTATAAAAATAGGGCTCAATACATAAAATATACAAAAAAATTAGGGTTTAATACATAAAATATACAAAAACATTAGGGTTTAATACATAAAACAATACATAAAATATTATAAAAATAGGGCTCAATACATAAAATATACAAAAAAATTAGGGTTTAATACATAAAATATACAAAAACATTAGGGTTTAATACATAAAATATACAAAAAAATTAGGGTTTAATACATAAAATATACAAAAAAATTAGGGTTTAATACATAAAATATACAAAAACATTAGGGTTTAATACATAAAACAATACATAAAATATTATAAAAATAGGGCTCAATACATAAAATATACAAAAAAATTAGGGTTTAATACATAAAATATACAAAAACATTAGGGTTTAATACATAAAACAATACATAAAATATAAAAATAGGGCTCAGTACATAAAATATACAAAAAATAGTGCTCAATAAGCCAGGAAATACACTATGAAAACGACGTACAGTTTACTGCTTGACAAGGTACATTCTGCTACTGACAGTCATAATTTTTATATTGGTAATTAATACATTTCTCCTACACAGCTAATATAAAACTTTAAAATAAAATTTTCTTTAAAATGGTATTTGAATATTTTTGTTGTGATTTGAATATTCCAAGAAATTGCAATCTAATTCCACCTGTTAACAATGAAACCTGCTGCCATGGCGTGTCTGCGAGCGGTAGATGACATTTTGGATGAACGCGTTTTAGGTCTGTTCATGTAAATACTCGACACGGAAGTTCTACTAACTGATGACATTTCATATTTTTAAACAATAAGAGAAAAAAATTGTCTTTTATTATGGAAGTTAAACAAAACGTATGCGACTTTCCAGTCAAAAGTTAGAACATCTTGAAGTGGAGGTTTTCTAGTACAAAAAGTAAATCAAGATAGCAACTTCATTCAAATGGTATGTAATAGCTAATATATTTCTTTTGTTAAAAGATTTGAAAAGAATTGGTTAAGAACTTTTTATGTGCACATCGATAGAAACAATATTTGATTTTTTTTTTCTTTTTTAGTGGCTTCTGTCACGAGCAACGTGCGATATAAATTCATAACAAAACGTTTGTTTACAAAATGACTTACAGCAATGAGCATTTTTTATTTTTAATTATTTAAAAAACATCAGTTTTTGATTCTGAAAAGAAAAATATTTTCAGTGTTGGAAAAGTTTTTTTTTTAAAATATTCAATTCAAACAAAAACTTGAATAGAAAAAAGTTTAGTGCTTTATGCACTTATGTTACCATGCTATTTAAAAAAAACATAGTATTTTCGAATTAAATTCAAGTTTTACAATATTTTTTTATTAATTTTTTTTTTTTATACTTTGAATGGTCATAACTCCAGTTCTAATGGACCGACTTTCAAAAACTAAAAATAATATTTCTTTTTTTTAAATTTTTTTATACTCTTTTCAATAATACTTGATTTGAGTTTGTTTGATGTAAAGAAAAAAAAATGGTGTGGTATTGCCACTATTAATAGGGCTCAAAAATACATAAAATATAGTAAAAATAGGGTTCGATAACCATGTATATAAAACTAGTTATGAAATACATTTTAAGGTAAAATGACTTCAGTTTCACGAGGAAGAATCAAAGATTTTTATGTTTGTTTACTAAAAGTGTTGCCCACATGCATATGCACACAGCATGCATGCGTTTGTAAATAATTTTCAAAATTATTGAACTTCACCTTTTTTTAATGTACAGTAGTTTGTTGTCCTATTTAATCAAAGCTTGAGATCAGTGATTTTTTTTTTTTTTTTTCATCTTAAGATGCTGGACACTGAAGTCTGACGGCTTGATTAGGTATTTGTGCAATGTCTAACATCACTTCTCCTGACCTGGCATTGATTATACTTTATGTCCAGGTTAAGTCAAATGATTTGAAGCAATGCTAATGATATGGTCAAGCAAAACATAACCGTAAGTGATAAGAGTGTACTTAAGAGAAAGAGGGATAAAGACCTGGCCAGAGATAGGCTAGTTTTGAAGTTAAGTTCTAAAAGCCATCCAATTCATGCCAGCATGTAAAACTTTTGATAGCATCATAACTCTCTCTTTCCTCATTTTGTCCATTAGTCCTCACATTCTGTGAGTGATGTTTCGGACAAATGGAGACGGGGTGCCGTTTTCCGAGTCAAAACCTATTCAGCTTACACTTAATGTTGGCTTGCTTTTTATAATCTTGAAGTAGTATTTTATTTTTTTATTTTTAGCTCCTTACATTAAGTGGCTTCATGCATTGTCTGGAGCGATTCCCATAAAAAAAGATTGTTAAACTAAACATGGTGATGACAATCTTTATCGTTTATTTGAAATAAATTTCAGAAAACTGATCTTTTTAGTTTACATTTTATTCGCTGACGTTTTCTGTATAATTAAGTTGATGTCTTTAGAAATGTCATCTCCAGGCCAAATCTCATGGTGGAATAATTGGCGCAAGTCCAAGACTGTATTCTCTTCTTGAGTAGATTAACAGTTGATGCCACTTGGCTTGTCATACCAAAATCTCCTTCACAGATATTATATTTATTTATAATTATTATTTAACAATTGGCAAGATTGCTTTGACCTTAATCAGTTTTGATTAATTTTTGTTTAAAAAACAAAAACAAAAAAACATTTGCATCTCTATAGATATACAGATAACACACAATATTGCATGTAATATGTAAATATAGGGTGAAAAGACCAAAGCTGTAAATAGGATATAAATTTATACACACATATGTATAACTTCACCTACCTGGCATTGACCGAGAAAATTAAGGTCTTTTAGTTAAAAATGCTTCTGGTTTACTTTCACATTTTTTTGAATTAAAATAGTAAGAGAAATAAAATGTTAATATTTATGATTTTTTTAATTTTTTTTTTTTTATAACAAAGGAGTCACCATTTACCAAGGCCTGGAGCCCAATCGAGGATAAGGGTTAATGAGTGAGTCAGTGGGACAATATCGTAATAGTCGTTAATAGTGGAAATTTGGTAAATTGGATTACTTGAGGGGGCGGCTCATCAAGAACTTGTTTATGTTAGACTTGAAGATTACCATATTGTAGTCAGCTGGAAAGCAGGGAAATGGAAGAGTTCCACAGACGTGCAGTTCTAAGAAAGAAGCTTTGTTCATAGAATCTACGTTTAGGTTTAGGCACAGATAAAGAGTGGGGGAAATTATTGATAGTGGGTCGGCTAGTCGAGTGTTTTTCATGAAAGTTTGGCTTCAATAATTATGATTCAGCGTATTATCTCAATCCATATCTTTAACTGTAACCCTCCAATTTAATGATCTGCAAGCGTGCGAGTTATTTTGCACTCTTCTTGAGACGGTCGTTTCTGGCAGTGGTGCTTGCATTGAAAAATCATTTATGTAGCTCTAACTGTTGCTAAATAAGCTGTTGAGTCTTTGCATATACAACTTTTGTTTTTGTTGCCTATTTTTTTCTTTTTGAAATATATATATATATATATATATATAATGCTCTTTCGTATAAATATTAGTAATAACAGATCTATAGGGATAAGTAGTGTGTGTATATATATATATATATATATATATATATATATATATATATATACATATATACATACATATATATACATGAATAAGTTTAAGGCTCCCGAAATTAATACTAGCATCATCTATTAGAACTTATGGTATAACGGATAAAGTACTAGGTAAAATTCAGTTGATACTTTTTTGGAGATTAAAGGTTCAATCCTCATTGTGGGTAAGACAGCTAATGACTTGTATTACCTTTGTGGCATTAGAAATTCTGTTGAGGATTATATCAGCCAAAATGTTGTGCAAATAATACTCAAGATGACAACAGTAGTCTGAATAATCCAAATTATCACTCCTCATCATAAAAATTCAGAAACATAACATTTTTTGTTGGTCATGTTTAAGTTTGAAGTAGTGTTTTTGTCTGTGTTTGTCACATTTAAGCTTGAGACTGCATTTTTATTATATGTGTAGATTGAGTGGATATGTCTTAACATTGCTATATCACTGAGAATAATAAGCCTAGCAGGGTACACCCAGCAGCCATTTTGTAAATCTCAAAAGTTAAGCATTTTTTTTTTTTTTTTTTTTTTTTTACACAAAGCAAATACTTGCTCAAAATAGAAAACTGTTGTTTCTGTTTTTCTCATCCAGATCTTGTGTGCAAATGTTGATGTATTCTTAACGAATGCTTCTAGATATTTTACATCTGTTTTGCTTTGTAGTTGAAAAATAAAATGAGAAAAACATTTCCTCTTATTTTGCAGTGTTAGATTTCACAATGTTTCATATATATATATATATATATATATATATATATATATATATATATATATTTCACTTTTGGAGAACACCAAACATAGTGTCATAATTAATTGCTGAGGGTTTATTTATTTTTTTCTATAGTTTAAACATAAACCATTAAAAATAAACTTTCGAAAAGAAGACCAAAATACACTTCTAAAGTATATTTCTCCTAAGCATAAATTAGATGAAAGGGATAAATAAGGGGTGGGGGCAGAAAATAAAAAAAACCTATCGAGACGTCTTTCAGCAAATCCTTTTCAAGATTAACGTTGGCAATGGGGGAGAAAGCATCATTTAAAAACGTGGTCAAAAGACCATAAATTAATAGCGAGGTTAAAAAAAAATTGTATAGGGAATAGGAGTGTGTGTATGTATGTATGTATGTATGTATGTGTATATATATATATATATATATATATATATATATATATACACAGTTTTTGAAATTATCAAGGTAGCCAACATCCGGTTAATTTTTTTTTTTTTTTTTTTTAGAAATAGTAATAACTAGCCTGCGTGCCCGGCGTTGCCCATGTGTTTGAAGGTGTATGTTGAGCAAAAAAAAAAAAGTGGTAGTAGGCAGGCAGGCTCAAACACGTACTGCGAAGGAGGAAAAGAATGTGAAAAAAAAAGTGACGTCTTTGCCATTGCGTCCATCACCAAACCGGAAGTAATGAAGATTTAAATTAAGGCTAGTCAATCGAAAAGAGGGGATAACTTTCGAAAATATCTGCGAAAAAAGCGACCCCTCCCTATAGAAAAGTGACCAGTTGAGAGTGAAGGAATTAATGTTTTTGGCAAATTTTTCAATATTTGTCGCCCAAAGAATCCAGCTGAAAAACGATACCAGTGTCATGAAAATCTGTTGCCCCTGTTGAAAGTTTTAGGCAGACATACAAACATTCCACTTTTATTGGAAACTACTGAATTGATCTGACTAAAATTTCGTATGGACTTTTGTTATAAGGTGCAACGAACTAAACATTATGGTATCCATTTGATGTACAGTTAGGGATTAATAGGCATTAGAATTTAATGCAAAAATGAGCACAAATTTAATCGTATTCAACCATCAATTTGGCATAAAGCACTCCTTTTAAACCAGTGGGCTATAACTTTTACCCAATTTTAACGGTTGAAAAAGTCTTTTTATATTTCTTACTAAAGTAAATTTGTTACCTATTTTTCTTTTTTTTTTTTTTTACTAATAGAGTAATATATTTTTGGGAGAAGTTGCCAGATGGTATTAAAAACAATACTGTAAAAAATATCAAGTGGAAATTGAACTATATATATTTTTTTTTTTTTTTTTTTTTTTTTAAATAAGAACTTATAAAAGACAAAATCCACTTAAGGATAAGGATTAATAATAAAGATTGTCAGTTGAATGATGAAGAATATGAGAGGATTGAAAAGAATGAGATAAAATCAGAAATAAAATAATAAAGAAAATACGATATTCAGAAGAGAATATCATTCTGCAACAGGACAAGAATAGTCTTAAAGAGGCTGAAATGGACTTATTTGAAACACAAATGACAACAGCAATATTATCAAATGTTTAGAAGACAATATCACCAGCAAAGAGCAAAACAAGAGCAGCACTAAGAAATTAGACATAGTTATACAGTGTTTCTGAACTTTTGAGATGACGCTTTAATTTGGATTATTCTACCATCACTGCCTTCGCCCCATCTTCTGTGTCCGCTGGCAACTTTGTCCCCCAATAGTAAAATTTGCACTCCCTGTAGAATCTACTCCCTCCAAAAATCTCTTTACCAGACGCCTTCGCTGGTTTGGCCACTCCCTTGATTGACACCCAGGTGATTTAATCCGTGAAGTTATCGATCCAGCTCCATCACCAAACTGGAAGAAATGACGTGGTGGTCAACTCAAAATCTTGCTCAGAACAGTGAAGTAAAACCCTGAACTGATTCTGGGCCTCCACCTTTCAAAGGGTCTGTCATTGAATCATGAATGGCTTGCACTTATAAGCGGAAGCAGCCTTGAATTGCCATGCCTGTTTAACCAGTGTTTGGAATGTGATAAACTTGTTAGAAAGAGCCAGTCCAACCGACCCAGGGTGGATGCTGCAACCATGACCTTGGCAATTTGTATTTGGATTATTCAGATTACTGTTCTCATTTTGAGCTATTTGCACGTTTCAGCCATTGTAGCCTCCGCCCTTCAATTATATTTCATTAAAATTGGGGGATCTTTCTGTCAAACTTGGGAATCTGCATGGAATTTTGCATGGACCCTTTATTTACTCCATGGTTTAGCATGTTCTCGTTTCATCAGGCATGACTGGCTAGTACAAAAAGACCCAATGGATAAAGTACTAGGTAAAATTCACTTGTAAGTGTCACTCTTTTGGTTCAGTGTTGGTGATGATAAGAATAAGATTGCAAATTGCTTAAGCCTTTTCCTAGACCATGGCTGAGTGAACAAGAACATGCTCCCTCCGTAGATTAAATAAGGCTTTCGTTTGAAATTCCATGGAGATTCCCCGAGTTTGATGAGATACAGCTGAAGAAGGTCGGAGGTTACATCAGCTGAAACTTTATGAATGGCATTTAAAATGAGAACAGTAGTCAGAATAATACAAGTGGTTATATAAAATTCAATGGCTGACAATATCAATGCCATCAAATGTTTAGAATGTGACAAGGTAATGCCTGAACCCTGAATTACATTACGATTAAGAATTCTTCATTTAGGCTATTCAAGTGCCTCCATTCAGTTCTGAAAGACAAAGGATACTCCTTGTAGGGGCAGCTGCATGTCTACTTGTATTGCAAGTGTTGCGCAATCTCCAACCATACCGCTCCTGAATCAGCACTGTTTGAGTCAAGTGGCAAGGAGAAGTCCAGGACAACTAGAAACAATGCTGAGATAAGTGGAATAATCACGTTTGACATACCGGTTCCCCTCAGGTCACCAAAGTTATGCAATGATGAACCTGGCCAGTACCAGATGGGTGACCATTGGAGACTTGCAGGTGCTGTATGTGCTCTCTGCTTATCTTAGGTTATTGATTATCTTTCAAATGATAATAAAAATATAAATAAATCAATGAATGGGTAAACCTTATCAATAGCATTGGAAATTATTTTAATAATCTCCAAAAAATTGTTCTTTTAACTATGTATTGGCATTAAAAGCGATTTGATATTTTGTATATTAGAATTTTAGTTTGTGTAAAATTATATTTTGTCTGAAGGATTTCTTAAAAGTGTATTTCAATGGATTAAAAAAAGAAAAAAAATATTTTTATTTTTCTTCTGTAAATTTGATTAAATGTTTATTTTAAAATATATATATATTTTTTGTTGTTTTCTTGTTTACAGAAACAGACTCTTGGTGAATTTATCTTCGAAAAAGTCTGTGATTACTTAAACTTATTGGAAAAGGATTTCTTTGGAATAACTTACGTTGAAAAGGAAAATGAAGAAACCAGAGTGAGTACCATTTTTTTTTTTTTTTTTTTTTTTTTTTTTTTCCCCTTTTTAAAATTTTTTTTTTTTTTGTTTCCTTTTTTATGTTTCCTTTTATATTTAAAAAAAAATTGTTTTTCCACATTTTTTATTTTGTCTTACATTTCTTGAGATCCTGCCAATGTTAAATGAAGATTTGTTTATATATGTATATTTAGGCAGCATTTTTTCTCTAAATAAAATAGACGTTTTTTTTTTTTTTTTTTGTCTATCAATTCTATTTTCGATCCTTTCCAACTTCCGAATAACAGTCTTCACTTCTGGTGAAACTGGCTGATGTAATCACCATATGTATCATCAGTCCAAGTACTTTCCAATCCTTCAGGATTCATCGTCAGGGATGAATTAATCTAACTGGTTTTGAACAATTTATAAAGTTTTTTTATGATACTTATGACTTATGATAAATATGGTGATTACATCAGCCAGTTCCCACCAGAAGTGGAGATTGTTATTTGGAAGTTGAAAAGTATATATATATAGTATATTTCATTAAATAAAATAGACGTTTTATTTTGTATATTAATTCTATTTTCACTCCTTTTCAACTTATGCTATTTCTAATGTAAAAGTATCAGAAATTACATGACTAGGATAAAGGTGTTTGTTCTGATAAAACACTTCATCTTTTCTGTCCCTTCAGTCAGTGAAGGAGAGATCCTTCTAGAGTGAGGTTATTTCAATTTTTGTCTCTATTCAGAGTGCCTCTTTAGAGGCAGCTAGATATTCCCAACATTAAAAACCAACCTTGTGCCCTCATAAGACTTATATCTAAAATAAAAAAAATAAATCTTCAGGAAAATCTTTGTATATTCAAGCAAAAAATAAATTTAAGGTTTACATGCTTCTACAGAACTATCATTCATGTAGAAGACTGAGTATGTTGTTTGTCGAGTTTTACAAAAGTGAAGAGAGACAAGTCTCTGTACATGCATTAGTTTTATGTGGAGGAGGGAAGGATGGTGAGTTTTTGAGTGTTGATTATACCAGAAGAAATGAAGAAAACTGAAAAAGTGAATTGAGTAGATATATGTGCAATTATCACTGCTGATGTATAATTAGACTGGGCTCATGAATTGGAGCGCTGGAGAAAGTTACAAGATTATGAATTAAGTATTTCTGTAACTAAAAAAAAAAAATATAATTTTTATGAATGTATTCTTACTACTAACCATCTGTGGACGGGGAGGTGGGGGAACTATCTGCCCTTGTGGGACGAATTATAATGGAGAGTAAGATGTCCCAAACAAGTCGCGCATGTATTGAGTGGCAATGGTCTCCTAAGGAGACATAGTATAGAATTAAATACAATATGAGCACTAATAATTAATGTGTAATTTATTTATTCATATTTGTTTTACAGAAGATCAGGTGAACATTGGTACCATCGTTTTCAAATCCAAAACAAAGGGACCAGTATCTGGTCTTCTATGTCAGACTCTCTTCAGTCTCTTTATATCTGTCTCCCTAGAATTGGCACCATTTGTTTTGGGTTTGAAAACCGATGGTAGAATTGTTTTTCTGATCTTCTGCAACACAAATATAAATAAATATTATGCTCTTGTGTTGATATTGTCTTTATAATTGAGTGTTCTGCTGGAGTTTTCTCCCAGATACCTTATATAGATAGATATAATTACAATTAAATAATTATTCTTTTATACACACAGACACTAGTGTTTCATGTTTCTGCAATCATCAGTGTAGGGTGACAATTCCTGATGGTTGGGAGATTCAAACACAACCGCAAAGCCATCTTTGATTCCATTTGCTTAGCCTCTACCTCCAGGTCACCGAACAATTACCATGAGAATGGAGGGAATTAATAATAAATAAACAGTCAATTTGGGTACAGACATTAGACAATCTAGAGTGTTCAAATGACAAAAGTCCTGAACATTGCATATATATATATATATATATACACTAGCCTGAGTGCCTGGCATTGCCCGGCTGTTTGAAGGTGTGTGTTGAGCAAAAACAAAGAAGTGACAGTAGGCAGCAGGCTCGAACCCATACCGTGAAGGAGGAAAAAGATGTGACGTCTTTACCATTGTGTCCATCCCCAAACCGGAAGTAGCAAATGTTTAAATTAAGGCTAGTCATTAGAAAAAGAGGATGACTTTCGAAAATATCTGAAAAACGCGACCCTTCCTTGTAGAAAAATGCCCAGTTGAGAGTGAAGGAATTAATGTTTTTAGCCAATTTTTTAATATTTGTCATCCGAAGGGTCGAGCTTCAAAATGATACCGATCTCGTGAAAATCTGTTGTCTGTCGAAAGTTTTAGGCAGATATAAAAACGTACATAGATGCGTACATTTAAACAGGCAGGTAAGATTTATATTATATAGATAATGCTCTTTCGTATGAATAATTGAATTTGTTCAAAAAGTATTGCGAGCAAAATGTGGGATTTAGTCTGTTGGCAGACGTCGACCTTCAGACACTGGTGTCCTGGTTTCAAATCTTGTTAGGTTTAGCCATGCTGATAAATCATAGACGATGAAACACGTGTCCATGGATAATTACATTTTAAAAATGTATTTGTCACTCCCCAATCTGAGAGCATCACATTTGTGATAGAAAGATTAACTAACGTTGAAGTAAAAATGCTCTTTCATATAAATAATTCAATTTGTTGCAAAAATATCACATTAAGATGAACAAATAAGTGGTTTATTTATATATATATATATATATATATATATATATATATATATATATATATATATTATTTCCACAGCTAAACAACATTGCAGCTCACAAGAGCCATAACAGTCAAGAAACTGGAAGTCCATAGACTTTCTTGTGTGCAGGGCGTTTGTTCAGTTGGCAGTGTGCTTGCCTCACTTGCAAGAGGCTCGGGTTTTGAATCCCGGGTTCGAATATGTCTGACTGATGAGCCTAAGTAAGGGTGAAACTCGAGTCTTGGATTTCCAGTTTCTTGACTGTCATAGGTTTTGTGAGCTGCGATGTTGTTTGGCTGTGGAAATAATTATATAATCTTTCACATTCTGAAAAAAAATATATATATATATATATATATATATACCAATGTTATGTAAATGTGAAAAAAAAAAAAAATCGGTTTAGATTTCTATACGTTATTATTACTATAAAGTCTTATCAGTGTAATATTGAGCATTGTTTTATAAACTCAGCAAATCTTATTTTAAATAATTCAAGTGTTCATATCTGGATATTTTGTAAATTCTTTTCAGCCATCTGTAAATTCAAGATAAATTGAAAAAAAGTTATGCTTTGAGGGTATGTTAAAAGGCAACAGAGGCAGAGGAAAGCCAAGAAGAACGTGGAGAGGAAATGTTTTTGATTGGACATCTCTCAACAGTTGGCCGTCCATCGACCAACTTGCCCTAGATCGGGAGGAATGGCGAAAAATAAGTCATGTGGATTTGCAATCTGCACCAAGCGGAAGATGCAACTCCTGATGATGAAAAAAAACAAAACAAAAAAAACATATTTTCCGTTGCTAAGCCAAGAGATATGAATCTAATGTTTCTGATTTTGTAGAAAAGAACATAACTTTTAGATATTCTTGGAGGCCAGGAGTCTGCAATTTTGGGAGATGTTGGAATTGTATATTTAAAAGCCTGTCTCCACATCTCTGATGTAAGGAGTTATAAGAGTTTTGTTCTGAAAAAAGAGTGGGAATCTCTTTTTTTTTTTTTTTTTTTTTTTTTAAACTGGCAGTATCTAAACTACCAGAAATGTGACACTAGATTGAAAAGTCAGCATTCCCAGTTAGAAACTCCTCAGGCAATTAGCAATAAACTAGCCACCTTTTTAAAGAGAGAAGACAATCTGTGTTTAATGATTCATTGGTTAAATTCTATTTAAATTACTCAAATTAATAGTAGGCCATATTTCTTATCAGATTAATTTCCAAGTATTCAACCATTTATAAAAAGACTAGCCTGGGTGCCCGGTGTTGCCCAGGTGTTTGGAGTTGTCAAAAAAAAAAAAAATGGTAGTAGGCAGGCTCGAACTCACAACGCGAAGGCGGAAAAAAAAAGTGAAAGAAAACCTTAAATTTTACCGCTAGGCCATGACCTGACCGGAAGTGTAAAGCGTTCAAATTTAACGTAGTCAATCAAAAAGATGACTTGCAGAAATGGCGTTGATTTTAAACCTCCAACGAAGGTCGTTTTTATGTTGGGGGGGAGGGGGAAGCAGCGTCTCCCAAAAAGGGGAACTCTGGCAATATACAAATAAATAGTAATTGTCTTAGTATGAAAGGTTTCTCCTACATTGACCAAGGATGAATTAGAGAACAGATACCACCCGGGCAAAGCCAGGAGTTGGTATTTGCCTTCGATTAGTTTCTCTATGTTTATATGAAAAAGACAAACAAACACCTAAAACGAGGGAATTTTTTGAAACTCAATCAAAAAAAAAAGATAGACGATGTCGACTTGCGAATCTGAGATATTACGATCCAGGAAGTATGAGAAAACTTCTCCCGGAATCTAACCGACGCGAGAAACCCGACGCAAAAATGTTTTTCATGGACATACACAAATGCGCATGCCTATTTTGCCCTTTATATATTAGACTAGTGGGGGTGCCTGGTGTTGCCTGGGTGTTTAGGTGGTTTAGTAAGGACCCCAATAGGGGTGTAAAAACAAAAGTAGCAGGAGGGTGTAGGTGGTGTAGTAAGGAACCCAGGAGGAGGAGTTTAAAAAAAAAAAAGTTGTAATAATGAGGTGTGGGGGGGAGAATCAAAACAACATAGTAGGCAGAGGTGTTTAAAAAAGGGGGGGGGTAGACGGACAGGCAGGCCTGAATCTATATCGCGAAAGAGGAAAGAACATGAAAAAACAAACTGAGCATTTTTGCTGTTGCGCCCATCGCCAAACAGGAAGTGATGAATGTTTAAATTAATGCTAGTCAATCGAAAAGAGGGGATGACTTTTGAAAATATTGGCGAAAAAAGCAACCCCTCCCTGTAGAAAAGTGCTCAGTTGAGGATGAAAGAATGTTTTTGGCCAATTTTTCGATATTTGTTGTCTGAAGGGTCTAGCTTCAAAACGATACCGATCTTATGAAAATCCGTTGCTTCTGTCAAAAGTTTTAGGCATACATACATTTAAATAGACAGGTAAGATTTATATTATAGACTAGCGGGGGGTACCTGGCATTGCCCGGGTGTTTGGAGGTAAATCAAAACTCCGGGGGAGGGGGGCGTTAAAATAAAAAAAAAGTTTTGGTAGGTGAGTATGAGGATCGAACCCGAACCCGAACCCTTGAGGCGAAGTTGGAAATTAAAGTGTGAAAAAAGAGTGCGACGTTAACCATTGGCCCACTGCGAGATACTAACGGAAACATGTTTGAATTTATTTAATTACTTAGATTTGGCAGGTGCACGTTTTAATGACTTAATGAGGTCAACTTTGACTGCGGGATAGTATTTCATTTACTGCAGAAAGCTTTTTTTATTTTTGTTTCCCCAAGATGTTGGTGGGGGGAGGGCCAGCTCCCCTTGTCCAATTTGAATAACAATTGTTTGATATAAGGAAAATATTTCCACATTGATCAAATCTGATTGCTTTCGGACATTTCCGCTGAAAGACGGAAAATACCGCCAGAATTAGTGTCGCTTTTATTATAGGAAAAAGACTAATCCACATGCGGTGAGCGACAAATGTTGAATATTTATCTTCCTGAAATCAAGCAAATTAAATAGACAGGCGAGCTCCGTTGTTAACTCGTAGATATTATGATTTCTATGTAATATAAAAAGTTTTAAGTTGCGAGCCGACCGACCGCTTTTCTGAAAAAAGCCTTTCTTGGACATACACAAAAAGCGAACATACAAACACACATTTTCGCTTTTATATATATAGACTAGCGAGGGGTACCTGGCGTTGCCCGGGTGTTTGGAGGTGTGTGTGGGGGAGGGGTTAAAAAAAAAAAAAGTAAGTATGAGGATTGAACCTGAACCGTTGAGGTAAAGTTGTAAATTAAAGTGTGAAAAAAAAACAAAAAACGTGTGACGTTAACCATTGCCCACTGCGAATGCTAACGGAAACACGTTTGAATTTATTTAATTACTTGGATTTAGCAGGTGCCCGTTTTAATGTGTTAATGAGGTCAAGTTTGACTGCGGGATAGTATTCATTTACTGCTGAACGCTTCCCCCCCCCCCCCCCCCCGCCAAGATGTTATAGGAAAAAGACTAACCCACATGCGGCGAGCGACAAATATTGAATATTTATCTTCCCGAAACCGAGCAAATTAAATAGACAGGCGAGCTTCGTTGTTAATTGTGAGATATTACGATTTATATGTGATATAAAAAGTTTTAAAAAGTTGTGAAGCGAGCGACTGCTTATCTGAAAAAAGCCTATTGTTGACATACAGAAAAAGCGAACACACACACACACACATACATACACACATACATACACACACACATACATACACACATACACACATACATACATACATACATTTTCGCTTTTATATATATAGATTAGTGCAAATACTGCTGAAGGATAAGTTTTTACCAGTTGAATATTGATACAAAATGGTCTACCTGTAATTAGGATTGAAAATGGAATCTTAATTGCATACTTCTTTCAAGTGTCTCTTATTCATTACTTATTTATGTTAAGAATATTAGTGGTATGTGAAAATACCTCCTTCTCCCCTCCTTCACACGTCTGTCCTTTTGATCAAAGCTGAGTCACTTATGGTGACAGGACTGATTATTATGGCTGTGCTGTTGAATATAAATGTCACGCTCCACTAACTTTTTCTTTTCTTTTCTTTTTTTTTTTTTGTTGTTGTTAAGGATTGCAACATTTAGAAACCAGTCAAATGTTGACTGTGACCTTATTTGCAAGTCAAAAACTTTCAGACATATATACTAGCAGGGGCGCCTGGCCTCGGCCGGTCGTAAAATATGCTTAAATATGATATTTTAATTTATGCAGATTTTGTATTTATTATTAACGTCAATTATTTCATATTATATTGTACCTAATATATAGTCATGATTTCAAAAGTAAAAAAAAAAAAAAATGATTTGAGTGCCATCAGTTAGAATCGAAACCAAAACTTAAAACATAGTTTCAATCATGAAACTATGTCTACAAGTTAAGCAAAGACTGAAGTTTGTACTCAATATGGTTGGATTATGGAAAGGAATGAGTTTTATTAATTACAAGCTGATTTCCATGACAACAATGATTTTGATAGATAAGATGCAAGCAAGGGCGTTCAAACAATCCAGCGTTTTATAATTATATATTACTTGTAGGGCTACCTGGCATCACCTGGGCTAAAACTAACCCATTTCTATTGTCTCTACCTCTCTCCATCCATTTTTCTCTCCAATTCCCTCTTTCTGTCTAGCTGGACATACATCCACACATATAACTCTCCTTTATATAATATACTAGCAGGAAAACCTGATGTTGCCTGGGATTGTATGACTAACAAATGTTTTACACTCCTATATTTTTGTCATCGAGATTGGTAAAATTTCCCATTTTCAATCAAATTGATTGTCTACTCTAGTTGGGGACTCATCGTGGTGCACTGGGAGGAAACTTCACATGCCTCCCCACAGTGACTTAATCTACAATACGCTGTACTTTACATTACACTGTAAAGAACTTACACTTGATTTTATAAAATTATATTTATATTTAATGGCTTGCATTTAAGTTTAAAATGAAAAAGTCATGTATCATGGTTCAATTATACTTTCAACAGAAACATTCATTTCGAACCCACCCCTGGCGTAACAAAGAATCTACAGCTGATTTTATATTCCTGGTCTTTCTGCTTATGCAATAATAAAACTTCTCAAATGCACTTGTGATGTTAGGCTGTATAAGGTGTTAACTTTGATCAAAATCGCCTGTTCCTTCTTTCATTGGATTATTTTGATTATCAATACTTATTGAAGACTTTCCAATACAAAACCTAGTTAAGAACACTGCCAGATACATGAAGTACATTTGTGTGATTTTTCATAAAAATCGGCCTAGCTGTTTAGGAATCTATGGGGAAGGAATGAACTTGCACACACGATGACAAAGCTCCTCTGATAGATAGATTTTGTTATTTAATGAGTCTGCATTTCTTTTAAAATTAATATATAACACTGAAAAAAATGCCCCCCCCCTTGAATGAATATTTTTTTCTAAATTTTAGATATTACATATTTATCCAGCACAGTGATGATCAAGAATATATTAACTTTGTGGCTATTTGTTTTGTAGTTTTGGACTTGTATCTGAACATACACATGCACACAAACAACTAATGCTTTATATATAATACAGAGATCTATTGGAACATTTATAAAATAGACTGTTAGCCTATCCATTCAGCTCTATACCCAGCTTAAATTTGAAATAACATTTTCATTGATCGTAGAAGCTTAAGTAAGCGTTTTTGTTTTTTTTTTTTTTTTATATATGTACAACTTAAGTCTGAAATAGCATTTTTGGTGGTCTGCCCGGTTTCATTTATTTTATTTAATGGATATTGAAATATTTTTCTTGATGAGGTTGACTGAAAAACAAATTACCCCACCTCAAAAAAAAAAAAAAAAAAAAAAAAAAAAAGTTCTAACTACAGAGCAATGTGTTTTTAGTTATTTTTCTTTCTTATTATGTACAAAAACCATACAACAAGTCATTCAACATATAAGTGTTTTTATTTAATTATGCCTTAAATAGCTAAACAAATATTTATGACTACACTTAGCTGTAAATTTCTTTTTATTTCATAATTTAATTTGATTTTTGACATTTCTAATTTAATATTTTTCCTCTAAACATAATTTAGTTTCTATGTATATTGCAAGGAGAGGCTAATTTTTAGATTTCACAATTTATGAGACCTAATGATTCTAATTTTTGTTATATATATATATATATATATAATGAATGAGTAACAAAAGTCTATATTCCAAATTTCATGATGTTGACCATCTTACAATTTATTCCTTTAATTCACTTATACATTATATATTTTGAAATTTAAAATGGTGTAATGTAGGCAGACTATAAGATATTTGCAGCAGCTTTTCCAGTTTTCGTATTTTTTAATCATGTCTGAACGCATTTTATTTCCTTTTGGTGGATTGATTGTTGCTATTTCTTCTGATGAGTTGAGGGAAAAATAGATTCACTGACTGATATAATAATTGAGTGATTGATTTTATGCTACGAAACAGATACTGTCAACTGAATTAAAGGAAGAAATTGTAAGATGATCAACATCATGAATTTTGGAATGTAAACTTCATGCTCTGTAATTATATCGAGCTTCTTAAATAAGGATTGGTATATATAAAAAGGAAATAAGTAAATGAATATTTCCGCAGAAATATATATATATATATATACACATAGGGACGATTAATCAGAATCGGAAAAATCAACAAATTTGGCAGTATTGAAATCGGAATCGAAAAAATTGGTGCCTATTTTCCAATGCCAAAATGATTCTTTTAATTGCCTTTTTTTTATTTGATTTTGTTTAAAGCAAAATATTCCATTGCTGGTAATAATGATAAAATAAATATTGATTTCAAAATACCGATAAAACCAAAATCTATAAATCATCCTCCACAAGTGTTATTTTACATTCAGAAAAATATCTGCATATTTAACGTGTTTTTTACAGAAATCGGGGAAAATAACAACTCTATAGTTAAATATTTAAAGATTCATAAAGAATCGGAATCGGGAATTTAGTCTGGAATCGGTAATTGTATCTAAATCGGGGAAAAATATTGGAATTGTCCCATCACTAATATATATATATATATATCGATATAGATATATTTAGATCAGCTATTCTCATCCTTTCCTTAATCATTGATCCCTCAGCTTTATGAATTTCTTCATTTATTCCCTACTTCCATTAAAAAAAAAATCATAGCCATCATAAAGTGACAGAAAAACAAAACGGTCAAAAAGAACCTTTTTTATTTAAGATTTTAGGCTTTGTATAAAAATAGTATTATACATTCATATCACAACAAAAAAAAAAAAAATCAAACGTTTACTAAATAAGAAAATTATGAAGTTAATTTTTATTACGTTTTTTAGACATGACACAATTTGAAAAGAAATAATTTTAAAAGTATCGGGTACTTCAATTATTTACCTGCAACTATATAATTTTTTTTTATCTCCTAAGAATAAATTTACCCCTTGTTGAGAATCTCTGACTTAGACAATGTGTTGCATATTTATATATAAAGTTAGGTGTGTGTGCATTTTGTATTTTTATGTATAGTATTTACTTTTAAACTAACTGATTATTCTGTGTATGGGAACGCAGATGGGTAATATAGGCTATATTCAGTTTAGTTTTATGCAAAGGAAGCAAGAAAAGAGTGGCACCTCTTGGTTAAAATATAGATAACTCTGATTTTTGGGAAATGTTGATGTTTTCGACGTCAATTAATATTCCTCAAATTTCTGTTTCTGGAGGTTATTTTAACGTTTTTGTTAATGGTATATAATATGGCACAAGCTTCTATTTGCAAATATTTGTTAAATACCAGTTTAGTAAGATTAATCAAATTTCAATTAAGATCCCTAAAGCCTTAAA
The DNA here is from genome assembly GCF_053919585.1 of Euprymna scolopes. Taxonomy (NCBI): domain Eukaryota; kingdom Metazoa; phylum Mollusca; class Cephalopoda; order Sepiida; family Sepiolidae; genus Euprymna; species Euprymna scolopes. Next base: position 50,327,473 of record NC_136515.1, on the reverse strand, counting down.
TTTAAAATATTTAGAATCCAAATCATGTAATGAATTTTCATCAAAATTGGAATAAAGATTCTTAACATAATAATTATGATGACAGTATCATTACATCTTGATTTTAATCTTCGTGAGACTTAAAAACAGTGTAAAACTGTTCTGTTTTGGGAATTAATTTTACCTTTCCCCGAGACAAGTATTTTTCTAATATATATAATGTGTGTGTGTATGTGTGTGTGTAGGGGGGTGTTTATCTTGCTTAAAGTCTAGCTAAACTGGTGGGGGGAACCGGTTTTGTGACTCAAAATATGTGACCATATGACACAGTATTTATTTAAATCATGCTTTAGCGATCAACGGTTTTTCTCCCCAAATAACTTGAATCAAATGACGAAGATTGAAGAGGAAGAAAATGAGAACAGTTTTTAGAACACTCTTGGTATTCTGATATGTAATCATTTTTGCTGCGAGCAACACTTCTTTGAAAGTGATCTACTGCATCTTAGAGGACTAAAAGTGTCTGTGATTGGTCAAACAAGATCACATGTCAGTAGAGAGAAGGACTCATTGAAATAGTTGGCCACTGTAGTTAGAAAGTTTTGATAGGATTTGGCTCGTATTCTCATAGATTTTAACTTCATGGTACCGAATATAAATTGTTTTATTCATATTATTTGGATTACTGGTCTCGACATGAGTGTTATTTTCATGTTTTGGTTGATGTAATCTTTGACCTTCAGAAGAGTATCACTTACAACTGGAGTTTACCAAATACTTTATCCAGTATGTCATGGGTCATCTGCAAGGACCTGTGGAGTAGTAGATAAAGTATACTTCTTAAAATTCAGTTGTAAGTGATACTCTTCTGGAAGTTAAAGGCTCACCGTTAGCGACGCTCCAAAATACAATTGTGAATTACTTAGGGCTTCTACCCAGTTATAGCTGATGGAATGAGGACATGCTACCCCCATGGTTTAAATAAATGGTTTTGTTTAAAATTTCTTACAGATTCCTGAGTTCAATAAGATACACCTGTTGGAGGCTACATTGGTTGGAATGTTGTGCGAATGACACTGAAGATGAGATCAGTAGTCCTAATAATGCAAATTATTGATTCTCATTTCGTTAATTCAGAAACAATGTTGTAGTTATCCAACAACCAAAAGCTGCGCATTTCCCAGTGACACCACCTCTAACAAAAACAATGTTCTCGGTAAATCTCTCACAACCAAAATACTTGACGGCTACAAACATTTTGAGTTTTCTCTTTTCTGAATAACCGAATCGTACACCTTATATCAACCTACAGACACATGTGTGACCCTTAGGTTGACGAATTGACCTCAGTGCATCTCGCCTTTTAGTTTAAGGCTTCTATGTAAAGAATGGATGATACTTTGTTTACTTTGAGAAGGTCAAGGTACAGTTGCTTAATAGACACCCAAGAAAATACCAGTATTTATCTCAACAGTGCAAGTTTTGTAAAGTGCTTGACATAGGTAAACGTTTTTGAGTTTTGAATGCATGAAATGATTTTTTTTTTCTTGGTACTTGTGCAGTTTATGGACCCTACTGAAATAACATTTAGGAAGCTGTTCTCAACATGAGGGTGGGTGGAGGGACATTGTTGGAAATCCTTTCTTAACGTAGAAAGGTGGAGTTTTGTTAACTGCCGCATTTTTATTCAGCTTTTTCTGTTGTCAGAACTGCTTATATCATGCCTACATCCCCCATGGAAATCTTTGGGTGTCTATTAAGTAATGGCACAGATCAGCTATGTTTATTAATAAGCAAGGTGGACAGATGTCTCTGAAGGAAAGTTTTCTACCAAATGGATACTCTGAAAGGAAAATGGACAGTTCAAGGAATTTATAATACAGTCAATCCACCTGATGATTGAATTAAATAAGTTAATGATGAATATTCTACACTGTCCATGTCTGACTATTAATCCTGATTGCTATAAAGAAGACGACTCGAGTACACAAAGCAACCCATGGAGGGGAGAAATATTATAAGAGTTGTCTGATCGTTTCAACTGTCATCTTAGTGATCAACTAATCATTGTATGTAATCTAACATATAAAAGGCTGTATGTCTGTCTGTTTGTCTCCATATTTTCAAACTCTATCTTTTCTGAAACTAAAAGTCACAGAGCGGCGCTAGCAGCTTCAAATGATTGGATTTTTTATGGGCCATTCTTTTATGGGTCTTTAGCCAGTGAAAATAGTTTTTAAGGGGTCAACAATGGGTCAAAATTGAAAAAAAAAATCATCATACATTTTGTACATTTATTTTAGTTTATTGGTAATTTTTAATTGGTTCATATGCATTTCACGTTGGTACAGTGGTAACGTCACCAGCTTTGAATGCTACAGTTGTGCTTTGGTTTAGATTCGAGCTGATGGTACACAAATACTCTTTAAATTACAACTCTAATAATATATATGAGATCTGGACCAATTATTTATTGGTCCCCCGATTTATCGGAGAGGGACCTATGTTTTCAGTGACGTCCGTGCGTCCGTTAGTCCAGACGATTGCCAGATAACCATCCATTAGTTTTTCCTGAAATTTTGCTAAAAATTGTATTTCATTAAATAGATGTGCACAGTAAAATATATATATATATATATATATAATTTTTTTTTTTTTTTTTCGAAAATTCTCGTTGTGCCCCCAGGTGCTCAAAAGAGGTAAAAAATGACATGTCTTGTCTCGTAACTTTTGATCCAGTCATTAGATTTTTCTGAAACTTGGCCAAAATGTGGAGCCCATTGTTCTTAATATAAATCCAGTATGGATGACACTGGCAAAATTCTAAAATCTCGGACTTTCAGTGCTAAGAACGCCACTTTTTGTAGTTCTTTTTTCATATTTCTCAACAAATACTTTGTCTGGATATATAGTGGTTTTTCATGGTGGTCAACTCAAATATACACGTGTTAAGGCCTGAAACTGCACCGTTATCCATTTACACTGGGATTTGGCATTCTCAGGGGCTCAAAAGAGGTAAACATGCTCCAAAATGACACCTTTTGCCCCATAATGACACTTTTTGCCCCATAGCATTTGATCCATACATTATATTTTCCTGAAACTTGACCAAAATGTGGAGGCCATTGTTTTTTGACCCTTCACACTTCTCACATTCATCATTTCTTCACTAATTTTTGTGATGTCATCTCGCATGCTGCACCAGACGGAGACCACGCACGCATGGCTTGTTATTTAAGCATATTTTACGACTGGGCAAAGCCCTGCCCCTGCTAGTAAGTCATATCTGTCAATATTCATTTATATTCTTTTTTTAAGAATAATAATCAGTATAATTGTGATATGCTATTAGATATAGAGACTAATTCTGATAATAATAGCATGAGGAGAGACTAATATGGATATCTACTTATCCTATTTACTTGCATTAAAATGAGGATGTGACATGATTATGCATATTTGTAAAGTTTTTTTTTCTTGGGAGTCACCACTTATCAAGGCCTGAAAACCACTCGAGGATAGGGGTTAATGAATGTAAGGTGGTAGTGTAGTAATCGTTAATGGTGTAATTTAGGTAGAATGTGGGACAGCTCAACAAGAACTTGTTTACATTGGATTTGAAGGCTACCATGTTGTATTCAACTGGGAAGCAGGACAGCGGAACAGTGTTCCACAGGCGGGCAGGTCTGGGAAAGAAGTTTTCTTCATAGAATCTGCTTTTAGTTTTAGGCACGGATAGAGAGTGAGGGAAATCATTTACTGTGGTTGTAGCTAGCCAAATGTATTTTGTGAAAGTTTTGCAAGAGGGGAGGGGCATAGATTGGAGTTCAGTCGAGTTGTAAAGATTTGGAAAACAACAACCATGCACAAAGTTGGTCTTTTTAAAAAAATTGTCATAACCTAGGATATATAATATCTGAATTAGAGGATGACGGTCAAATGGTCATTTTCATTTAATCTTATCAGGATAAACCTGATTTTTTAATGTTATCAGGTAAAGGGAAGTAACTCTGATTTTTTTTAGTTATTTCCCTTATGCTGACTTAAGTTATGTGTGTGTGTGTCCCGAGAGGAAGGGACTTGCCAAAATAGGGTGTAGAGAAAAAGTTGTTACTTTTGCCCAAGGCAATGTCAAATAGCTCTTCTAATCTCAAATAAAAGTATTTAATTAAATAAGTCTTGTGTCAAAGATGAACTCCTTTTTTTTTTTCTTGTTTCAACATACTATGTAAACATGACTGTCCCTCTCTCTCCATGTTAAGAATGGCTTTCTAAATAGACATTAAAAAAAGGTGGAGAATGCAGCGTTTGAATTTACCTTTCAGGCTTTGCATTGACTTTTTCTGACTGTTTGCATAATATTTCAGAAGATACCAACGAAAAGTTGTTGAATATTGAGTCACAAACTGGACAAGTACCCTTTTTTGACTGGCCGACTGACAAAGTTTCTCTTAAAGACAACAAAACAAAAAAAAATGGGCAATTTATTGTAAATAGTGCCCATTTCTTCAGCTCTGCTTAAGTCGCTTCCCATGAATTGGAAATGTTCATGTCACTAATCTTTATTGTAAAAAAAAAAAAATTTCAAAGTCAGATTTTTATGTTGAGTTGTGACTCATTGTGCGATTTCTATTGAGTTGATAAACGGGTACGCTTGTAAATATGTCAAGGAGTGGTATTCATTAACTTGAGAACTCCTCTTAGAAAAATCGTTTTTTTTATTTATTTATTTATTTATTATTTTTTTTTATTTATTGTGTGTGTGTGTGTGTGTACATCGAGTGGAGTCTGAGTCTGAATAAATGTATTGTTTTAAGGAGTCAGTCAGTGAAAATCGATTTTTAAAATTTTTTATTTTTTTTATTTTTTTACTTTAAGAATCTGATCATTATCTTTGTCCTATTTAGTTTAACGTGTGAGTTGGTGAAAATTGTCAGACTCCATTTTTCATGAAACATGCTCAAGGCAGAAAACAAAACATATGAAGAGTTTTTGTTTTTTCAAAACAAAAAAAAATGTTTTTAATTGGATTCTTTAGATTTTGTGAATAAAATAATAAAAAAAGCTTAGCCTTAAAAAATGCACTTTAAAATCAAAATGATATAAAGAACACTGTATATACAATGTAAATAGATTATGTTGATTTTCTACGATTTGAATTTTCAGAAGTCTGAGTTGTATATTAGATTATTAACTTATATTGAGAACTAAAAAGATTTTGAATACTTTTTTGTGTGTGTAATATATGTATTTACAGTGTGTTATAGAAGATTGGCACAATATCAGTACTGTCGGTTTTAAATCAAAACAAAGAAGACCTATAGCTGGTTGCCTATGTCTAACGCTTGTTATGTAAGAAACTTGGAAAAAAATTTCGAAAGTCTGAGTTGTATGGAAACATGGAAACGGCACTAACCCTATGTGAGTTTAACTGGCTTCTTCCAAAGGAGGAAGTTCCATGGGAGTATGAAATTCACAAGCGGTCCTCAGTTGCATGTATATTCCCATTAGAGGAGATGGCAATGTTAGGTTTTTGCAACTCTTGCAGGGAGGCGACGACATCCTCCTGCATGCAGTACCTGGGATTTGTAAATTGGTAACTCATCTGGTACTGAGCAGGCTCAACATTGCTTAACTTCGGTGATCTAATGAGAACTAGTGTGCTGTGATTATGCCGTACTCTGAGTTGTATATTACATTATTAACTTATATTGAGAACTAAAACAATTGTTACTACTTTCTGTGTATGGAAGATCAGAACAGTATCGGTACTGTCTATTTTAAATTAAAACAAAGGGGATCTACAGTTGGTTGACTATGTCTGACTCTCTTCTGCTTTTTTTATGTGAGGAACTAAAAAAAAAAAATACTACTTCAAGATAAAATACTAGCCAACGATAAGTGTTAACTACCCATCCTATCCATAAAGCATAAATTCTTACTTTATGATCAGAAACCTCACTCATTAGACTATGAGGACTAAAGGACAAAATAAGAGAAACGAGAGTTACAAGGATGCTGACAGTAAACCTACGGTCTACTTAATACATATAACAATTACTGTCATAAATTGTCTAGTTTATTATTAATAAAATTTTTTTTTTATTTTAATGTTTTCATGCAGTTTATTTAATTGTATGTTTTTGTTATATATTTTTTTTTTTTTTGCCCAAGAATTTAGAAAACCTTCAAAGAACCGGATGATGACATTTGAGTTCTGACATTTTCTTCTTTATGGGGCACGCAGCTCATAAGGTGGTGGGCTACATTTCAAATTATAACATCAAAATTGGCTTTCAGGAAATTCTTGGAGAATTTGGAGCTCATTTTAATATGACATTTTGTTTTATTATAAGAAATGGAGAGAAAAGGCGGAAAGCTAATAATTTCTAAAACTGCACGAAAATACTACTTTGCTTCGTTATAACAATGTCCTAAAAAGAAGGCAATCTTATATATTTAATTTATTGCACATGAAATTAATACAATATTATGACAATGTTTCCATTGCAACAATAAAGAATCGACAACACAAACAACACATTTAGGTATAAAGCCCTAAGAAATTTAGAGGCAAGAAGGGGGGGGGGTTGAGAGTCTCCGAAACTTTGAGATTACTCTTAGTCAGCACCTTTCACCACAATACCGCATTCACACTGGAGTTAGACCTACTTAAAGATCCCCAAACGTTTTAAATGTGTAAAACGTTTTGTATATGTGAGTGTCATTTTTTTTTTCTTTTTTTTTTTTTTAATCTTAAAGGAAATTTATAGAAGGCAATGCAATGCATATGTGTTATGAATAGACAAACTGAGGCAAATTAAGATGTCTAACTAGAATAAGCTATGCGGATTAGTGTTAGGACAATTAATTGGAATTGAAAAGCTAAAAAGATTGACTTTTTGGGGTATTGAAATCGAACAAATTTGCACTTTGTTTCCTTTCTTTTGTTTTGATTTGTTTCTTGTTTAAAACTTAATTTTCCATCAATGATTGTATAGGTACAAGTTGTCTGTCCCTGACAACATGAGGCAACCAGGGATGATCTCCCCTGAATAGGAAGTAACCAGTGATAACCTCCCCTGATGTCTATATATATTACAGATATAGGCGCAAACATTTGCATTTTTATGTTGAGCTCAGTAACGAGCTGGAAGGATACATTTTCCCACTTTACGCTACCATTTATGAATATAAATAAATGATAAATATTTATTATAATCGAGAAAAGTAGTTTGCTTGAGGCATTTTTGGTAACTAGAATGGAGGAGTATAATAAAGCTATAGAAATGCAGGGAACCGGCTGTTGTATTGTGACGTATGAACAAAATTGGACACACAAAAGGTCTTATTTGTTTTTGTTATTTTTATCTTCATATATCCATTTATTTTTCAAGATCACAATACAAATAACCGGGATGGTGGAGGTCTTCATATTTCGAGAATATCATCTCTTTTTTAAAAGGAAAAGGGTGCTAAGAATTTCCTTTTTTTTTTTTTTTTAAACCTTGAAATATTGAAAAGCGGAACTAGAGATCAGAACAGGTCATCTGTAAAGCAGAAATAGGGTTTATGCATCAGGTGTCATTATTTATTATCGCTATTACTGTTGAATAGTGTGGTGTACATATCGGAGACCAGAAGACAAGACATAATAGAGGTACACAGTTCATATTTATGATTGGAGGCTGATATAGGTGGAGAGATGTGAAATAGACGGTTCTTTTAAACACCAAGAGAAGATACATTATTCTGATGAGATACAGTTAAGACTTTTAGAAGGGTTTTCCTATTGTTCTTTTACAAGATGAAGACAAAAACACATTACCTTGCGGTTGAAACTGCCAACTCAACTAAACTCATTTCGAACCCTAATTTAACTAAATATGTTGAATCTATCTTCGTAACATCAGAACGTGCTCAAACATCTGAATATTTTTTCAAATGGATTTCACATGTATATTATATATGACTCCAACATGTTTTTGGCAACACAAAGACATTCCTTAATTTACATTGTCTGATTCTACCTCTCTGACCTAACTAGTTGTATAGTTATTTCTAATATAATGGACAATTCTCTACATTCCTAGAATCGCATCTGAATAGCAATATGTATTCTTTTTAACTTTTGATCTATCCTTTCCCATATACATCATCCCTTTCCTTATTTTTAAAAAAATATACGCATTTTCGAATGCAAGTATATTTTTTCTATTCTTCACTTATACCTGAACAACTCCTTAAAAACCTTACAACCGACTTGGCTAAGAATGATCAGACCCCATCATAACACTTTTGGGTCAACCCTTTTCATACTGACTCCCTAATTATATTTAGACTAGAATCTCCATCTGATCTTCCTTCCTTTTGGGTGTAGGGTACAACCTCCTATGATCAATATTAGCTGTTTAATCCAGCCATCCTTATGCTGTAACAACAGGTCCCATTTTACCTCTTTACTAACTTAATGACTCCTTGTCCAATGGGTCCTGACCCTTTCTCTCCTGTGGGCGTTACTACTAATTAGAGCTTTGTCTCATTTTCTGCACTATTTTACTTTTTTTGGGACATACAAAAAAGCTCATTTACTTAATTTTTTTAGTGGTTGGCTTCTACTTATGCAAATACCTTTTACCATACTGATTCACTCGGATTTCATAGCTTGGACTCTTAGAACTCGAGAAAGAAATCAGAAACATTAACTAAATAAACCCCCTTCCCTGAGCCAAATCCTACTTCCCTTACTATGACGGTAACTTTATGCGATTTTTTTTCCCTTTCTCTTCCATCAGAACGTCCAAAATTCCAAAACAGGCTTATCCCCACATTCATATATCTCTAAAAAAAAATTTATAACGTATCTTGTTACTTCATTATTCCTGTTACATATTTCCAACATATTTTATCTTTCCCTTCTGATTAATCTGAGTGATTTGCCCTCGTTTCTTAGTCATGTACCTGGAGATTTCATGTGTCTCCCATACATCTGCATTTTTAATTTATTGTGTTGAATTACTAACGACTTAAAGCTGGTGTTTGCAGCCTGCCCTAATTAAGCACACAATATCGCAGAGTCCATTATTTTTATCAATAGGTGCACCTCCTTATTTTGCTGAAACCTGGCAAGTGACTTTACTTGCAGAAAATTATGAACAAAAAAACAAAGTTTAATTTTTTTTGCTTTATCAGCTTGATCAATAGTGTGGGGCCTATTAGATCTTGCTCTTTTTTTTTTTTTTTTTTTTTTTTTTGGACCTTTTTGAAGATTAGAGAATAGTAGTAGATGCATCAGCACAGATCTGGCAACAATACTCCATGCATGGGCTCCATGTGACTTTGTAAAGATATAGGATGCGTTCTGGTGTGATTAATTTTCTAGCATGGTAGCGGTAGCCCACCTTCTTTGCCTTGGCAATGTTCTCAATGTATTTGTTGTAATTCATGCTATCTGCCGCTCTTAGGCCAAGGAGTTTGAAAGATGGGCTCTTTGGTAGGGTGTTATTTGTCATGGCAATTGTTGCTTCAGAAAGTTTTTTGTAATTGTTAAAGGAAAGGTGCTTAGTTTTAAGTAGCATTAAATGTTACCATCCTCTTACAGTCCCATTCCACTACTGACTGATAGTTGTTTTCTAAGATTTCTGCCATCACCTTGGATTTAATTTAAACTTCTATCTCATTTTGTTAGATAGAGTAAATGATACTCTGGACACCATAATTGTTCAATTGTTGCTTGATAGTCATACAAATCTCCATTGACACAAATAAATTGAATGACTCTAGTGTTGTATCATTTGGATTATGCAAACTATTTTAATCTTGGTTGTTAGTAGGTGATTCTCTTTAGCTTTGTTAGGCAATGACCTGGAGATGGTGTTTTGATTAAAAAACCAAAAAAACCCAAAAAAAAAAAAACACTGGTCCTCATCACCTCACTGAGTTAGCATCGGAAGGACTTTCGGCCTGTAAAAATTTCACCCTAATTAAGAAAATGTAGAAGCCACCATATGGGCCCACAAGGAACAAAAAAGTGGTGTGATTCATTGGGGATTGAATCCAGAGCGTTCTGCTTACAAGATAGAATCTTGCTATTTTTTTTATATGATGACCAAAGATAACATCTATTATATAAAAGGCAAAATGAGCGCGAGCGTTTGTGTATGTCTGCGAAAGGCTTTTTTTTTTTCTCTGCCTTCTTGCGTCAGTTACGTTTATGGAGAACTTTCCTTATACTTCCTAGATCGTAATATCTCTGATTTGCGAACGGACGTCGTCTCTATCTTTTACTTGATTGAGTTTGAAAAAAATCCCTGGTTTCCAGTGTTTGTTTGTCTTTTTTGTATAAAAGCAAAACTGATCGAAGCAAACACGGCTCCTCCTGGCTTTCTGGGCCTGGATGTCTTGAAGGCAATTAGCTTTGATCAATGTGGGGAAACCCTTCATATCAGACAATTGCTATTCATTTGGACACTTCCAGAGCTCCTCCTTTTTGTGGGGAGCTGGTTTTCCCCAACATCATGGGGAAACAAATATGGCAGTAAGTTGCAAGCTTAACTGGCCTACAGCCAGACTTAAGTGTGTGATTTCATTTCGCTATCTGCTATGGCATAATGGTTGACATTGCTAAATTTGAATACTTTACACTTCAGCTTGTGTCATAGTGTAGCGGTAAGATGTCAGGTTTTCTTTCACTTTCTTTTCCATCTTCGCATCGCGGGTTCGAGCCTGCCTAATTACTACCACTTATTTTTTTTTTTTTTTTTTTACACCTACAAAAACCCTGGCAACACCGGGCACCCCCACTAGTTATATATAAAATGTTGAACGTTGAGATAAAAAAGAAAGAACTTTCCTCTCCCTGTGAAAGTACATCTATGTGACTAGTTAAGGCGATATCGTGTTCTGAGAGAGTAAAAGAGAAAAGATTGAGTTTGTGCCATTTGTTTCAGGATACTTGATGAGATTCATGTTTTGGAGAATTGTTAATTGCAATTCGAGAGTCTGACTTTTTGAAAATTGGTGTCGTGTTCTGGACAATTACCTCTATTAAGGAAATGACTTGCGAAGAAATCTGACCTGAGAAGTTTTGAAGTTAATGCTAGCATGTAAAATGAACATTACATCAAGTGTGATGGTGATCATCATATTTGAACTGCTTTAACCTCTGACCTCCTTCAGGTGCATCTTTTTAAACTTGAGAACCTTCTAGTCTGACTTTAAAACCAGAACAGAATTTCTAGCTGGGCACTTTATGTAATCCATAGGGATAGTTTATTCTTGTTTCATCAGATATGACCTGATAGAAGTGTTAATTTATGCTATTCTTTCCTATCTGGATGTGGCTGACTGAATGAGAACACTCTATCTTTATGGATTAAATGAAGTGTTCAAATTGAAATCTATAAAATTATTTTGTCATATTTAAAATCACTCGAATAACATTTATGTTTATAAATTAAATTTTGCTTCTGACTAGATAACTGTCATTTGTTATTGATGCAATGTTTTCACTTGAGTTTATCAGTATGTTTGTGTACAACCTAGTAACCACACCACTTGAGCAATCATCACCAAACTTGCTCAAAATATCAACCACGGTCTGGCTTAGAACTAGTTTAATTTGAGCATATCAGGGTCAAAGTCAAAAGGTGGAAGTCACACTCTTGGTGATAACTTCAGTTTTGATCATTATAAAGACTCTTGTCATTCTCATATCATTTATCTTCATGCAACGCATGTCCTCAACCTTCAATAACCAAGTTTCACTTTTATACATACTCAAACTGCATACATATGTCTTACTATGTCTTTCTTCGTCAGTGGTAAGAGTGTTCCAGGATGATTGTGTGTGTGTGTGTGTGTGTATGTATATATATATATACACACACACACATTCGCCTAGAAACCTAGTATGCACAATGATCCATTTTTTTTTTTTTTTTTTTTGTAGTTTAAACATACACAATGTCTGAGGTTCGATAATGTCATAAAAAAATGCTTACAGGCAATTTTTTTACATCAAGAGGAAATGATAGACTAAACACAACTTTACACTTTTGGTGGAATTAACCAATTCTAACCAGATTAAGAGAAGGAGAAATAAAATTTACCTAATCTCCATAGAGGCGACTGAGGTTGATTTGCAGTCCTTAAGTACTTAACAGTATGGCAAACTTGTTGAATGGATAATCTCATTTAAACGCATCTGTTTAAATTGAAGGTTCAAGCATGGTTGCAATACTTATAAAAGCACAATTCAATTAAAAATCATAGTAGATGAGAGAAGAAAAAAAACAAAAAAAACTGACTTTGTATAATACAATGTATTAGCAAAAATATGGTGCTTTTAGTTGAGGCATTCATAAATTAACCAAATAAGTATTGGGTTAGTGCAAAAATTTTTGCTGATTTAAAATATCTTTAAAATGAAAAACTGTTTTTGAAAATCTTTATTCATAACAATATTGAACTTTGCTCTCCAGTCAATGAGCTTATATTTATGTTAAACCTAACGGGGCTGGAAGTACCCGGTGTTGCCCCATTGTAAAAAAAAAAAAAAGGTAGAAAAAAAAAAATTGTACTTGGGTACCATCAGTCAGAAGCAAAACCAAAGGGGAAAAAAATGCTGCATGCTGAGTGCGAACTTGCATAACTTTATAAGTGAACATGTTATCAATCAGACCACAATGATATAGATGTTATGGCGTTGCAAATTTAGCTTTTTAAAATGAAACAACGAATTGACCGTTCACGCATGCGTGATTTACAAACAGCATCGAAACCAAGACTTTTACCTGACCGTCCCTCTTAAAACGATATTTCTATATGAAATAATTGATTTTTAATTTTTTCGATATTATGTATCTGAGAGGTCACTCTTTCTAATGGTACTACATTCCTGCTGCTTCGGGTCCTGGATATGACCTTAAACTATATCCAGTGGTGAGGCCCCAGCTTGCGGGCTTTGGGGAGTGTGGAGCCACCCTTTAATTACCATTGCTCCCAGGTTCACTCTGACCCGGAGTGGTAGTACCTGTTAGGGTCCCAACGATGGGTTAAATAGAAACTGATTTGAAAACAACAAATATATTCTATTAAAAAAATTTTTCTTCAAAATCTTTGGATTCGGCATTAAATAACCCGAAAAGGGTTGATATGCCGTAAAACAAAACCAACCACACTAATAATTCTAGAAACCTGAAATGTATGTCTATAAATATTAAACATGTATTAAAAAGTATTAATCATATATACTAGAATATATACTGAGGGTCCAAATTCTAGTATATATTAAATTATTTTTAATGTCGATATGAAGTTCGAACAATATAAATTATCTTGAACTATTAAAATAATTTCCAACTCTTAATACTATTTGGTCATTCTACAAAGATAGATACCTATCTAAATTTACCTTTTGCTCACATTTTTCCTTTGAGTAGAAAAGCCTGTCTTTGAAACTCCATGGAATAAGGAACCTCTCACCTTTATTTTGTATTCCTTGTTTTGAATTAGATATTGTAAGTTCAGTTCTGCAATATCTTGACTTTTTCTACTCATATATTCTTCCAACTAGCAGTTAATAGTCAGGAAATGGTACACCATCTTTGTTTGGTTCGGTTGTTTTGTTTTATGGCATATCAACCTTTTTTTTTTTTTTTTTTTTACATGGGTGTCACCACTTATGAAGGCCCAGAGGCCACTCGAGGATAAGGGTTAATAGGTATACATTAGTCATTGTGATTTTAGCATAGTAAACAGTGGGAATTTTGTAACTTGGATTACTTAGGGGGACGATTCAATTAGAACTTGTTCACATTGGACTTTTTCTTTTTTTTTTTTTTTTTTTTTTTTTTCATAGGTATCAACACATTATCAAGGCCAAGAGGCCACTCAAGGATAAGGGTTAAAGAGTGTACAGTAGAAATTGGACAATATAATAATCATTAGTAATGAAAATTTGTTAAATTTGATAACTTATATGGAACGGCTCATCAAGAACTTATTTACGTTAAACTTGAAGACAACCATATTGTAGTCAGCCGGAAAGCAGGAAAACGGAAGACCATTCCACAGGCAAGCAGTTCTAATAAAAAAGCTTTGTTCATGGAATCTACGTTTAGGTTTATGCATAGATAAAGAGTGGGGGGAATTATTGATAGTGTTTACAGCTAGACGAGTGTTTCTTGTGAAAGTTTTGCGAGGGGGGACCATAGATTGAAGCTCAGTCGAACACTTCCCATGAAAATAACAATACATCAGAGACAGACTCGCAACATCTCTTCTGTGAGATAGAGGTTGCAAGGAAGAGAAAAGGACATCTCCTACGAGGCTACGAAGTCTATTTTGAACTCTATCAAGGCAGGACAAGTCCTTTCTAGCAGCTCCTGCCCAGATGTGGCAACAGTATTCCATCCTTGGACGTACCTGGCTCTTATATAGATAGAGAATTGCATCAGCAGTGAGATATCTACTGGATCGATAGAAAGATCCCACCATTTTTCCAGCGGCCTTGGCAACAGATTTGATGTACGTGTTCCATTTAAGATCAGGAGTAATGGTCAAGCCCAGAAGCTTGTCAAAACTTGAGGCTTCCTGAAGACGAGAGCCATTCATTTCAATTGATGCCAGATGTGGATCAGAATGTTGATGATGTAAAGAGAGAAGCTTGGTTTTAGATGCATTAAAAGTAACCAGCCACTCCTTTCCCCATTGTACTACATGCTCAAGATCAGAGGAGAGAGAATTGGAGAGAACTTGGTCGTTTACTGTCTTAGATGTGCTACCATAAATGGTAGTGTCGTCAGCATAAATGTCTACAAATGATGTGAGGATGTGATTTGGAAGATCATTAATGTAGATCAGGAAAAGAGTTGGGCCCAGGATGGACCCCTGAGGGACACCGGCATTAATACTGTGGGCTTCTGATTTTTGCCCCTCAACTACTACTCTTATGAACCTATCAGAAAGAAATGATTTAATAATTGAGAAGACATTTCCAGCTATACCATAGCTAGAGATCTTATGAAGTAAACCTTTATGCCATACCCTATCAAAGGCAATATATATTCTATTAACAAAATTTTTCTTCAAAATCTTTGGATTCGGCATTAAATAACCCGAAAAGGGTTGATATGCCGTAAAACAAAAACAACCAACCAACCAACCAATCCTAACATAAAGTTGTCAGTTAAATTTAGAATGACCTTTTTTTTGTAAGTTGGAAGGCAGTTATTATTTATGTATTTTTTTATCTACACTCGTATTGCATATTATATACTGGTAAGTAATTGGTTATCAAGTTAGTGCATATGCTGCATATTTAGTGATCCTTTAAACCAAACATAAAAGATAAAAACACATGAAAACAAAAAGAATGGACAGATAATGTAAAAATTGATAATGTTAAAAACCACGGTTATGGAGTCAGTAGTTTAAATCTAACAATTTTAAAAAACATTACTTAAGTAATTAGTTTTGCAGGATCTTGAATCTGACCTGTTAAAATTTGAGAAGATGATCAGTGAGTGGATTGAAATTGGCTGAAGAAAAAAAAAAAAAAAAAAAAAAATTAAACAATGCCAAAAGCAACAAAAGACAATCACCACACAAATTTCGATGTTTGTTTATGCGCATTTTACATCATTTATACCTTTTAGTTTTTAATTTACATCTTGATTCTCTTTCATAAAAAAAAAAAGTTGCATTCTGAATATGCTCATCCTTTTTAGAATCAAACATTAGCAATAATTATGTGAACAGAGTGAGTATATATAATGCTAAAATTCTTCGTTATTGGTGCTTGCCTGCTGGTCGAATTTAGATGTGACCTGCCATTTGGTTTTTGATTCTCAACTTAAGTATACTTGATATGTCTAGTAATACTGATGAATCACACGAAACAACTTTCTGTGTGTGTGTATATTATATATATATATATATATATATATATATATATATATATATATATAATATAAAGCTGTGTGTGTCTGGTCACGAATAGGTTCCTATATGGTTGACTATTTTAAAAAACGGATTACATATAATAGAAGATGTATCGAGACAGGAATGGGTATGTTTGATCTTGCAGAACGGTGGTTCATTAAAATTGTGGGGTCTGCGTTCGCGCCTGGTCCACAAAGTATGGAAATAAAAAATTTAAAAATTAAAAAAAACCGTTTACAAGTGTTTTTGATATAGATGTACATAATAATACTTTGATAAGTATGTTTTAACTTAAATAGGGATGGTATAATAAAATTGTGGGGTCTGCGTTCGCGCCTGGCCTCCATAGATGATTGTTTCAGTTTGGAGAAATATGGTATAATAAAATTATGGGGGTGTTCGTTTGTGCCTGACCTCCATAGAATGGAAATATGTCACAAAGTTTAACAAGGTTTTTTAATATAGATCCACAGAATATTGTGATAAGTGTTTCAGTGTGAACAGGTATGGTATAATAAATTATGGGGTTTATCTATTTTATTTTTACTTTCATCATATTCTGCTTTGGTTTTGATATCCCCAAATACAACCCAAATTTACAACCCTTCCTTTTCATAACCTATCAATTTTCATAAATCAGAGTCCATTTTCTGTAGGCTGTTTTTGAACCCAGTCAACGACGGGTTCTTTTGCTAGTACACACACACACACATATATACTCATACACACAAGTTCCTTCAGTCTTTGACAGACTGTGAATACCCACAAAGGGGTGTCTGCGCGTGAAATTTTTGTGGCAGAAGGTGCGCAATCTCCAACCACATCTCTCCTGAATTGACATTGTTAACCAGTGGCGAGTGAAGTGTGTGTACAGGATGACTGGAAACAAATGCTGAGATAAGCGGAGAGCACATACAGCACCTAGAATTCCCAAATGGTCACCCATCTGGTACTAACCAGGCTCAATGTTGCTTAACTTTGGCGATCTGATGAGAACCGGTGTGTCAATGCGATTATGCTGCATATAATTATATAAGCATTAGAAAAATCCCTACATGGATTGATCTGTTTTCACAATGTTAACTGTCTAAAGGTAGAATTCCTATGATGATCACATCATAGGAATTTTTTCTGATTATATAATTTTACTTATATATACATATATATATATGGGAAAGTTTAACAAATGAAATTTTGCACACGAATGGAATGATTAATATACGGAATTAATGGATAAGCATGGAAACAGACCATTTAAAACATAATGTTAACACATCTATACTATACTGCTCCTTGCACTCTTTGCTCAGATCTTCAACATTTTTCTGTGTAAAAATGAATCTCTTTTCAATAAAACCTTTTTCTACCATAGATTAAGGTTGGTTCCACAACTGAAATATCAGTGGGCTTTAGAGATGTTTAATTTTATTATTTTAACTAGTTTGTATACATGCTTATCCAATAATTTCAAATATTATTCATTCCATATATGTGTGCATGTGTGTGAGGATAAAATGCTATAAAATGAAAAAGGCCATGGCGACAATGTGTGAACAAAGATGAAAGAAAAAAACCAATTAAACACAAGAATAAGTCATAAAAAATGAGAGCTTTCCCAGTTTAGTTCGGATCACTTTTTCTAAAGATATATTTTGATCCAAACAAAACCGGTAAAACCGTTGTTTTTAATGGTTCATTTTTTTTTTTTTACTTTTTCACACACACACACACGCACACATATATAATTATTTCTTACGTAATGTTGTCTTTTAAAATTGTTGGATTTGAGCATTTGGGCTACCGACTCTACAACCCTGGTTCTTAACATGATTATTAATTTTGGTATTGTCTGTCCATTCTTGGTTTCATATTGTATTTATCTTTATACTTGTTTTAACATATCACTAAATGTGCATCATATGCAATGTAATTTTCGATTTTTTTCCCCCTAGATTTCCAGTGCATCCTTTGTCCTTGTGAGAGGTTAATTTGATCGGAGTTATTAAAAACAAGCAAATGGAAACTGACTCATCAAGTTTCGTTAAACCATTTTTATTTATTTATTTTTTTACCGAGATTTCTAACAAAAAATTATATTTTCGATTTTCTGTAGTGAACTCCAGTTGATGTAAGAAAGTAATGAAAAAAGAAAAATCAAACGCCATTTTGAATTTTCATTTGATATGTGTATACTAAAGTTAAACTAATTTCTAAACAGATGTGAACTATGCACAGTTTAATAAATAATTATCAATTCGCTTCTTTATTAAATGACTTGGTTAAAAAAGTTCTTTCATGAGAGTGTAATTAACAATTGGAACAAATTCATGTCAGAAATATAGTTTCTTGTTAAAAATTTTTGCTTAAATAAGTATTGATACGTTACATTATTCAGACTACTATTCTCATGTTTCTAAATTTTTTGGATAGGGGTTGGTAATTTGTATTTGGATTATTTGGACTATTGTTCTCATCTTAAGTGTTTTCACTATGGTTCAGCTGATGAAACCTCCAACTTTTTTCAGGTATATTGCAAAGGTACATGGCATAACGAACAAAGTACTAAGTAAAATCCAGTTCTAAGTGACCTAGAGGTGGAAGGTTCAATCTTCCAATGTGGGCAATACTAAGAATATAATTGCACAATACTTAATACTTTTATTCAGTCATGACTGATGGAATGAGAACATTCTACCCACATGAGTTCGGTTTGAAATTCTGTGCATATGTTTGAGTTCAATTAAAAAATTCCATAGTTTGACAAGATATACTTTTTTTAATTTTTTTTTTTACACGGTGGTCACCACTTATCAAGGCGCGGAAGCCACTCAGGGATAAGGATTATTGCAAGTACTGTATGTTAGTGTGGAGATTCTTAAGGGGGTGGTTCATTAGGAATTTGTTAACGTTGGACTTGAAGACATCCAAATTGAAGTCAGGTGGGAAGCAGGCAGACGGAACAGAGTTCCACAGGCGTGGTCAGAGGTTACATTGGTCAAAACGTTGTGAGGATAACATTCAAGATGAGAACAATCGTCTGAATAATACCAATAATACATGCTATTCATATCGTTTTTTTTTTTTTTTCCAGTATTTCGACCTCTGACTCTCAAGTACATATGTAGGGTCAAAATAAAATCAGGAAATGTTCACAAACGAATTCTTTAATTATTAGTTTTATTTTATTTTTTATTTTTTCTCGTATTCATCTCAAACAAGACACATCACCACTTAGATATAAGTGACTACTATTTAGGACCATGCTTAGGGAAGATGAACAAGTTGTTGGTTTATGTTTACATTTAAACTTCTGCTTTCAATACAATTGGGAAGTAGGTAGTAGGAAGGGAATTTCAAAGTCTAGCTGTTCAAGAGAAGAAACTATTAGAGTAAATGGCTTTATGGCATTTAAGGACCTCTACAATGAAGGGATTTGATTTTGCTGCTAAGCAGTTTTGTCGGGGGTATGTACTGCAAGGAGGCACAAATACAATGAGTTCATCAGAACACATTCCATTAAAATACTTGTAAAACAGGCACAGGGATGCAACATTGCGGTGATGGGACAGAGGTTGGAGTTTAGTTGACAAAGCGGAATATTTAAATTGTATTATAATTCTACTTTCTAAATATATTTATATTAATTTCTTACACTTTAACTCGCACATATGCTCTCTATCAAATGATCTCTCTCTAGTGTGCACTCTCTCTGATGTGAGAGAGAGAGAGACAGCACACCCGGTTATTGCTCAATCTAAGTTGTTCCCCATATAATTACGATTAAGTTTCAACAGATGATCTTGTTAAAAGAACCTTACCTAAAACAGTGGTTGATTTCTTGTAAGATTAGCATCTATTATGTGTCAACTTGTAATTCCACTTTTCTTTGGCTTAAGTGGATCAGCTGGGATCTCTATAAAAACTCTTGTTAATTAATCTCTTTCTCATCCGTTCTTCATTAAGATGTCTACATTCGAAGAGGCTCAAGAGAGGCATAATTTACCTGATTGTTTTTGTTGGAATTGTTTGGATATAATAACCCAAAATAATATGAAGCATTGGTCGCTAGAAACCTTAAAATAACACAAGATTAAGGCTGACTGAGTTTTTGTCTGTGCTCAACATCTAGAATACAGTGTATGAAATTTGGCTGTTTTTCCCCAGCAAAAATATGTAGGTTCAATTAAACAATTCTTAAATTCCCTTTCTTAAGGGAAATCAGACATTTATTAACTAGTTGTACCTATTCAGGTATTTTTTTACTTTTTTTTGCCTCCCGACAAAAGGAGGGTGGACCTGTAAATTCACCCTTGTCCGTGCATACTTTTCTCAATTTTGAAATTTTGCACCAACATTGAACATTATATGATTAAAATAGTAACAGAACAGATTTTCCGGGAAAATTCAGATTGCTCCCTCCCCTGGGGTACCTTTTGGGTTAAAATGGCTAAAATTGACACTTTTGTGCTTATTAAAAAAATTGATGCCTTGGATTTTTATAAAACTTTCTGCAAAGTTGTAACTAACTGATTTCTATATAATTTTGTTTGTACTTCACAATAACTCTTGGGTGTTCCCCAGGAGCTCTTTTAGGGCTAATAAAAACACTCCATTTATGGGACTATTTTATCATATTTGTCCAAAAATTTTTGTGTATGTCTATTTAGCAGTTTTGCATGGTGCTGAACTCAAATTTACATATGTTAAGGCCTAAAACTGCACCGTTTGTTCATTTTCATCAGGTTTGATGTCCCCTAAAGACTTTTGGGGCTAAGTGGGGGTGTGTGTGTGGATGCTGAACTTCGTCATTTTTTATGCCTTGTTCACTGTGCGCTCACGGGGGACCATGCATGCTTTATTTGTTTTGTTTATTTTTTTTTTTTTTCACTTAAATTATGCTAAATAAAATGTATTCCAATCAAAGAAGTAACTCTATATAGACGTATAGTTGCAATCTCCTCCTCTCAATCTCAGTCATTTGAAATTATTCTTAGTAGCAGAAAGTGTATTCTGGAAAGAATGCAGAACAATTTTATTGAGTAGAGCCATTTTTGTAATAGAAAAATGATCCAAAAAGCGATCAGAAAAGAAATTATTGTTGAGGAAAAAAAAAAATAAAAAATAAATAAATAAAAATAATATATATATATATATATATATATATATATATATATATATATATATATATAAAGAACACTACCCAGCATATTTATTATAGAACCAATTCTCTATTGATTATAATATTGTATCTAATATATAGTAGTGAATTCAAAAGTTAAAAAAGAAATGACTTGGATGCCATCAGCCAGAATCAAAACCAAAACATAACTCTCTATTCATTATTATCTGAGCTAAGTCCATATACATATCAAAACTTAAAAAATTAACGTTAAATGTGCAAATGTATATTTGCACATCCATAGTAGATACACATTTAGTCAACATGCCTGCCAAGTTCCAACTTTTCAATTTTGATCCCTTAGCAGCTATTTTTATCAGCTATAAACCAAATTGAATTTGTTTCACAGGTCCGAATCCCAATAGTGTCAAGTCTGTAGACCCAAAATTGACAGAGTAGTTTGGTAGAGACCATTCTGCACACACACACAGACAAGATTACATATATATATTAGATAATTGGGTGGTAATTCTGTAATCGTCTATTACAGACTTTTTCTGGATAGATTTATTTAAAAAAATAAATAGTACCCCCCCCCCAAAAAAAAAAAACAAAAAACAAATAAAAACAGCAATAAACGTTTGGTAGAGCAGGTACAAATAATAAAAAGCAAACAAATCGGCAAAATGAAAAGAGCAAAAATGAATTGGCAGAACTATATTCTGAGATAACTGTAATTCAATCATGATGGATGATATTAAAGAACCTTAACAAAAATGTTGATTTGTTGTAGTAGGATTATTGTCTTGATTATTATCTTGTGTTATGTGTCAAATTCTAATTCATCTTGTATATTTCATCATAATAATGGAATCAGATGGAGAATCGCCAATAACTCTTGTCAGTAAATCTTTTCGTCATGTGCACTTCATTAGCAAATCTACATTTCACTGTGTGTTTTTTTGTTACTGAATGTGGATTTGCTTGAAGGTTTTTTTTTTTTTTTTTTTTTGAAATCTGCTTCATAAAAGAATAGTAAAACAAATCTGGTTGGTACGAATCTGACAGCAAAATTAATCAATCTGAGTGAGAAGGTTGAAAAACCTCAGAAGATTGGTAGCATGAAAAGAATCCTAAAGATTATGACTGAATTTCAGTAACTGGTGGTTAATCTTTATAACATGAATCTCTCTCTCTCCCTTTTTCTTTCTCTCCCTTTTTCTTTCTCCCCCTTTTTCTTTCTCTCCCTTTTTCTCTCTCTCCCTTTTTCTCTCTCTCCCTTTTTCTCTCTCTCCCTTTTTCTCTCTCTCCCTTTTTCTCTCTCTCCCTTTTTCTCTCTCTCCCTTTTTCTCTCTCTCCCTTTTTCTCTCTCTCCCTTTTTCTCTCTCTCCCTTTTTCTCTCTCTCCCTTTTTCTCTCTCTCTCCCTGTTTCTCTCTCTCTCTCCCTGTTTCTCTCTCTCTCTCCCTGTTTCTCTCTCTCTCTCCCTGTTTCTCTCTCTCTCTCTCCCTGTTTCTCTCTCTCTCTCCCTGTTTCTCTCTCTCTCTCCCTGTTTCTCTCTCTCTCTCCCTGTTTCTCTCTCTCTCCCTGTTTCTCTCTCTCTCCCTGTTTCTCTCTCTCTCCCTGTTTCTCTCTCTCTCCCTGTTTCTCTCTCTCTCCCTGTTTCTCTCTCTCTCCCTGTCTGTGTCGCTCTGTCTCTGTCTGTGTCGCTCTGTCTCTGTCTGTGTCGCTCTGTCTCTGTCTGTGTCGCTCTGTCTCTGTCTGTGTCGCTCTGTCTCTGTCTGTGTCGCTCTGTCTCTGTCTGTGTCGCTCTGTCTCTGTCTGTGTCGCTCTGTCTGTGTCGCTCTGTCTCTGTCTGTGTCGCTCTCGCTCTCGCTCTGTCTGTGTCGCTCTGTCTGTGTCGCTCTCGCTCTCTCTCTCTGTCGCTCTCGCTCTCTCTCTCTGTCGCTCTCGCTCTCTCTCTCTGTCGCTCTCGCTCTCTCTCTCTGTCGCTCTCGCTCTCTCTCTCTCTCGCTCTCGCTCTCTCTCTCTCTCGCTCTCGCTCTCTCTCTCTCTCGCTCTCGCTCTCTCTCTCTCTCTCTGTCGTTCTCGCTCTCTCTCTCTGTCGCTCTCGCTCTCGCTCTCTCTCTCTGTCGCTCTCGCTCTCTCTCTCTGTCGCTCTCGCTCTCTCTCTCTGTCGCTCTCGCTCTCTCTCTCTGTCGCTCTCGCTCTCTCTCTCTGTCGCTCTCACTCTCTCTCTCTGTCTCTCTATCTGCCACTCTGTGTGTGTCTCTTTCTCTGTGTGTGTGTGTCTCTCTGTCTCTCTCTCTCTCTGTCTGTGTGTGTGTGTGTCTCTCTCTGTCTCTCTCTCTGTCTCTGTGTGTCTCTCTGTCTCTCTCTTTTCTCTAAACTATTAGAAATGGAACAATATTCTTATGAAAAATTGAGTCATTTTTAATTTTCATCTGTCAAGCATTTTGCCTACTGAATTTGTCATTCCGATTTCAAGGTGTGCATGTAACATCAAATGCAAACAAATTTATTGCAAACGTAAAATGTCATCAGGAATATTGTTTCCTGGAGAAAATTAATCCTTTCACTCCAGGTTTTCTATCCATAATAACATTTCCTAACATGTCCCCCCTCCTTTCACCTCAACCACAAAGTAAAAAAAATTGCAGCACCAAAAGGTCAATTTCATTGGTGTATAAGAACTAGAACCCACCCTTCTTTCCTTCCTTCCTACCATGCTTTAGTGCCATATATATATATTATGCAGTTCTATGAGATCCACTTTCCCTGGCCTTCCCTCCTACCTTTTGGGTGGTGTAAGTTTATTGCTTGCTGCTTGAGGTGCCCTGATTGGGGCGTGCTCCCCCCTTAGGGGAAATGGCTTGACTCTACTCCACCTTCTAATCTTGTCACATCTCTCTGCAGTGAGAAGGAAACAAATATCACCAATAGCCCCACAGAAAATCCACTTGTGTCGCTATGATCTAGTCTCTGTCAGAATTATTGGCGATTGATATAACTGCAAGAAAAGCGATAAGTTTTTTTTTTTTTTTACGCAAGTCTACAGTGAGTTGTATGTTCTTGTGTATAGTTTTAAAGGTATATGCCGTCACACAAATACTTATCTCTAAGTAAAGATAAAAAAAAGCCAGCCACCTTCAACTTGAAATGTACACCCTATTTACTTGTCTACCAATGTCTACAGATAACGATATAAGATAATACCATATTCTACTTGCAGTGTTGTTTTCTCACTTGTAGCCATTATCAGCCTTTTTTTATGTGTTCATTGTGGAGCTACTGAAAAATAACTTGGTACTTGTGCATACCAGGTTTCCACACCTTGTTTCTGACATCATCCTTTAATACTTTTATCATTGGCGACCAAGGGAAGAGTCTATCAGGCAAGTGTGTTGATGTATGTGGGGGTTGAGGACATGAATTGTATGGAAAAGAAAGTGAAAGTGACACAACGTGTAATGTCCATCTTATAGATGAATTTAGTTGTGATGAAGTCAGAGGAAGATTAAATCTGAACAGTGGAAGAAAAATTATGCAAAACAAGAAACTTTGGTAGTATAGCCATCTTGAAAGAATGGATGAAAGTTGCTAGTTTAGTACATGTAGAAAAGTTAAATCAACAGGTCCCATTTAAAGAAAAGCGAAGGAAAATGTGAGCGGAAGTGATAAATATGAACTTGAGAGAAAGAAGGATAAAGACCTGGGAAGAGATAAATTAGTTTGGAAGTCAATTTCTAAAACCCGTCTGACATATGCCAGCATGTAAAACAGAATGTTTACTTTTTAGAGCAAGATTCAGTTAATTATGCAAGTATATATGTGTGTTTATCTATAACACGAGTCTCGCCTAACTGTTTAAATGTATGTATGTATGTCTGCCTAAAACTTTTGACAGAGGTGACGGATTTTCACGAGATTGGTATCATTTTGAAGCTCGACGTCTCTGAAGAAAAATATTGAACAATTGACCAAAAACTAATTCCTTAACCCTCAACTGTGCAGTTTTCTACAAGGAGGGGTCGATTTTTTTTGCGAGCCATTTTTGCAAGACACTGTATCGGTTGGATTGACTTTGCCTAATTTTAACGTTCTGAACTTCCGGTCATGTCATGGAGTAGCAGTAAGGCGTCAGATATTCTTTCACTTTCTTTTCTGTTCTGCCTACTACTACTTTCTTTTTTTTCTTTTTTTTTTTTTTTCTGAACACCACCTCCAAACACCCAGGCAACGCCGGCACTCGGGCTAGTTTATATATAAACTGTAGTCGTTTTTTTGTGACAACTTTTAAATAATCTGAAAACTAGTGCTTAATCGATAATGGCTTGAGTGGAATAGATGTTTTCTAATTCATGTTAAGTGGGTGTGTATATTTAAACAAAAATGTTGAGTGTAATGACTAAAACAATTCTGAAATGTCTTGAGTTGTGATAAAAATGACCAAATGATTGTGTTATGCTGCACTTAAATATTTTTAACTGATTTTCAAAACAACTGAACTTATATCTTTATGACCCTCACACCACTTGTTGTGTTACATAAATGACATTAAAATACACCTATAAACTCTAACTTCTCTTTCTCCTTTTCTCTCTTTCTCCTCTTCTCTCTTTCTCCTCTTCTCTCTTTCTCCTCGCTCAGGTGCATGCTATCATAAAAACCCTTGACACTTCAAAAGCATGTTCACCCAATCTCATCCCAGCTGTGCTATTAAAAAAGTGCTCAGCCGAAGTAGCTCCAGTTCTCTCCAAACTCTACAACAAATGCCTTAATGAATCTTGCTTTGCGGGCTGTTGGAAAACTGCTTCTGTGGTACCGGTATTCAAGAATTCTGGCGAAAGAACTGACCCATCAAATTATCACCCCATTAGCCTCCTCCCACTTTTAGCCAAAATATTTGAGACCATAATTAACCATGCTCTAGTCCATCACCTTACAGATGCTAAACTTCTGACTGACAAACAATATGGATTTAGACAAACTAGCTCTAGATATATCTAAGGCTTTTGACAGGGTATGGCATGAGGGTCTCCTCAGGAAAATTAAATCATACGATATCACTGGGAGAATACTTAACATAATTAAATCCTTCTTAGATAAGAGAAAAATCCAGGTTGTCCTCGACGGTCGTACATCTAAACAATATGATATAAATGCGGGAGTGCCTCAGGGGTCTATCCTGGGGCCTCTATTGTTCCTAATATTTATTAATGATCTCCCCGACAAAATTGCCTCTGAGATGGGTATATATGCTGGTGACAACACCCTCTATAACAGGCATGACAGGAAAACAAATGAACACATATCTAAAGAAATGGTAAAAACACTAGAGGATGACCTCCAATCTGTAGTGGAATGAGGACAAAAGTGGATGGCCACATTCAATGCTGCCAAGACTAAACTGGTTTCCTTCAATAATTACAAGAAACGTTCTCTGGCACCAATAGCAATGGCCAGTGACTCTTTATCTGAGAGTACATCTTTCAAACTGCTTGGCCTAACGTTCACAGGAAACAGGAGTTGGAGCAATTACATTGAAAGCATTGCCAGGGCCACTGCAAAGAAGGTAGGCTCTCTGTACTGTGCTAGAAACTACTAACACCCGAAATAGTACCTCAGTAGTTGTTGCCCCTGATAGTAGCTCCCTACACTAAAGTGACAATGTGCCTTGTTTGGGGGTGAAAATGTAATAAAAAAAGAAAAACAAGTTGATTATTTGCTCACCGAGAATAGGCTTAATTTGAAAGAAAATAGAAAATAAATTTCTATGTTAACTGTCAGCTTCACTCCCAATACCATCACTTGATGCATTGCACCTGTTTCTGTATCTATTTACATATGCACGCATACACATGCATGCTCCAGCTGTCATTCATTTATTATTTGTTCCTCTGTATATTTTTACGATTCGGTTCTTAAGACTGCTTTTAATCATTTACTAATTGAGATATCTTATTTTTTTATTTTTTATTTTTATCTTTAAAAAATTTTTTTTTTATCATTTTAATTTAATTTTTTAATTTTATTATTATTTTTTTTTAGTATTTCTTTCATATTTCTTGGTTCTTCTCCAGGCTCTTCTGTGCAAAACCTACATTTCTAGCACATTCTTTGATGGGATTCTTTTAGATGTTCTCACAAGAACAATCTCAGCTTCAGATTCGTCCATTCAGTCTGCACGTTTAGTAATGAAAATATTATTTCAAAATAAGCATTATAGATGAAAGATGCTCGAGTCAGTCCACTCACAATTCTAGACAGATCATATTACCCACCCCTCAAAAAAATATGGGGATTAAAAATAAATAAAAAAATTGTTAGTGGGTTACTATTTATCAAGGTTAAAAGCCTCTCGAGGATAAGGTTTAATGAGTTGGATGGATGGTCAGTTGAATGATAAATACTAATGGAGGATTATAACCGAATAAGGATTTACACTCCTATCCATCATGACATCTGTCGGGTTAGGGTTAATGTTTTAAGTTAGCTGTTAAAAATGAAATAAATGAATGCTAAAAGGTTATATTTAAACAATGATGATACTTATACCAGGCCTGGCAAATATGCAACTGTGGTTCACAACTGGGTTGTGGTGGGAGGCGGATATGTGGAGATCGAAATTCCTACTACATAATAATTAAAGAGAAAAGTTTTAATGAGTAATTTCTTTAGTAATGTTCAATGATTGGTTCAATGGAAAGTATACACATTATTAGGAAGCAGCTTGTAATTATTGATTTATTTGAATAAAATCAAATGTAAAAACGAAAATTACATTAGAAATAAAATGTTGCAAATTTATATA
The DNA here is from genome assembly GCF_053919585.1 of Euprymna scolopes. Taxonomy (NCBI): domain Eukaryota; kingdom Metazoa; phylum Mollusca; class Cephalopoda; order Sepiida; family Sepiolidae; genus Euprymna; species Euprymna scolopes. Next base: position 50,299,618 of record NC_136515.1, on the reverse strand, counting down.
AATCAAAATTTATATTTGCTCCAATAATTTTTAAATAGAAGAATTCTGATTAAAAAAAAACAAAAAAAAAAAACTTTTTTAAAGATTCAATTCAGTTGTTATCCAATATACAGCCGTGTTAGTGTCGGCTGCAACTGACAGAATGAAAAAAAAAAAAAAGACATTCGGCCCCAGTCAGAATAAACATACTATACATGCCTTTATTTCAACAGTTAAGCCCTTAAATAAAGAAATGATTGAGTTACGGATTGGCCAACTTCTTATTGTAGTATTGTATGATTCAATGAGATGGCAATGAATAACTAATCATCGCATGAGAACTAATGCCTTCTTCAGGAATAAAAAGAAAAAAAAAAAATTTAACTGAACCAAATTAAAAATTAAACTGTTTCGAAAGCACATTGGAAATGCCCCCAAAGATGCAGTGCAAGATTCTGGCCAACGTTGCAGAAATCGACACATTTTCAGTGCAAGATGGAATTAAAAAAAGAGTGGGGGGGGGGCAGTTTTTTTTCAGTCTCTCTTTAATCTGTTTCTCTGGTAATACGGCATAATCACGTTGACATATTGGTTCCCATCAGATCACCGAAGTTAAGCAACATTGAGCCTGGTCATTACTAAAATGGGGGACTAATTTGGTAATTCCAGATGCTCTATGTAGGAGGACGTGAGTACATCCTTGCAAGAGTTACAAAAACCTAACATCATCTCCTCTAATGGGAATATACATGTGACTGGTGACCATTTGTGAATTTCATACTCCCATGGAACTTCCTCCTTCAGAGGAAACAGGTTAAACCCAAATAGGGTTAGTGTCGTTTTGGATTTGAAACCGACAGTACCAATATTGTTCTGATCTTCTATAACACAAAAATAAATATCACATTCTTATTTTGAAATTTTCTTGATCAAGCACTAACTTTATATATATATATATATATATATATATATATACTAGCAGGCTACCCAGCATACCCGGCTGTAAAATATGCATAAATATTGTATTTTAAATGATACAGAAACTGAGGTATGTGCATGCGAGTATTGTTTTTTCTAAACACTTCACTTCTTGTAATTAAAAAAGAAGAAAATACTCGAGCGGAGATCGAAGCCAAAACTGAAAGACATTGAATCAAGTACGCTAACCATTATACCAGCTTGACATAACATTTACAAAGTGTTTTCTAAAAATCTTATTTTTAACATAAAGAAGCTTTCATGTTTCTTTACCGCGCATGCACAGTTGTGAAACAGTTGACGGGTAAAAATCCGACGATTCCCACATACCAATTTGCTAATTTTGATCCCCTTAGCAGCCCTTTTTCTTTAGACGAAAACTGATTAAAAAGTTTTCCACATATCTGAGTGTCCTATATATAAAATTTCAAGTCCGTAGATAAAAAATTTGTTGAGTATATAAGTTGGGAAGTCTCCTCACACACACATTCTCACTTTTATAAGTATAAAATATATATATATATATATATATATATATATATATATATATATATATATGAAATAGATGGATCAAGCAATGTAATAAAATCAGCTTATATGATGAGATTTATTTTATATTTCATATTTATCAAAGCTTTTTCTTTATTAACATTATATATATACATATACTATACTTTGGAGTAATTGCACCAACTAGCTAAAAGTGCTCTTTTGGCAACCACGCATATAAAGAGCACTTTTTTGTTTTTAGTTGCCACAATTACCTCAAAGTACGGTATATCTTCACTTCAGTCACACCATACATTGATCTTAATTGCACAAGCAAAAAAGAAAATAGTGCTTTTCTTTGAATAAATCTTATTTTTATAGGTTTTGCAGAACCTCGCACTTGTCCACCCAGTTTTAGTCATGAATGCCCAGCATTCTTTGTTTTATTGTCATTCACTAATGTGAGAACATTTCGTTGGTTAATAGGTGTGATTCTGAGTGGGCTTCACATTCACCGAATCTTACCCCCCCAATTTTTTTTTTTATCTGTGTTATTTGAATGTATCTACCAAAACAATCTCCAGACCATTACTGAACTGTAGTCATCACAGCCAAACTCAGTATCCAAGTCTGCTTGGGATGCACAGATACATTTGGAACATTATTGAACGGTAATAAAATGAAGAGTGTTGGACATTCATAGCTGAACATTGGGTGACAAGTTAGATAGATTAAAGTTTATTTGTGTCAAATAAACTTGGATTGCAGGAAAGATTGGGAATTTTAGTATCAATATCATGAGTGGCATTTTTGGGTGTCACCTTGTAAGTTTTGATTTATAACTTAAAAATATTGAGTTATTAATATCTTAAAATGTGGAGCACTTTGGTGATCGTCTTATCATCAGTAGGAGTTGATTCTGAATAGGATTCATGCTAGCTAAACCCTAACCCTAAATTTTTTATCGCTAGAATTATTTAAAAAAAATGATGTCTACTAAAACAATCTGTAAACTATTCCTGAATGAACAATGGCCAAATAAGATAAGAATGTGCAAGTTATCGATTATTTTGTACATAGTATCCAGATATGATTAATATTAGACAATGATTAGCCTGTTAAACGTTCATAAAAACTGTCAGTCATAGATTGATTGAAGTTTATTTGTACCACATATGAAGAACACCATGTCAGCTGAAATCAAGGCAGTGACAAGATTATATTGGTTATTGGTGATTTTGGATTTGGTCTGACCTATATTCTATTTCAAATGACCAAGATTTTATTTTTGATTTTGTTTTCTCCACTCAAATTGAAGCACAGCACCAATGTTTTATTCCAAAGAAGAATTGTTAATAATTTTAGTAAATAAATGTTCCCTCCAATCGCATATTTTTGCTAATTTGGGAGAATGGGATCATGCCAAATGAACATATACTACACTACACTCTCTGAGCGGAGGTACGGCCTGTGCTGTGAGGTTAGTCTCATGAAAACAGAACAAGTACTACACTACCCCTACCCCTGAATTGAGCACTGCAAGATAGTATAGTTTCAGCTTCAGACATGTATCACTTTTTCATTAATAAAAAAAGTAATAGTATAGTTACAGCTTCAGACAGATACCAAATCACCATTAGTAATAGAAGCAATAGTATAATTGCAATTCAGACAAACAGATACCAAATAACCTTTAGTAATAGAAGCAATAATATAGTCATGGTTTCAGACAAACAGATACCAAATCACCATTAGTAATAGAAGCAATAATATAGTCACGGTTTCAGACAGATACCAAATCTCCATTAGTAATAGAAGCAATAGTATAATTTCAATTCAGACAGACAGATCCAAACCACCTTTAGTAATAGAAGCAATAATATAGTCACGGTTTCAGACAGATACCAAATCTCCATTAGTAATAGATAACATAAACTATTTTTAAGTAAAGGGTCGATTACCTGGCAATGTCAGTATGTTTATCCATACACGAATAATGTTTGCCTCGGTACACCCCATACACTTACGAGTGCAGTCTTCCCATTAAAAGCACACAAATGTATGCCAGTTGTATTTTTGCATTACATAAAATGCAACTGGATACTTTTCTGCCCATCAAAACATTTTCACTCTTCTAAATCAAGATGTACACCATCATCAAGAAATCTTCTGTATGAAGAGGGCAAAAGGAAAAAAAAAAGTTACGAAAGCTTAACGCATAAAAGGTGGAATGGCATGGAAACAACGTTTATAGGAATCTCTAGTAGTCGGCAGCGAGGAATGGTGGGTGGATGGGATGGTTGATGAGAGGCCTGTTGCTCATTAACTTTGTAGTAGAACCACCTTGCTCCATACCTTGCTCGACTTTTAGGGCAGGGCTAATAAAAACATACCAGCTTTTCGCTTGCCTACTCTGACTATCTACATACTTATCTACTTATCTGACTTTAGCCTCTCCGGGGTTATTGCTCGTCTGGTAGAGACGGCTTATGTAATTGCAGAAACAACAACTAGATGATTCTCTAATTCTTGCCAAATCTTTTCTTTTCTAACAATTTAAGACTTATATAATTATTAGCAGGGCTACTCAGCTTTGCCTAGGCTAAATAGTGTAACATATTTCTATCCATGTTTCTTTCTCTCTTTCATCCTACCCTGGTTTCCACTCTCCTTCTCTCCACCACCCTACTCTGTACCCAGCTCTTTAGACATACACACAGACAACTCGTTTTTTTTTTATGGATTCTTCAAGTTGGCATAAGGGAAGTAACTCCTTGATTTAAAAAAAAAAAAAAAAAAAAAAAATTACATCCGTTTACTTAGTACATAATCTGATTGGAGAATCACCCCCTTCCTTTGTAATGAAATCTGCATCCGTGTAATGTCAAAGAAGAAATAAGTTTGTTTTTTTTGTCTTAGATATTTCATCAGACAACACTGATCAAGAAAATACCAACTTTGTGGGTATTTGTTTTACACACACACACACACACACACACACAACTGCCCTCTATATTATAGATAGGACTGCCTTGGAAATAAAACCTTTTTAAATAAGATCACAAATTTTATGTGTTGTGTTCCAGAGGAGAAAGTTGGTTGATAAAAACAAAAGAAAAGATTTTGCACATATGACCTTCCAGTTATTATCAAAGTGTAGTATTTTTCTATCCTTGGTCAAAGTTGAAAGCCTTCTCGACGAAGGATGATTAAAATTTCGTACTGGAGTTCCCATTTTTAGATAAAGCTGGATTTTTTTCCCCTGTTAAAAATATTTACTTTGTGTAGAGGTAGGTCTCCTAATTTTTTTTTTTTTTTTTTTTTATCAAGGCTGTGCAATCAAAATTGTCTGTGACCCTTCTCACTCCAAATAGTGCTACAATTAAAAAGAAATTAAAAAACAATAAACCGATTCTCTGTGTCATTAATTCAGTGAAGACCCCAACTAAATAACAAAAAGATTTGAATATATTTTTCTTTTTGGCCAGTTTTTTTTTTTTTTATTATCATGCCTTGCTTATAGCAGTCTTCACCAACACTGATTCCTGATCATCAAGGCTATGCAATGAAAATTGTCTAACTGTGACCATCCCCTTCCCCCTTCAAATAATGTTACATGAAAAAAAAAAAAAAACCCCAAAAATGTACATAATCAAATTATGTAATTTTTCGAATATGCTTTCGTTTAGTCACAAGTACAGATTTATCTTTTTTTGCTTTTAAATATAAGATAAATTCTGAAAAAGAACTGGAATATCTAATATGAATGTCATTAAAGATCATTAGCAAAATAAAATATACATGTGATGTATTTGAATGTAATTATTAGTTTAATTCAGATAATGCCAACAAGACAACCAAATGGTGCAAAGTGGGCAATGAAGTATGTTTCCACACAGAAGAATTATAGCAAGCCCCACTCACCCCCTTGGTTCGCTACAGATTATTGTGCAACTGCCATTGCACAAAGACAGCATGCATCATGCATGGTAAGTCGAATACAAATAGGCAAAAATTTACATTGTAAGTGTGAAACGGTCAAAGCTAGAAAGAAAGCGTGCTGAAATAATCAGGACGATGCGTAGAATCACAGAAGATAGGAACAAGTCATTTCTGGAAAATTTATAATATTGTACCGAATAAAGAGCAATCAGCAATTCGTCCACTATCCAGCAACCAGAACGTCGCATGAACGGCAGCTGAGAAAGCAGAACTGCTTGCCCGGCGATTAGTCTCCAACTCCACCTTAGAGCCAACAAATAACTCCCTCCTAAATTTCTCTATGCAGACTGAAGCCACATTAGATGATGTAAAAATCACCCCTTTTCATAAGCACACTATCATAAAAAACTTAAGACACCTCAAAGATGTGTGGGCTTGATCTCTTCCCTGCTATACTAATTTAGAAATACTTAGCTCAGCTAACCCCTATGCTTTCCAAACTCTACAACAAATGCCTTGCTGACTCTTGCTTCCCTAATAGTTGGAAAACTGCCTTTGTGGTACCAGTGTACAAGAATTCTGGTGAAAGGACTGACCCTCTCAATTACCACCCTATCAGCCACCACCCCCTCTTCACTAAAATCTTTGACACATTAATCAATCAAGCTCTAGTCCACCACCTTGCAAAGGTTAATCTTCTCTTTGGGCCAACACTATGGATTTAGACAATGTTGTTCTACTGCAGATATTTTAATGGTCATCTCTGAGCACATATACCATGATCTGGATAAGACAAGCGGAGCCAGGGCTGTAGCCTGTTAAATCCAACAGCATGAAGGACTGCAATTGAAAATTAAATCGTACTGTATAACTGGACGAATACTAAATATAATTAGATCCTTCTTAGACAATAGAACCATTCAGGTTGTCATTGATCAACGTACATCCAAACAGCATAACATTCATGTGGGAGTGTCTCAGGGGTCGACCTTTGGACTACTATTATTCCTGATATTCATCAACGACCACCCTGATAACATTGTGTTTGAGATAAGTATATTTGCTGATGATACAACGCTTTATAACATGCACTAGGGAAGAATGCATGTATACAAATCTAAGACAGTGGCAGAATCCTTAGAAAATGACCTGACCGTAGTGGAATCAGGCCGTGAATCGATGGTAGCATTTAATGCTAGTAAGACTAAGCTGCTCTCTTAACAATTTCAAGAAATTTTCCCAATCACCGATATCCATGACAGATAATATCCTACCTGAGACGTCTTCCTTCAAACTTCTCTGGTTAACATTCATAGGCAATATGAACTGGAGCAAATACATTGAGGACATTGCAAAGGCTACTGCAAAGAAGTTGGGTTCTTTCTATCATGCTAGAAGTCTACTCTCACCTGAGAGTATCTTGTACCTCTACAAACCACCATTCACCCATGCGTGAAGATTTGTTGTCACATCTGAATTGGTGCATTTACTGCTAGTCTCTCCCTCTTAGTCCTCAAGAGTTTCCAATACAATAGGTCCTGCTTTGTCAACTAAGCTCCAACCCCTGTCCCATCACTGCAATGTTATATCCCTGTGCCTGTTTTACAAGAATGTGCCCTGAACTCTTTGCACTTGTGCCCTCTTGACGTACATACCCCTGACAAACCCGCTTAGCAACAAAATCTCACTCCTTCACTGTTGAGGTCTTCAAATGCCATAAAGCCTTCTACTCTGATAGTTTCTTCCCTCGAACAACTAGGCTTTGGAATTCCTTTACTGCTGCCAACTTCCATGACTACTGATATGCAGAAGTTTAAATGTAACGTAAACCAACGTTTTGTTAATCTTTTCTAAGCATAGTCCAAATAGTAGCCCCTTACATCCAAGTAGTGATATACCTTGTTCGGGTGAATGCAAAAAAAAAAAAAAAAAAATAAGTAAACATTTACTCTGTTCCCCAAATTAAGGATTGATTTTAATCTACGCTCTCTAACAAGATCTCGTGGTCTGAAATGACAAAAAAAAAAAAAAAAAAAAAAAGTACTGACATAAGAGTAACAATAATTAATATCTCTGAAGATGGCATAACTCTCCAAAAGTTAAATTAAAAAAAATAAAAGAAACAAACAAAAAAACTCTGCTTTTAATGAGAAATCGACTTTTGTCTTTCTTATCAGATCTTTCGAAGAGTTCATATATTAAATCCATTCCTTTATTTAGTTTCTTGTAAAATCTTTTCTCTATCACTTCAAACACTTTCTCACAGTCAGGTCATTCTCTATCACTACAAATCTACTATTAGACTATCTATTAAACCATTGCTGTCATATTTGGGTTGATAAATTTGTGTCGCATTTGAGGTTGCTTGATAAACTGCAGAAACGTATTTGTAATTGACCCTCACACTTTCTTCTTCACTGCAACCTCTCCCTCAAAGGAATGATGTTGCTCGTCTAAGTCTATTTTATAGATACTATTGTGGCATGTCTTCTTAAGAATTACCTGATCTATTCCCTGCATCCTTTGTTCCAGCTCATTTGACTCCTTGGTCTAGTGGTCTCCCATCAATTCACTGTTTTGATATCTCACATTAGCTTCTTTCCAATGACTGTAAGTTTGTAGTATTTTCTTTCTGCTGACTGTTTTCCTCCTACCTACAGCTTTGTGTGTTTTTTTTTTTTTTTTTTTCAAGATTAAGGTCAGTAGGCATCTCTCGTCTTTGTGATAATCAGCTTTCATTTTTGTTAGCTTCTTACAAGAAGTGGCTTCATGCCTTGTCTGGAGCAATTTCCCTTAAAAAAAAAATTCCATTGTAACTGCTCCTATGCTTTCATATTGAAATGTTATTAAAAAAGTGTTGAAAATTGCTTTTATGGAAAATCTAAAATTTTGCTTTTCTTTATTTTTCAGTATTGGTTAAACTTGGAAAAGAAAGTTTCGAAGCAAATCAAGGAGAAAAGTGAGTGTATATTTCTTTTTAAAAATGTAATTGTGGTAGCAGTGTAAAGAGGCATAGCATTAATTGTCAACGGTTGGCATGTGCTCACAGTAGGGAAGCAATAGTGCACAAAGCTGGAACCCTTCAGATACAAGACTAATACAATTATGCAAATTTAAGTGCAGTTGGGAGTCCATAGTAGCAACAAAAGAAAATGGATTACTTGCTTGACAGAAGTTTTTTGATGCTGTCTCATTTGCGTATTTAGAGAGAGAAAAAGAGGGGGGGGGCTGCTGCTTTTGAAGTGAAAAAAATGAACATCTTTGATGTGGGTGGGGGGAGAACACAAAATAATCCAACTTGAATGTGTGTCTTGTTTTTCAACTCAAGAATTGCCTAAATATATTTATTGATCAAGTAAATGATAGATGATTTTTGAGTAATTTTTTTGTTGGATTGTTACGTGTAAATTGACAAGATTCATGTTCGGGTTTGAGCAAAACTATTTGGATGCGATGCTTAAAAATCCTCTTTTGATGTATGAAACACTTTTAAATGTTAATTTCTATTGAAACTTGCTAAAAATATCCATTTGGCAGCAAGGTTTTAACTCTATTTTTGAGAAGCTAGAAATTATTTTCTCTCTCTGGTGGGTGGACATGTGTATATGCTTTAAAGAGATATATTTTTAGGTTGCATCTCAATGTACAATATGCGTTGGGTGTGGTTTGAATAGGCACAAGCCAAAATGCTTTTTAGTAATAAAAACAAATCCCGATTGAGTCATGATGATAGCTGATATTGAGCAAAACATTAACCATCTTTATTGTGCGTAGTCATTTATCTAATTGAATTCAGCCAAGGTGATACATGTAATGGGACTGGCAGCTATGCCACTTTGATCGACAACTGGATGGCAAGCATATTCACAAAGTTTTTTTAAGGAATGACTTGGTAACATCCATTGATTACCTAATATAAGAAAGAATCCTATCTCTGTTATTCTTGGTCTTTTCACAAAGATCAGTGTAGTATATTTATTATTAAATATACTATCTCAAGATGCATGTTTTTGATTGGCTGGTAGATCCACTTATAATATAAAATGCATTTTTAGAATTATATAATTATAATTCTGGTTGTGTGGACGAAGTGGAGGGTGCATTCTGGTTGTGCAGATCTACTTTTTTTTTTATAAATAATTTTATCAAGAATTCTTCATAAGTTTTGGTTTCAATTATGGCTGAAGGAACCCCAGTTATATGTATTTATTTATTTTTTCACAAGTTTTTATTTCGGTTTCGATTCAAATTAATTCACGCAAGTCATATGGCTATTTTTTTTTTTATTTTTTAAATCGCAACTTCATAATATATAAAAATCGATAGAACATTAACTCTATAATAATATATACGAAATCTGCAAGAATTAAAATATATCTAAGCGTACTTTACGACTGGGCTTTGCTGGACGTTCGTGCTAGCTTAGATAAATACTTTTGCAGTTTTAACAAAGAGCTACAATAATATCAGAGCGTCTCCATTTACACTGAACATCTACAGAATTCCAACATCAATATATTACATATGAATGAGCCCCTGTGGAATTTCCCATGTCCTGCTAGTTTTAATAATAAAACAATAACAAAAAATTGATATTAATTCAGCATGATTAAAATAGGAATTAACAAGTTTAATGTGGTTTGAACAAGTTTATTTGTGTACATATGATTCTGAGGATTATTTCTAACTTTGAAAAAAAAAAAAATTAGTGTTGGGACGATTAATCGGAATTGGGAATCAGAAAAATCTGAAGATTTGGGGATATCGGAATCGGTAAAATTGATGCCTATTTTCCGATGCCAAAACGATTCTTTTAATTGTCTTTTTTTATTTGATTTTTTATTTGATTTTTTTTTTTTTTTTTTTAAACAAAATCCTCTATTACTGGTAATAATGATAAAATAATAAATATTTGTTGATTTTTAATTACCAGTAAAGCTAAAATCGATAGATCATCCTCCATAAGTGTATTTTGACGTTTAGGAAAATATCTGCATATTTAACATGTGTTTTTATGAAAATCGGGGGAAATAATAATTTTATAGTAAAATAATTAGAGATTTATAAAGAATCGGAATTGGGAATTTAGCATGGAATCAGTAATTGTATCGAAATCGGGGAAAAATATTGGAATCGTTATCACTAAAAAAAATTGTTTTGATGAAAAATATTCTAGTATAAAATGAGACTAAATGTGAATCGTTAAAAGAACTGATGAATACGTTGGAACTTTTGAGATGAGGATTGATTATTTGTATTCATAATTTATGTGTTTATTATGGCCACTGAGATGTAATGGATTACTGTGAATTAGGATCCATCCCTACAAGGACACTCTAAGAAGGGAGTTGAGCAACAAGATTACATTTAAACTTCCACATGTTAGTACAGTTGGAAACAGCAAGGGAATTCCAAAGTCTAGTAGTGCAAGGGAAGAAGTTATAAGAGGCTCTCTAGTATTCATTGGGAAATCTATATGATGAAGGCGTGGGATTTTGCTGCTTGTCGAGTTGGAGATATTTATGTTGAGGAGGCAGCAAAGCTACTACAAGTTCATTTGAGCCTTAAAATCGATGTCTCCATTGAATCTCGAAAGACAAAGGATACCCCGTGTAGGCGCAGCTGCACATGTAATTGTGAGGCAAGAGTTGCACAATAACCAACCACACCTCCTGAATCAGCACTGCTGGAGTTCAGTGGCAAGGAGAAGCCCAAGACGATGAGAAACAATCCCAAGATAAGCAGAGAGCACATACAGCATCTGGAAGTCCCAAATGGTTACCCATTTAGTACTGACCATGTTCAACGTTGCTTAACTTTGGTGATCCAGCAGAAACTGATGTCTCAACATGATTATGCCATACTTGGAGCCTTAAAGTACTTGAAAAACAAGTACAGAGATGTAAGATTGCTGAAATATGAAAGGGGTCGTAGCTTGTTTGACAGTGTGGGACCTTGATTGAAGTCTCTTTTTTGAACCATGTCCAACAGGAAGAGACTAGTGGTTTATGCACCAGTCTATATATATTCCATGTATGGGCAAATGGTGGCTTTAATTGTAGAGATATAGAATACCGTGAGTAATTTTCTAGTGTCGTAGTCTTGACAATCCAACTAGAGATTTTAACCTCAGTCCCCAAATCAACAAAGGTTAGAGCATTCCTGTAATGATCTGGTCCATGTTGATTGTGGCATGATGCTAGTTCTGTGCAGTTCTGGGAGGTCCACCTTTCCAGGCTTTGCCTTCTATCTTTGAGAAGAGGTTAGTTTATTGCTAATTGCCTGAGGTGCCGTTACCAAAGAATGCTGACAGGGCTGCCCATGTAGTTTTTGAAGGTCAGAGTGCCTCTTCTCGGGGGGGGGGGGGGGGAGCTGACTTCTCAATCCCACTCTCCGACCTTGGTGTTTAAGTTCTTGCAGTGGGAGAAAACTAAATACTTGCAATTCATGTTATTTGTGTTTTCATTTTATTCTTTTTTTTCTCTCTGTCACTTCTCTTTCTATCTTTCTCTCTCTCTTACTATCTTTCTATCCCCATCTCTCTTTCTATCCCCATCTCTCTTTCTATCCCCATCTCTCTTTCTATCCCCATCTCTCTTTCTATCCCCATCTCTCTTTCTATCCCCATCTCTCTTTCTATCCCCATCTCTCTTTCTATCCCCATCTCTTTTTTTTTTTTTTTTTTTTTTTTACAAAGGCATCACCACATTATCAAGGCCCAGAGGCCACTCAAGGATAAGGGTTAAAGAGTGTACAGTAGAAATTGGTCAATATAGTAATCATTAGTAATGAAAATTTGGTAAATTTAATAACTTATATGGAACGGCTCATCAAGAACTTATTTACTTTAGACTTGAACACAACCATATTGTAGTCAGCCGGAAAGCAGGAAAACGGAAGACAATTCCACAGGCGTGCAGTTCTAAGAAAGAAGCTTTGTTCATGGAATCTACGTTTAGGTTTAGCCACAGATAAAGAGTGGGGGAAATTATTGATAGTGTTTACAGCTAGACGAGTGTTTCTTGTGAAAGTTTGGCGAGGGGGGACCAAAGATTGAAGCTCAGTTGAACACTTTCCATGAAAATAACGATACATCAGAGACAAACTCGCAACATCTCTTCTGTGAGATAGAGGTTGCAAGGAGGAGAAAAGGACATCTCCTACGAGGCTACGAAGTCTATTTTGAACTCTATCAAGGCAGGACAAGTCCTTTCTAGCAGCTCCTGCCCAGATGTGGCAACAGTATTCCATCCTTGGACGTACCTGGCTCTTATATAGGTAGAGAATAGCATCAGCAGTGAGATATCTACTGGATCGATAGAAAGATCCCACCATTTTTCCAGCGGCCTTGGCAACAGATTTGATATACGTGTTCCATTTAAGATCAGGAGTAATGGTCAAGCCCAGAAGCTTGTCAAAACTTGAGGCCTCCTGAAGACGAGAGCCATTCATTTCAATTGATGACAAATGTGGATTAGAATGTTGATGATGTAAAGAGAGAAGCTTGGTTTTAGATGCATTAAAAGTAACCAGCCACTCCTTTCCCCATTGTACTACGTGCTCAAGATCAGAGGAGAGAGAATTGGAGAGAACTTGCTCGTTTACTGTCTTAGATGTGGTACCATAAATGGTAGTGTCGTCAGCATAAATGTCTACAAATGATGTAAGGATATGATTTGGAAGATCATTAATGTAGATCAGGAAAAGAGTTGGGCCCAGGATGGATCCCTGAGGGACACCGGCATTAATACTGTGAGCTTCTGATTTTTGCCCCTCAACTACTACCCTTATGAACCTATCAGAAAGAAATGATTTAATAATTGAGAAGACTTTTCCAGCTATACCATAGCTAGCGATCTTATGAAGTAAACCTTTATGCCATACCCTATCAAAGGCTTTAGATATGTCAAGAGCAATTGCTCTAGAAAGATTGCCACTGTCGAGAGATTTGCTAATCCTATGCGATATAACTGTAATGACATCTGCTGTAGATCTAGCAGAACGGAAACCATATTGAGTGTCACTAAGAAGGTTATTTTTGTTGAGATGTTTGATTACTTCTGTATTTAACACAGATTCTAGCAACTTACTCATGACGCACAGGAGACTTATTGGCCTGTACTGAGAGGGGGATGAGCGATCACCTGAATTCTTAAATACAGGGCATACTGATGAGGTTTTCCAGGGAGATGGGAAACTATTCTCCTTAAGACAACGTTTAAACAGTTTTGTAAGTATGGGCGCTAATTCAGGTTGAAGTTTTTTGAGTACTATAATTGGAATACCATCAGGGCCAGTTGCTTTACTCGAATCAAGGTTTTTGATTAGCTTCGCAACATCACGTACAGATATACGTATATCACATAGCGTGTTTTCTGATACAGGAGGAAATATTGGGGGTTGGCGGTCTTGGTCGCAAAGGGTAGAATTTGCTGCAAAGTTCTTGACAAAGAGTTTGGCTTTGTCTGATGCTGACGAGATTACCTCAGGTCCATTGATAATAGTTGGGATGGAGCACACGCTTCTGTTCAGGATTCTGTTTGCTATTTGCCAAAACTGGTGGGAACCAAGCCGCTGCTCAGCTACTTTGGACTTAACAGATTGAGCATACAACTCTCTTGCGTTCCTTATTACTTTCTTACAATGGTTGCTGGCAGTCCTGAAAACGGCTTTAGTTTCCATACATCTATTACGTTTGAAGCAGTGGAAAAAGTGATTTCTGTGCGCAATGGCAGCAGCACATTCTGGAGAGAACCATGGCTGGCTGTTAGGTTTTTTCTGAAACTTTTTAGAGGGTATGAAATGGTCAATACCTACAATTAACCATTCAGTTAGGTCTAATACTATAGAGGACACATCCTTTTTAAACATGGAATGCAGAGGTAGATCAGATATAAATGTACGGAAGCTATCCCAGTCAGCCTTAGTGTATCGATATACTGTACGATGAAGAGGTACATCTGGGGACTTATTACATTTCATTTTTATCTTAATTGATACAACAGAGTGGTCGGAAGATCCAAGAGGCGACAGAACAGAAACTGAACATAGTTCAGGGCAAGTTGTGAGAAAAAGGTCTAGTAGGCTCGCATACTGGCCATCATTATCGGGCACACGGGTAGGTTCCTGAACAATCTGAGTGAGGTCATAGGCAATGGAGAAATCATGACAGAACCTCCCCTCATCATCGGTCTTGTTTGAGTGGGTCAACCATTCAACGTTGTGAACATTGAAGTCTCCACATACGTGAATGTTAGCTGAAGGATAAGTAGAAAGGACTTGGTCAATTTTCTCAGATATGCTTTGAAAGATAGTAACTCCACTGTTGTGGGGGCGATAGAGAGTAAATATAAATGCAGTAGTGTGAGCTAAAGCAACCCGGAAGCACATATAGGGTAAGTTAGGATCTTCCCTGGAGATGTCCCTCCCACATGGAAAGCTATCTTTAATATAGGCACATATTCCATGCCCATGGCGATCTTGGGGGTCAGATTTAGAAGTTAAGTTAGAGTATCCTGAAATTGCAAACTCATCTAGGGAAATAGCCTGTCCAATGCCAGTTTCACTTAAAAATAAAAGGTCTGGTTTAGTCTCCTGTAATTGGGTTTCAACCTCTGGAAGGTTAGAACGAAGACCCCTGATGTTGGAGAAGGAGACATGGTAGTAGGGGTCTACGTTGGAAGTTGGGGAACCGGGTTTAATCGTGTATTTTTTCTTGAAACTTGTCATGATGAAATTTTGGAATTTGTGGACTAGGTCGACAGATTTACTTAGAGCAGGACAGAGAGGGGAAATTAAGAGAGAAAAAGAAACGAAGAATTTTTTTTATTTTTTATTTGTAGTTAATGATAAGGTAAAGCCGTAACAATTACCCACTAGTATGGCATCGAGAGGCCCCACCAGAAGCTACTGCATGGTCCAGAATCCATTCACCAAATGGCAATACAGCAGCCCCAGTACTTTGCACCTGCTGATAGGACAGCCTCCTTAGTGGTTAATCCAAGGTTCGGGTCCCTGACTATCAGGCGGATAACGTCAGCCCAGACAAAACGTTTACCTCCAGCACCCTTACTAGTGACATGGCTACAAGGATAGACATAGAAACAGAAAATTTCCGCCATCTCAGCCAACTGTTCGCAAAAATACTGCCAACCTAGAAAACAGCTTTTTCTTCTCCCTTTGTCCGAAAAATCACTCATTTAAAAAAAATGAGGACTGAGGGACAAATAAGAAGAAGCGAGAGTAACAGGAGCTGCCGATAACGCATCCACAATGCGTTTTCTACTCTCCATTAAAAAAAAAAAAAAAAAAAAAAAAAAAATATTAAGTATTGTACTTAATAAAAGTCCAACAGACGTGTTTAAGGGAAAGTATGGTGATAGATTCCCCTCACACGAACTAAAAATGAGTATAATTCGTAATTTTTGCTATCAACTCGGTGGATAAATAAACATATGTACGAGGAAAAAAAAAAAAAAAAAAAAAAAAGGCTAGCATTTAATAAAACAGAAATACACAAATTAAATACTGAAATAAAATGGAGTTGTTAATATTTTAAATCTAAAATAAAAAGCATGATTGAAATCACTTATCTCAACAAAAACAATTCCGTCTCCAAATTGCAAACTGTGTTGAAAGAACTTCAGTTAGTAGCGTTCAAAACATTTTTTTTTTGAAATTAGCCGTTAATAGAAAATCGTGATTTTATTCTGAACTTAAGCTAGTAACGTTTTAAGAAGCTTACGATATAAAAGAAAAGGCTGATGGGGAGGGGGGGTTCTTCCGAAAGTAAGTTGGTGCCGTTATAAGTAATTTCGAGATAAGATGGAAGCCGGTATTGGACTAGAAAAAAAGCTAGCATTTAATAAAACAGAAATACACAAATTAAATACTGAAATAAAATGGAGTTGTTAATATTTTAAATCTAAAATAAAAAGCATGATTGAAATCACTTATCTCAACAAAAACAATTCCGTCTCCAAATTGCAAACTGTGTTGAAAGAACTTCAGTTAGTAGCGTTCAAAACATTTTTTTTTTGAAATTAGCCGTTAATAGAAAATCGTGATTTTATTCTGAACTTAAGCTAGTAACGTTTTAAGAAGCTTACGATATAAAAGAAAAGGCTGATGGGGGGGGGGTTCTTCCGAAAGTAAGTTGGTGCCGTTATAAGTAATTTCGAGATAAGATGGAAGCCGGTATTGGACTAGAAAAAAAGCTAGCATTTAATAAAACAGAAATACACAAATTAAATACTGAAATAAAATGGAGTTGTTAATATTTTAAATCTAAAATAAAAAGCATGATTGAAATCACTTATCTCAACAAAAACAATTCCGTCTCCAAATTGCAAACTGTGTTGAAAGAACTTCAGTTAGTAGCGTTCAAAACATTTTTTTTTGAAATTAGCCGTTAATAGAAAATCGTGATTTTATTCTGAACTTAAGCTAGTAACGTTTTAAGAAGCTTACGATATAAAAGAAAAGGCTGATGGGGGGGGGTTCTTCCGAAAGTAAGTTGGTGCCGTTATAAGTAATTTCGAGATAAGATGGAAGCCGGTATTGGACTAGAAAAAAAAGCTAGCATTTAATAAAACAGAAATACACAAATTAAATACTGAAATAAAATGGAGTTGTTAATATTTTAAATCTAAAATAAAAAGCATGATTGAAATCACTTATCTCAACAAAAACAATTCCGTCTCCAAATTGCAAACTGTGTTGAAAGAACTTCAGTTAGTAGCGTTCAAAACATTTTTTTTTTTGAAATTAGCCGTTAATAGAAAATCGTGATTTTATTCTGAACTTAAGCTAGTAACGTTTTAAGAAGCTTACGATATAAAAGAAAAGGCTGATGGGGGGGGGGGGGGTTCTTCCGAAAGTAAGTTGGTGCCGTTATAAGTAATTTCGAGATAAGATGGAAGCCGGTATTGGACTAGAAAAAAAGCTAGCATTTAATAAAACAGAAATACACAAATTAAATACTGAAATAAAATGGAGTTGTTAATATTTTAAATCTAAAATAAAAAGCATGATTGAAATCACTTATCTCAACAAAAACAATTCCGTCTCCAAATTGCAAACTGTGTTGAAAGAACTTCAGTTAGTAGCGTTCAAAACATTTTTTTTTTGAAATTAGCCGTTAATAGAAAATCGTGATTTTATTCTGAACTTAAGCTAGTAACGTTTTAAGAAGCTTACGATATAAAAGAAAAGGCTGATGGGGGGGGGGGTTCTTCCGAAAGTAAGTTGGTGCCGTTATAAGTAATTTCGAGATAAGATGGAAGCCGGTATTGGACTAGAAAAAAAGCTAGCATTTAATAAAACAGAAATACACAAATTAAATACTGAAATAAAATGGAGTTGTTAATATTTTAAATCTAAAATAAAAAGCATGATTGAAATCACTTATCTCAACAAAAACAATTCCGTCTCCAAATTGCAAACTGTGTTGAAAGAACTTCAGTTAGTAGCGTTCAAAACATTTTTTTTTGAAATTAGCCGTTAATAGAAAATCGTGATTTTATTCTGAACTTAAGCTAGTAACGTTTTAAGAAGCTTACGATATAAAAGAAAAGGCTGATGGGGGGGGGTTCTTCCGAAAGTAAGTTGGTGCCGTTATAAGTAATTTCGAGATAAGATGGAAGCCGGTATTGGACTAGAAAAAAAAGCTAGCATTTAATAAAACAGAAATACACAAATTAAATACTGAAATAAAATGGAGTTGTTAATATTTTAAATCTAAAATAAAAAGCATGATTGAAATCACTTATCTCAACAAAAACAATTCCGTCTCCAAATTGCAAACTGTGTTGAAAGAACTTCAGTTAGTAGCGTTCAAAACATTTTTTTTTTTGAAATTAGCCGTTAATAGAAAATCGTGATTTTATTCTGAACTTAAGCTAGTAACGTTTTAAGAAGCTTACGATATAAAAGAAAAGGCTGATGGGGGGGGGGGTTCTTCCGAAAGTAAGTTGGTGCCGTTATAAGTAATTTCGAGATAAGATGGAAGCCGGTATTGGACTAGAAAAAAAGCTAGCATTTAATAAAACAGAAATACACAAATTAAATACTGAAATAAAATGGAGTTGTTAATATTTTAAATCTAAAATAAAAACCATGATTGAAATCACTTATCTCAACAAAAACAATTCCGTCTCCAAATTGCAAACTGTGTTGAAAGAACTTCAGTTAGTAGTCAGTTTCTATCCCCATCTCTCTTTCTATCCCCATCTCTCTTTCTATCCCCATCTCTCTTTCTATCCCCATCTCTCTTTCTATCCCCATCTCTCTATTTCTATTTTTCTATCCATCTGTTTCTCTCGGTTGCAAGCAAACATCTATAAGATGTTTTTATTTCTCTCATTCTCCCTTGACAACAGTTTCTTTTTTGATTTTCCTAGTTCAGCCGGTCAGCTGCCTTTCAATGCAGGAAGTCTTTTAACTCAACTGAAAGGAGGGTCAAGTCGTCTCTACTTGACCTCCTTAAGTGATTCCCATTAACTGAAGAATGAATGAGCTTATTTCTTTCAATATTGGTCTGAATGATATCTTTGTCAGATGATCAATTTGTGTGGGAGTTATGGAATGAGGAGTGTTCTTCTTTTTATAGAATTTTTCTATTTTGGAACAAGCACTGGTCAATTAGTAAACAATGCAGAAATCTGATCACAATTATTTAAGGATTGGTAATAAATAAACCATGTATTCATTGTTGAGGTTACAATACTGATCTTGTTTGAATTCAACTCTGAATTGGTATATTTGATATTTTTGAGTTCTTCATACATTTACCGTATATTTCAGTGTATAAGACTCTTTAAGTTAAAAAATCATATTTAAAAACCGATATTTAATAAGATACCGGGTGTTGCAATCTCTAGTCTAGACTAAACAAACATGGTTTCTTGATTTAACAGTCGTTTATACAACCGATATATGATAAATTTATTAAAATTTGCTCCAATTTTGTACCTCGTCTTATCTGCCTTATATGCTGAAATATATGATATTTTGCTTATATATAAAAAAGTAAATATTTATCTTAATTTGAACAAAAATAAATCATTAAAAAAATCCCAATTTTTTTTTTTTTTTTTCTATCAGTTTGTACCGGAAAAATATCCAGTAAATAAAACGTTTAGTAAATTGTTATTTTTTTTATTTTTATTTTTTTTGCATTTCCATACACCAAACATGGATATAAATATCACTAAAACATCCGCTGGGTCATAAGCTTCATTTCGGTACCTTACTTGTCTGGGTGGGTTGCCTGTAGGCTGAGATAAACCGCATCACACACACACACACACACACACACACATTCGGAAAATTTATAAAATATTTATTCATGAAACTTACTTTACACTTTTTTTTTTAATTATCTTAGTTTCGTAAAAATTGTCCAATAACTACTTATTGTATTTTCTTAACAAAAAAGAATATTGTTTTCATTTTTTTTTTTCCAATTAATTTTTCATTGAATTCGTAATAACAGAAATACATTTTTAATTGCAAAAAATTTATCAGCGATTACATGGAAAAAAAAAAACAAAAAAAAAACAACAATCACAAAATCTTTTGTTCAGCACCTGACGTTTTACATAAACTGCCAAGAAAATTCCGACGAGTCCTTATTGTGCATGAGTATTTTTCCTGCAGTAAAGGGAGTGCAGTTAAGACAACACTTGGTTAGCTAGCCAGAGTAATTTGGACTCAAGTCTGTTCGTGTCAAATTACTTACTGAATTATTTAGAATTCAACCTAATTAAACAAAAAAAACAAAAAAAAAAACAAAAAACAAATACAGAAAATGCAGCAAAATCTTTGAGGTACGTACTTGTCACAGAACAAAGATGTCATATTCCAAAAATCAAAAGGTACTGTCTCGTGTCCCTATTTTGAAAAATAAAACCAGGTCAAATGAGGCCAGAATAATTTTAACTTATGAGATCAGCCTTGTAATAACGATTTCACATGAATCACTTTAAATTGTTTGAAAATGATTTTATTTATAAAAAAACTACTTGATCAATTTGTGATTTTTGGAATATGACATTTTTGTTCTGTGATCGGTATGCACATCAAAGATTTTTCTGTAACTTTTTTTCTTTTTTTTTATTTAGGCTGAATTCTAATTAAGAACCGAATATTAGACTGGTATTATATTAATCTTGGTGATAATTCATTAACATTTTATGAGCTCAACCTTCAAAAGCATTGTATTCCATTCTTTAAATCTAGTATCAAATTAAAACTCTGACTAAATATTTTACTAGCATATGAAAAGGTACAAAGTGTATGTTTTTTTTTTTTAATCTCCTCATTGATTATTGTAGCGCATGTACATTCACTTCTATTGTGGTGAATTTATGTGTCAAGTAGGGAAGTTTGCGTGAGTTGGCAGATACTTTATATATATATATATATATATATATATACACGGTGCTACCAGATCAGGCTGTTTGAAGATATTGGCTTCCTGAGACGAGGTCCTGGATATGACCTTAAACTATATCTGATGGAGAAACTCCAGCTTGCAGGCCTTGGGGAGTGTGCAGCCACCCTTTAATTGCCATTTCTCCCAGGTCCACTCTGACCAAAAATTCTTTAAAATCACTCGATTTGGCATTAAATAACCTGAAAAGGGTTGATATGCCGTAAAACAAAAGCAACCAACCAACCAGCGAATCTTGAGACAAAATGCTCTTAACATTGATGCTTTTTGTTTTTCTTTGTTTTGCAAAACTTTGTTCTGCAAAAACAAAAACAACAACCCACGTTTTCTCCCTTTCTCTTTCTGTCTCCCCCACTTCCTGACTGATTTTCTAACTTAAAATGTACCAAACATTAATAATGTAATGCCTTTCCCTCTCCCATTGCAAAAACTCATTCATGTTCTGCGGGGCAGGAAACAAAAACGATAAAATATATAAAACAATGAAACCAAACACTACAAACTAGCAATTACAGATACAAAAAGCTCGAAGAATAAAAACCTTCTACAAAATAACTGGATGCAACATGGATAGTATTTCCAAAATAACTGGATTCGGCATTAAATAACCCAAAAAGGGTTGATATGCCGTTAAACAACCAAACCAAATGTGTATATATAATTTCTAGTATCTACATAACACGTTATAAGGAGATATGTTTTACGCTATAAATTTTCACTATTCACTTTAAGAGTATTCACTTTAAGAGTATTCCATATGTGAGTAGAGCAAGTAGTAATTTTAGGGAAATATGAGGATTAGGCTACACAGAATCTACTGCATTTCGTCCCTGTAGCGACTCGTCAGGCTAGAATGAATGAAATTTATGTTACACTATTTTAAAATAGAATCAGTTATTAATTTGACATAAAAAAAAGTGTCACCTATACAAAAAGAACAATAGAAATAGTTGTACCTTGTTTGAGTGGAGTCCAGTGATTAGTGGGCAGGAGTAACCGTGAATCTGATTGGTTGGCTTACAGGGTTGGGCACCCTGTGTGTATGTATAAAAATACAAACGAACACGAATTGGCTCATTCTACTGCTTCAAAAAGTATCTCGCTCATGATGCAATCCCCTACTTCTATAAAAGTCAAATCCATTCTAAAATGGAGTATTGTCACATGTGGGGAGATGTAATTCAGAGCATCCTTTACGACAAAGTACAAAACTGACTTCGAAATCTAGTGGAGAAAGTCCTCTTCTCTTCTTAGTCTTTTTCTCATAGAATAGAGGCTGTTTTATCTAATTTTCATGGTAGGTGCTTCCAAAACCTCTGACTCTGTAACCCTGCTTTAAATTCTTCCTTGTTTCATGTTCCGTCCTTGTTTGGAGATGGCTCAATACCTTACTGCTTAATATAGTTTTTTTTTTTTTTTTTTTTTTTTTTTGTTGCATTTTTTTGGAGAGGGATGTTGGTAGAGCCACACCACATGTTTGTCACTTCAAAGAAAGATGAATTTCTGGTTTTCACACAGAAACCACTTTTCAGCAGCATTTAATGTATGATACTCCCCTCCCTCTACCCATCCACGTGCATTGGTGATTATTTACAAGAACGATTCAGTAGTCAAGTGTCAGACTCTACAAGCTGCTGATCATCATCAAATTAAAGTGAAGGGAATGGGGTGGTTTCCTCCACTTGAGGAGCATTCTCTTCAGGTTGTTGATTTCTGCCATATGTCTTTGTCTTCTTACTGTTGCAAAGAGTGATTCTAACACCCTCTCATCCACAGTCTAGTTTTTTTACATGGAGATCACCGTTTATCAATGGCTGGAGGCCACTTTAAGATAAGGATTAATAAGTGTTAGGTAGACTGTGAAATAACACTGATAATCAGTAATGGTGGAACTTGGATATGGTTTAATTATATAAGACTAGTCTGGGTGCCCGGCATTGCCTGGGTGTTTGGAGGTGTGTGTTGAGCAAAAAAAAAAAAAAAAAAAATGTGGTAGTAGGCAAGCGAGCAGGCTTGAACCCATACCACGAAGGGGGAAAAGAACTTGAAAAAAAAATGACGTCTTTGCCGTTGTGTCCATCGCTAAACTGGAAGGGGCGAAGGTTTAAATTAAGGCTAGTCAATCAAAAAGAAGGGATGACTTTCGAAAATATCGGTGAAAAAAGCGACCCTTGTAGAAAAGTGCCCAGTTGAGGGTGAAGGAATTAATGTTTTTAGCCAATTTTTCGATATTTGTCATCCGAAGGGTTAAGCTTCAAAACGATACCAATCTCGTGAAAATCCGTCGAAAGTTTTAGGCAGACATACAAACGTATATATATATATATATATATATATATATATATATATATATACACATATATTTAAACGGGCAGGTGAGATTTATATAATAGACTAGCGGGGGGTACCCGGCGTTGCCAGGGTGTTTGGAGGTGTGTGTGGTTTTGGGTAAATCAAAACTCCGGGGTTAAAATAAAAAAGTTTTGGTAGGTGAGTATGAGGATCGAGGCAAAGTTGGAAATTAAAGTGTGAAAAAAAAAGAATCGTGCGACGTTAACCACTAAGCCACCGCAACATACTAACGGAGACACGTTTGAATTTACGTAATAAAAACAGAATTGACACGTGGCCGCAAAAAAAGTTAACTCTACTGCTTCTATTTGACCTCATTAATGAGGTCATAGAAGTAGCGGACTTAACTTTTGCTCTGCTTCTATTTGACCTTATTAATGAGGTCAAATAGAAGGAGCGGACTTTTTCTGCGGGGCAGCTTTTGGGTTTGTTTACCCAACTTTGACTGGTTTTCCCCCTAAGATGTTGGGGGGGGAGGGAAACCAACTCCCCATTGTCCAGATTGAATAGCAATTGTCTGATATATGGAGTTTGGCCCCACATTGATCAAAGCTGATTGCTTCTGGATGTTTCCTGGTGCGATTGCCGGGAACACACCTTAGCTTTGAATTAGTTTTGCTTTTTATATGAAAAAGCTGAACGAACACAAGACGGGCTGAAATAGCAATAATTTTGTAAAAATCGACGTAAATAAATCTAGACGCTACACGCTTTCCCAAATCCTAGATATTATTATCTAGGGGGTATATAAACAGTTCTAAGCGATAATAACCTCCCCCGGGATCGTTGGCGTAAAAAGCCTTTGCGAGACATACACGAAATGGTCACACACATTTTGCCTTTTATATATATAGAAGACGGCTGAACAAGAATTTAATTACATTAAACTTGAAAATAATCATGTTAGTCAACTGGGAAGAAGCTCCACAGTATTGTTCGACAGAGGAAACGGGAAAGAAACTCTGGCTATGGAATTTTTGATTAGTTTTAGGCAATCACTATCATATCTTCAGACTAGGATTAAAATGTAGAATCTGGTATGTCTTCAGCGAGAAATACTGAATTAGATTTTGTTTTTATTTCAATCCATTTCTGAAGTTGTATTTTCCCTACAGTAAAAACCGGCCTCGTGTTTGACTTTCCCTCATGTGGGAACAAGTAAATAGGGACTTTGCCTGTCTTACTTCTGCTTGTGATGTGGAGTACCACATGCATGAAAAAATTGACCCCACCACTCGTTTCTGGGGTCCTTTGACGTATGTCCTTTTATCCTTGCTTCCCAATGAGGGCAGAATTTTTATTTTTTTATCTTTTGTACTCTTTTTACCTCAAACAAGGCATATTGTCACTTTGAACGTTAGAGCTACTATTTGGGATCGGGTTTAACCAGAGATTGTGAGGAGTTGAGAAGCAAGATGTTTGTGTACGTTATATTTAAACTTCTGCTGGTTAGTACAGCTGGAGAAGCAGGAACTTCCAAAGTCCAAGAGAAGAAACTATTAGAGTAGAAAGCTTTCTGGCATCTAACGACCTCCCCACTGAAGGGGTAGGATTTTGCTGCTATTTGTGTTAGTTAGGAGTATGTATGTTGAATGTATAAGTGCTATGAGTCGGACATAAGGTCAGTTTGAAATGTGGAGAAAATATAGTTCCCCGAAAAAGAGGGGTTTTGGATTGAGCCAATTTTTATTTTTGGTTCAATCTCTTAATAGATTTGTTCTTCACTAACAGAGGTAGATACTACACTTTGCTTCTAGAAAAACCTTTCTTTTTGTGAATAGACAGCATAGTCACATTGACACACCGGTTCTCATTAGATCACAAAAGTTAAGCAACATTGAGCCCCGTCAGAACCAGATGAATTTCCATTTGGGAATACCAGGCACTGTATGTAGGAGGACGTCTACACCTCCCCATGAGAATTGCCAAAAATCTAACGTCATTTCCCTCGTTCATGAATTTCATATTCCCTTGACACTTTCTCCTTTGGAGGAATCTGATTCAACCCACCTAGAGTGAATGTTGTCTTGTCATGAATAACAAAATGGTAGATGATTTCCAGTAGTTTTCATTCATTTTTCGAATGTTTCACATTACCATTACCATATAATCTTTTTAATTTTCTCCCCCCCCCCCCCTTATTTAATAGATCGACTTGTATCTATTCACCGTAACAGATTAAACCGAATGAATATCCAGGGATTAAATGTGTTCAACCAACTCTTTGTTTTATTTGGCTTTAGCAAGATGAAAAGATTGTTCTTTAAAAAGAAAAAAAGTTAAAATGATAATATAATCGGCTAAGTAGCTAAAAAGTAATTGTATAAAGTAGTTGTTGAAAAACATGTGTTGACAAGGAATATAATAGTACAACTTACAATCCAATTGCACTTAAAAGGATTGACTTATAATCAGTGATAGAGGGAGAGTTAAAAAATACCTTTATGAAACCTAAAAAGAGGAGGATTGTTCTTTCAAAAAAGTGTGTGTGTGTGAAACTACGATGCTTAATTATTAAAAATCATAGGAAGTGATAATTATTACCGGTTAGGAGATACAAAGTCTGTCATAAAGTCACCGTTGACTCCTAGGCTAGCATTCTACCTGAAAGCCACCAGCAGTTAACAAACAAATAAATAAATAAACACCAAGTCAGCGGGCATACATAACCAGTCAGAGTATTCAATGATCAGAAAATGGAATGTTGCATTTGCGCTGAAGTTGACCACTTTTTTATAATTCCCTAAACAGGGCTCTACTTTAATTTCTTAAAGGGGGCTTTATAACTAGAATATTTAAAAAAATAAATATTAACAATTATTTTTATATCTACAGACACTAGCGTTCCGTGCTTACACAATTACCAGTGATATATATTAGGTAACATTGCCATTGATGTTCCAGCGTCTGCTGTTGAACACTATCTGATTAGTTTTCTGTATTCATAAGATTTTAAAATGCTTAATGTAATATAATTTTATCCTTTAACGTTAATTCTGGCATCATTAAATTTAAATTGTTAACATCTTTCATGGAACCGTGTAAAAACCTGCCTGCGTTTAACTTTACACGCTCGTTTCACAGCTACCTTTTGAAATTCTCTTTTCTCCGCCATTTTTTTGTTCATTTGTGTTTCCACATTATGATGATTTGATGGAGAATTGAAAACGTTCATGATACACATGGAGTCTGTTAAGTTTGATTTTAACACAAAAAGGATAAGAAAAATTGAAAAAAAAAATAGATACAATTAAGCAGTTTTATTTGTAACCGTATTTTCTTAAATGAAAAAATGCTGCCTAAATATACACATGCACACACACACACACACACATATATATGAATGGAAATGTATAAAAATGAATACGAAAAGTATAAAAGCTTATAACTTTTCTATATTCGTTTTCAATTGGTGACATGCAGGAATACAAAATAATATTATGAAAAAAATTTAAAAACTTTTTTTACAAGTACATAATTTTTGATCGGTCCTTCAGTCTTCATTTGGTGTAGTGAAAGTGATGAGCATACACGGGGAAAAGGGGAAAGGAAAAGTGAGGAGGAGGAGGAGGTATAGCCAATGAGAAGGTGAAGGTCAGTTGTAAATATATCCACATAGAAGTACGCACATACACACATACACGCAGTACATATACACATATAAACGAAAAATTAAAAATTAAACAGTAAATAAAAATGAAGAAACGCGCTTTTAACTGTCCAATATTTTGAATTCTAACGATATTATTTATTCCAAGAGAGAATAAGAATTCAAAGGATATAAGACGTTATGAGGAGAAACGCTATGATGCTCATTTGGAAATCAATGGCTATTTCTCCTTCAAAAAAGAACGGAAACGTTGTTTCCAAATTCAACCGGTTAAAGACAGAAATGCTCCTTTTTTATTAATTTATATATTAATACTAGCAAAAGTACCCGTCGTTGACTGGGTTCAAAAACAGCCTACAGAAAATGGACTCTGATTTATGAAAGTATGCTAGGTTATGAAAAGGAAGGGTTTTGAATTTGAGAGTATCAAAACCAAAGCAAAATATGATGAAAGTAAAAATAAAATAGATAAACCCCATAATTTATTATACCATACCTGTTTACGCTCAAATACTTATCACAATATTCTGTGGATCTATATTAAAAAACCTTGTTAATCTTTGTGACATATTTCCATTCTATGGAGGTCAGGTGCGAACGAACACTCCATACTTTTATTATACCATATTTATTCAAATTGAAACATAATTATCAAAGTATACTTACGCAGTTAGATATGAAAAGTCTTTATCAAAGTTTGTGCCTATTTCCATTCTATGGAGGCCAGGCGTGAACGCGGACCCCAAAATTTTATTATACCATCCCTATTTAAGTTAAAACATACTTATCAAAGTATTCTTTTAATTTAAGTTAAAACATACTTATCAAAGTATTCTTATGTACATCTATATCAAAAACACTTGTAAACGTTTTTTTCCCATTTTTAAATTTTTTATTTCCATACTTTGTGGACCAGGCACGTATGCAGACTCCATAATCTGAATGAAGCACCGTTCTTCCAGATCAAACATACCCATTCCTGTGTCTTGATACATCTATCATTATATGTAATCAGTTTTTTAAAATAGTCAACTATATAGGAGCCTATTTGTGACCCGACACACACACACACACACATTCAGCTTTATATTATAGATGTACATACACATACGTATACAAACAAATACTCACATGTACAAATATATACATATATATGCATATATACACACATAAAGGCATGCATATATACATATACTAACAAATGCACATACATAAATGTTTGCGCATATTGTTACACATGTAAAAAGGTGGGGATTTAAGCAACAAATAAATGTAGGGGTATGATAAGAAATTTCCAAGAAGAATGAAAACTGTTTATCTTTGTAACATGTTGCCCAAAAAAGGGGGCTACAAGGGAATTTACGGGAAAGCAAAAACCCAAGTATTTTCTCTTTATCGCATATGTGACACAGCAAAAATAAAATAATAAAGCAAGTGGATGGAAACGCAAGGACGAACACAATAAAAAATGTGAGAAAATAACAGAATAACAAACACTTTTCCAAACGATACAAAAATAGATTTATTTAAAAAAAAAAGAAGAGTTTAACGAAAGAAAAGGAAATGTATTCAAAGTTATGGAATCTGGAGTATATCTACATGTATGGAAATGAGCAAAAGTCCTTCTGGGGATGGTAATCAAAGTCTTTGCACTTACGGGTTTCTTTTGTTTTCCCTTTTTTTTTTGTTTCTTTTGCTGGGGTGTTTCACAACTCGACGACGACGCAGTTAATCAAAGATATTTCCTTCGGTGGGGAAAGACTTCAAATAGCAAGTTCACGCGTTTTCTTTTCTTGCTCGCACTTTATATATATCTGTCTCTTTCATGAGGAAATAAAATTCATCGCATTCTCTCGCATGACTGGAGAAGGTTGCATCGTTCACGCCTCGTGTATTGGTATCTCCTTTTGGCATGAGGGGAAAGAAATCGGTCCCTCCTCCTCCGAGGAGAGAGACCTCTTAACAGGTCGGCGACTCAAGCCAAAAAGAACGATTTCCGCCGGTGTCCAGTTAGAAAGGGGAAGGAGGAAGCGATAACGCTTCCGGTTTCCCCCTCTTCTTCACTGCTTCATAATCCGGTCTAAAAATAGACGACGAAATCTCTAGCCGGTAAAGTCTCTGCAAGTTTTAAAGGGGGGGGGTATATTAGTAGACTCGCTCAATTCCAAAACGATTACTGCACTAGCCCATCTTGTGAGAATCATGTTTTATTTTACCTCGGTGACGAAATATAAAGAACAAAAATGATATTTCTCATCAGGTTAAAATTAAGTATTTGAATTTTGATTTAAATACATAGTCCAATTTAAAGATCATGTCACAATATATTTACACGTAGACTAATGTGTACGAGAGTATAAAGAAGGAAAAAATTTAAGAAAATGTTAATGTTTCGGAAAGAGTTAAAAAAAAAATAAAGGTTTACCCCATCTCACCGTGCGTTTCAGTCCTAAGGAAAATGTTTCTGGAAAATCTTTGTTATAAAAATTGTAATCATTGAGTAATTCTAGGTTTTTGTTATATACGTGTGTGTGTGTATGTGTGTCGGGACCATTCTCAATTTATATACTCAACAAATTTTTTATCTACAGACTTGAAATTTGGTATATGGGGTATTCACTGGAAAAAAGTAATAAAGAACGCAAGAGAGTTGTATGCTCAGTCCACCAAGTCTAAAGTAGCTGAGCAGCGGCTTGGTTCCCACCAGTTCTGGCAAATAGCAAACAGAATCCTAAACAGAAGCATGTGTTCTATCCCAACTCTCATAAATGTACCTGAGGTAATCTCGTCAGCATCAGACAAAGCAAAACTCTTTGCCAAGAACTTTGCAGCTAATTCTAACCTTTGCGACCAAAGCTGCCAACCTCTAATATTTTCTCCTGTATCAGAAAACCTGCTATGTGATATACAAATATCTGTACATGATGTTGCCAAGCTAATCAAAAACCTTGATTCCATTAAAACAACTGGTCCTGACGGTATTCCAATTATAGTACTCAAAAGACTTCAACCAGAACTAGCGCCCAGCCTTACAAAACTGTTTAAACGTTGTCTTAAGGAGAATTGCTTCCCGTCACCCTGGAAAATCTCATTAGTATGCCCTGTATTCAAGAATTCAGGTGATTGCTCATCTCCCTCACAGTACAGGCCAATAAGTCTCCTGTGTGCGTCATGAGTAAGTTGCTGGAATCTGTGTTAAATAGAGAAGTAATCTACCATCTCAGCAAAAATAACCTTAGTGACATGCAATATGGTTTCCATTCTGCTAGATCTGCAGCAGATGTGCTTACAGTCCTATCTCATAGGATTAGCGAATCTCTCGACAGAGGCTACCTTTCTAGGGCAATTGCTCTTGACATATCAAAGGCCTTTGATAGAGTATGGCATAAAGGTTTACTTCACAAGATCTCCAGCTATATCCATAGCTGGAAATGTCTTCTCAATTATTAAATCATTTCTCTCTGATAGGTTCATAAGAGTAGTAGTTGATGGGCAAAAATCAGAAGCTCTTAGTATTAATGCTGGAGTCCCTCAAGGTCCATCCTGGGCCCAACTCTCTTCCCGATCTATATTAATGATCTTCCAAATCACATCCTTACATCATTCGTAGACATTTATGCTGATGACACTACTATCCATGGTAGCACATCTAAGACCGTAAACGACCAAGTTCTCTCTGATTCTCTCTTCTCTGATCTTGAGCAAGTAGTACAATGGGGAAAGCGGTGCCTTGTTACTTTTAATGCATCTAAAGCCAAGCTTTTATCTTTACATCATCAACGCTCTGATCCCCATCTGGCATCAATTGAAATGAATAGCTCTTGTCATGGGGAGACCCCATGTTTTGACAAGCTTCTGGACTTGACCTTTACTCCTGATCTGAAATTGAACACATACATTAAATCCGTTGCCAAGGCCACTGGAAAAATGGTGGGATCCTTCTATCAATCCAGTAGATATCTCACTGCTAATGCAATTCTCTATCTATATAAGAGCTAGGTACGTCCAAGGATGGAGTATTGTTGTCACATCTAGGCAGGAGCTGCTAGAAAGGACTTATCCTGCCTTGATAGTTCAAAATAGACTTCGTAGCCTCATAGGGGATGTCCCTTTCTCTTCCCTGCAACCTCTTTCTCATAGAAGAGATGTTGCAAGTTTGTCTCTGCTTTATCGTTATTTTCATAGCAAGTGCTTGGCTGAGCTCCAATCTATGGTTCCCCCTCGCCAGACTTTCACAAGAAACACCCGTCTAGCAGAAAACACTATCACTAATTTTCCCCACTCTTTATCTGTGCCTAAACCTAAACGTAGATTCCATAAACAAAGCTTCTTTCTTAGAACTGCACGCCTGTGGAATTATCTTCTGCTTTCCAGCTGACTACAATATGGTTGTCTTCAAGTCTAACGTAAACAAGTTTTTGATGAACCGTTCCATATGTTAACAAATTTTCCAAATTTCAATTATCAACGATCACTATATTGTCCAATTTCTACTGTACACTCTTTAACCCTTATCTTCGAGTGACCTCTTCGCCTTGATAAGTGGTGATGCCTATGTAAATAAATAAATAATAAAAAAAAAAAAAATTCAGACATGTCAAAAACATTTTGATCCGTTTTAATCCGGAACAAACGGACGCTAGGGGGTCAAAATTGAAAAATTAGTACACAAGTCATCAGATTTTTATCTGTTTGTTAACTGTTTCACGGCTGTGCAAGCGTGAATTGATCAAATTATGTTAAGAAGTATGGTTGAAAACACTTTTTAAAGAGTGTGTCAAGCTAGCCTAATGGTTATTGTACTTCACTCACTGTCTTAAGTGAACTGTCTAGAAAAACAATGCTTGCATGCACATGTCTCAGTTTCTTTCCGTTTTTTACTTTGTTTTTTTATTATTATTAAGGAATTTAACGTCACATTTAATATTGGGCAACGCCAGGCATATCTTCTAGTATGTGTGTGTAGGTATGCATATATATATATGTGTATGTTTGTTTGTGTGTATGTAGTTGCATTCCCAATGCTTTTCTACTAGTTCATTTATGGCTAGAATGAGGGGTGGCTTCATACCTTCCTGAATATGTTAAAAAGAAAATGCTTATACAACTACGTATCTTCAAACAGAAGACAATAAACGTTACGAAATGATTTCATCCATCAATAAAGGCTACTACTTTACAAAATACACGACCTCTCGTCATAGCTTGTTACCAGGATATTACTATTCTACCTCCCACCCCCAACGGTCCTGGATATGACCTTAAACTATATCCGATGGTGAGGCCACAGCTTGCAGGCTTTCGGGAGTGTGGAGCTACCCTTTAATTGCCATTGCTCCCAGATCCACTCTGACCCAAAGTGGTAGTACCTGTTAGAGTCTCAACTATGGGTTAAATATAAATCGATTTGAAAAATAAAATATTCCATTAAAAAGTTTTTCTTCAAAATAACCGGATTCGACATTAAATAACCTAAAAAGGGTTGATATACTGTAAAACAAAAACAACCAACCCACCCATATCATTCCTAGGAGGAGAGTATCATGACCATAGAACAGATACTACACTTACATTCCACCCTTTAAAATATGCAGCTAATGTCTGAGAGGATATGATCGATGACCCCCCCCCCAAAAAAAAAAATGAAATTAAGAAGAGGGTAATGCCTGGGAGGATGATCTCATGATAATAGAACAGATACTACACTACTATAAAAGGAGAAAGTAATGTCTGAGAAAATAATGATAACAGAAAAACGCAGCAGATACCAAATCTCCATGAGAACTTTGATTTACGCTGGATGCTTTTTTCTCTTTGAATTGGTTATGGTTTCTGGTTATTTTTAACTAAAGAGTGTTTTTTTTCTATAATAGAAAATCATAGCCTTGTTTATGGCTCTCCTTTTATTAATAGCTACCGTGTACTATAGGGTCAGTGGGGACACCTTGCATCAACAACTGCCAGTGGAAATTAGCACATTTTCTTTTTCTTATGCTACTCAAGCAGAAGACAGTAAGCAAGCATCTTCTTCTCATCACTTTCTACTAAAATAGAAATATCTTTACTGCTGCTTAACCTTCTTCTTAATCCTCGCAGGCTTTGAGTATAAATTCCCATTTCTACTGAGACTGTAAACATTTTGTTTCTGAATTTTTTTAGATAAGGATTTGTATTATTTGATGCGTCTGGACTACTATTATCATCTTGTCTGTTTTTCTCACAACGATAAGATAGTAGACTTAAATTTAGCCTCAAGTTTACTGACAAAGAATTTGAAATTATAGATTGTGGATCCATGGCATAATGGATAACGTACTTGGTAAAATAGTCTTAAGTGGTACTCTTTTGAAAGTTGACAGTTCAATCCTCAGTGCATGCAAATAGTATGAAACCAATTGCAGATTTCTTAAGACTTCTACTCAGTCATGGCTGATGGAACGAGAGCATGCTACCCATGATTTAAACGGTTCTGCTCAAAATCCCATGTAGATTCTCATTTAACAAATAAATTCTAGAGTTTTACAACAAATGCCTAGAGAAGGTCAGAGATTACATCTGCCTAAACATTTTTTAAAAAGTAACACTCAAGATGAGAACAATAGTTCGAATGATACAAATGAAAACCTTTTATTCAGTGATAAAGTTTATGGCAAGGTGAGACCCCCCCCCCCAAGTCATCCATGGATGAAATTGCTCATAAAATTCACAATACTTTTTGCAATCCAACTATATTTCCATTTTGGGCCCCCAAAACTAAGAGATTAGACCATTCCTGTAATGATATGGCCTCTGTTGAATTTGCGGTGGGAGTTTAGTTCTGTGCAGTCCTAGGTGGTCCATCCTCCCAGACTTTACCGTCTGTCTTTAAGAAGATGTAAATTTATTACTAATCGTCAAATGCAGCCTCACCAGGGAATGCTGACTGGGTTGCCCAGGCACTTTGTGCAAGTCAGAGTGTCCCTCCTTTGGGGTGCTGACTTCTCAATCCCTCTTTCTGACCCCGATGTCTTAAGTTCTTGCAGTTGAAGAGAACTAAACTAATATGTTTGGTGCAACTAAAATCTCATTCTATGCTTGACAAGTTCACCAACTTTCTATCAAATGTCTGACAATATTTGGCTTTTTTTGTTGTTCAATGATAAGCTTGCTTGGATAGAAGTGCAAAAAATGTCAATAACCCTAATAAATTTCTGTTTTAGCACTGTCCTTGGTTTGGCTTTGATGGAGCTCTTCAGTTCAGGAATAATCTGGAGATTGTTTTGATAGACATTATCCACAGATAAAAATTTAGAAGAGTACTCTCCAACCGAGACCTCTTTTTCAGTTTCTAACCGTCCCTATTGTGCATTCTTAAGTCCTTTTTCAAAGCAATTGATGATTAGTGGTCACTGGTTACTTGTAACCAGAGATTATTGCTTCTAATATAAGTCTAGCAGGAATACCTGGTGTTGCCTGGTGGTACGGATATCAAAATAGAAGAGCAAAATAAAATCTTTCTGATAATACTTCCTTTTTATAGATCTTCAGTCATCTTATTTTTAGCCTCCCTCCCTGACTGTTTCTCCCTCCCCCCTCTCTCTCTCTCTGGTAACTGGTTCAATATAATAGCAAGTGAAAATGGAAACCTTCAGTAGCTGATTGTAACTAAGTTTGTGCTTTGGAAACTGCTACCAGTGAAGATGAAAGTAATTTTGAGGGTGCTTCTCCAGATTAACCCTAATATCAGAAAAAGAAAATTCCATTAAAACTTTATATACTTATCTGTTAGGTTAAAAAAAAAAGATTATACACCAAAACTTATGCAAATTCATCGAGTATTTTTGTTTAAGAAAAATAAAATCGTCCTTGTGCAAAGTTAGAAAGCCATTCTTAACATGAAGGGATGGGAGGGGGCTTTGTGAACTATTTGCTTGCTTGAGTTTGAGTTATGTCCCTTTGCCTTAATAAGGCTGAAAATGACCGTTGACAGCTTCCAATAAGATTCTATTTAATTTTTTTTTTTTTTTTTTTTTTTTTAACAAAAATACTTGATGAATTTGTAATTTTTGGTGTACATTTTTTTTTTTTTTTTTTTAACCTAACAGTAAGTATATAATACTGTTTTTGTATTATTTTCTTTTTCTAAGCAGTATTACATATAGGAGTTAATCTGGAGAATGATCTTTTTATTTATTTTTTTACACCCCCCTCCTTCTATACTAATTTGGTCTATGATGATTCCAAGGAAATAGACATTTTGTTTGCAGTATAGACAACTAAATGAAAAAGTGGTCAGACACACACAAACACACACACACACACACACACATATATATATATATATATAAACAAATAAACGTTACCAAAGGCAAGATAAGATATTTTTTTGATTTTGAGCGATTGAGACTCCCTAGACGACTATCTCCTGTTGGACATTTTTTTACTTGTTCTAATTTTAGTCTCGGCACTGCTTGTGTTTCAAACTAAAACACTTTAAAATAAGTTAAAACACAAAAATATCCAGATAAGTTTTGTTATCTACACATTTTGTTATCTACACGTCAAAATATCAGAATAATTTTGTTTTTATAATGTTAAAAATGTCAAGTGGAATCCGATAATGTAAATGTATCTTGTGTAGTTTCTGACTTTTAACAGGACACACACACACACACAGACTACGACTTTCCTTTACATAATAATCTTCTATTCCCAGGGGTTTCTCTGCATGATCAGTATCATCACATTGTACTATAAGGTCAGTGGGTACTCCTTACCAATAACTGCCACTAGAAATTAGCAATTTCTCTCTTGTGATTCACACGCAAGATACAAACAAGTGCTGACATGTCATCAGCCATGGCCTTTAAAAAGTTTCCTTTTCTCTCATAAGGTTACTAATCTTCAGATGTCAAAAGTTATCGCTGGAAAGAAAGGAAGGAAAAAAGCTATAAATATAAGTAGTTGGAAGAAAAGCAGAAATTTAAACGTTACTTTTTTCGTTTCAGACATTTCTATGACTTCGTTGGTCAGTTTGTCACTAAGTTTCAAACATATCCATTAGGTTGCATGAGATAAATGAGGAAGTGCAATCTGGTAAAAATGGATTGATCATAATTGAGGGTAACCAGAAAACTCCCTTTTTGTTGGCTACTAGACAGGGATGTAGGGGGGGGGGCTCTACTCCTTCCCTGATTGCTCTATATCTTTTCCCTCACTGCTCCACTTATTCTTAATTTTCACTTGATGATACCGAGTATTTAACAAGAATGCATCAGATGATACAACTTTTTGAGCCTTTTAAATAACACTACCAAGAATTGAACCCTGTACTCCTGCCTTAGTAGCAAACATTCTAATCATTATGCCAGTAGTTTATGAGATGCTTTAATGTATCTTTACAAGAAGCCTTTTCTGTCCGCTCGTCTGTTGATCTGTGACACTTGTTTGAAATAGTATTTTATTAGATCATCCTTTAGTCTGTCCCACTCAAGGTTAGAAATAGAATGTTAATTGTTAAACATGTCGATTAAATGAAATTAATGAAGAGGTTCAAGTAGATAGTTTGACATGTGTTCCATGTATATCTGTAATAAGCTTTGTTTTAATTTTGAGATCTTGAGTGAAGACCCATTCTTGTAATAAAATGAATAATCCAAAAAGCGATGGCAAAAGAAATAACTTTATTGTACCTATTTACTATGCCTCCCCACGGGACAGAGTTAGACACCAGGGTCGTTTTTTAACGTGGAGAAAAGGTACAAAAATAAAAATTGTCTCAGTCGTGAAGGATTTCTCCTCCACTGAAAGAGAACAAGAAATAGAAGTGCAGCATCTGAAGAACAGATACTACACTTTGATCTTGACCAAATGTAGCGAAAAGAAAATTATCTAATTGCAAATATTAGTAATAGTCCTAAGCAAAGTTTTTTGAATTGTAAAGAATTCCAGGTAAAGAATGGTAGACTCAATACAGTCAGGATCAGCAGAGCCCCCCCCCCCCCTTGTGTCAAGACGGAGAACAATGATGTAAAACTTTCAAAGAGATTCAGAATATTTTATCCAGGGATACTGGTATGTGATTGGTTTGTTCTTCTCACCCCTCACATATAATCATCCAAATGTTTGCGATCATACCCACTAAAATTATCTAAAACATATTACAACAGTTGAACTTCTTTTAGACATAAACAATAAAGTAAAGAAAAACTAGCAGCATCTGTTCTGCAACAGAATAAATGTTGCTAGTCTTTCTATTCTTTATGCTTAGAAAGGGGTTCGACTGAGCTCTAATCCATGGTTTTTATCACCCCTGCTTGTAAATATAATCGTCCAAATTTTTATGATCATACCCAGTACAATATGTCAAAAATACTGCAACATGAAAAAAACATTTTCACCACTATTTTTTTTTTTATAAATTCGTCGCTATTTATCAAAGCTAAAAGCCACTGAAGGATAAAAGTTAATGAAACAAAGTGAGAGTTGAATGATTAAGAACATTATAATGGAATGAACAAAATTATATTGAATAGTGTTTCATGACGTTGGCTTTGAAAGAATACTTTAGGGGGCAATTACTTGGTAATGTTTTTGGAAAGAAACTCTGTTCATGGACATTCTGTATAATGTTAGGCTTGCAGAGGCAGAAAGAAAAGTTCTTTATCGTTGTAATAGAAAGATGATTTCCTGCTTTGAATGTGTATCTGTTAGGGGGGAGTAGAGATTGGAGTTCAGTTGAGTATTTTTCATGAAAACAATGATAAAATAGGGAAGGACTAACAAGTCTCTTCTGTGAGAAAGGGGCTGTAGAGAAGATATCATCCCGTACTAGATCTTAAAGCTAACTCGCACACAAGTACCAACATTACACCAGGTTTCATGCCCTGTAAGAAACAATTGTGAAAAGAATCTTAGATGAAGGTGGCGAATGGTAAGGATAACATGAGATATAATTGAAATTAAATGCACCAACACCAATGGAATATTGATTTCTGTCGATTATTGAGAAAGTTTGATCTATGAATATACAAAAGCTTTAAAAAAAATTGTGTTATTTGTTCTATCAATACCTTTTATGGTAGGTGTTTGGCTGAGCTCCAATCTATGTATTCACAAATACTCGCCTAGCTGAAACAACTGACAACAACTTTCCTCACACTCTATCTGTGCCCAAAACTAAACATAAATTCTATAAGCAGAGTTTCTTCACTAGAGCTGTCCGCCTATAAAACACAATACTGTTTGTCTGCTTCCCGGCTGACTATAGCGTGGTTGTCTTCAAGTTAATATGAATAGATTCCTGTTGAATTGTCCAATTCGATAATTTAACCCTATCCAGGTTCTACCGTGACTGATTTTTGTCTCACCATCTGCATAACACAACCCTTATCCTGGAGTGGCTCCCGGGCCTTGATAAATGGTGAGCTTTCAAGTTAAAAAAAAAAAACAGAAAAGTTATTGACTGTTTTTTTTTTTAATAGAAATCACTTCGGATGAGGTATGAAACCTCTTGCTGCAATCAGCTTAAACAAAAACAAAACGACTTCAAGGTCAAATCTCGGCAAAAAATAAGTATGAATATATTCCGACCCAGAAAAGGCAATTCTTTCCCCTTTGTCAGAAACATCACTCATGGACTGTGAGGACTAAATAATAAAATGAGGGAAGTAAGAGTTATGAGGCTGATACAAGTAAATCCAACTTGAATTTATGCATTTATGTTTTCAATAATGTTTTCAGCTAACAGTTTTGCTAATAAAGTAGAATCAGTATCTCGATTTTTATTCGTTGATGATTTTTTTTGGACAATCAAGACTTGATTCTGATTAGTCAGTTTTCATTTATTACTAGCAGTTCAGCCCGACTTTGCTCAGGACCTATGTACTGTTCATAACTTTATGTGGATATATATATATATATATATATATATATATGTATGTATATATAAAATTTTGACTCCTATCCAGGTAACCTACATCTAAAATTTCAAGTGCTTACACCCAAAATTGACAAAGGAGTTTGGTAGAGTCTGCAAAGGTCAACTTTTTCAACTTTGATCTCTTGCCAACCAAATTTTCTTCCAAAAACTGATTAAAAAGCTTGATGCATGTCTGAATACCCTTTATGTAAAATTTCAAATGTTTAGACCAAAAATTAGCTGAATAGTTTGCTAGCAACCACAAAGGTAAAGTCTTTTGAACTTTGACCCCTTGGCAGCCAAATTTTCGACCAAAAATCGATTAAAAAGATTGTCTTATGTCTGAATACACTTTATGTAAAATTTCAAATGTTTAGACCAAAAATTGGCTGAGTAATTTGGTACAGACCGCAGAGGTAAAATTTTTTAAAACTTTGACCTCAATTTTGACCCCTTAACATTTATTGTTTTGGGCTTAAATCAAATTAAAAAGTTTGATCGACGTCCAAGTAACCTACATCTAAAATTTCAAGTATTTAGACCCAAAATTGGCGGAGGAGTTTTTATTCAAAGGTCAAATCATTGAATTTTGACCCCTTGACAGTCAAATTTCTGGACGAAAACCGATTAAAAAGATTTTTCCTAATCTCAATACCCCTTATGTCAAATCTCGAATCTGCAAACCGAAAATTGACAGAGTAGTTTGGTAGGGAAATGTACACACAAACACACACACACAGACAATTTCACTTTTATATATATATATATATATATATATATATATAGATTGCACCATGTTATTTTCTATAAATTAATATACTTCTCTACAATTTAAAAAAAAAAAAATTCCTTGTACAGTCTGGCAATATTCTTTAAACAATAATCCCTAAAAGAAAAATCAGATAAGTAAAATAACTCCTAATTGGAAGAATTTATTTATCTTAGCTTACTTACTTTAAATGTAGAAATATTTACAGTAGAATTCAGAATGTGGTGGATCCTGAGTATCTCAAAATGAAGTTGAACACAATGTATCCTTGGGCAATGGAAAACAAATTAGAACACATGGGTCCCGCTCAACGCCAGGTCAGTACAGTTAGTATATTATATAATATTACTACTTTAGAATTGAACACTTTGCTTGCAGGTAAATAGGTTTCTAAGGTAACACATTCTATGCATTTTTAAAATTTTATACAAAAATTTAATACCTTCCCTTTCCACACTTCCAACAATTTTTTAATTTGTTTCATTCAAACATTGCTTGTCTAATAGTTTTCAAATGCAATCTGGCACGCATTTTATTTATTTATTTTTTATTATTTAAGAAAACCAAAACGGGTGGGTGGGTAATACATTGACTCATTGAAAGAAACATTGTGTAAATAAACATTTCTCTGAAGTGGATAATCTCTTTTAGTCTCCTCTTAACCTTAATCTTATCTCGCTCATAGCTCATCGCACTCTAGCACTCGCTCAGATTATAAATAGAAATACAAAAATGGGGGTGCGGGTATTCGGGATGTTTTTTTAAGATGACGACATTGAAGGGCAAGCAATTTTTATTTGGATTCCAGCTGGCTTCCATATGTGGAGAAATCCTTCATTACAGAGGCATAGTGGATAAAGAACTTATAGTATATACTCATTCTTGGTAAAATGAGTGGATTTCGTCTTAAATACCCCCAAAAGAGTTGATATGCCTTAAAACGAAATAATTAAACGCAAAACACACATACTTACCCTGGTCAAGCAAACAAGTCAGTGAGTATCCCCTCAATATTGGATAAAAACTCTTCAGTGAATTTACTTGTAGAGATTGCAGTTCTTAGTTTTATAAAATTGAAAAAAAATCGTTATACATCTTGTTCATTCATTTTAGTTTATTTTTAATTTTTAGTCAGTTCATATACGTGTCACATTGGTACAGTGATAACGTCACCAGCTTTGAATCCTAGTTTTGATTTTGATTCTAGCTGACGGCACCCAAATACTTTTTTTGTTTTTTACTTTTGAAATCACTATTCGATAATAATATATACAAAATCTGGAGAAAATACGATATCATATTTAAGCATATTTTACGCCCCCCCCTCCTCCCGTCCCTAGTGTATAAAAAAACACAAGAATTTTTCGAACAATTTTATTGATAAGAGATATCTATATATCTGTAAAAGTGAAAGTGTCTGTGTACATTTTCCTACCAAATAACTATCAATTTTCGATCTACAGACTCGAAAGTTGTCATAAGGAATATTGAGATTTGGGAAAATCTTTTTGATGGGTTTTCGGCCAGAAATTTTGCTTTTAAGGGGTCAAAGTTCAACGATTTGACCCTTGAGAACTCTGCTAAACTCCTCAACCAATTTTAGGTCTAAACACTTGAAATTTTAGATATAGAATACTTGGACAGGGATCTAACTTTATATTTCTATTTGACCCCAAAACAAATGCTAGGAGGTCAAAAATGGGGTCAAAGTTAAAAAAAAAAAAAAAAAAATTGATGTCTGCGGTCTCTGTCAACTTTTCTCTATGGTAGTTAAGGAAAACTATTATATAGAAAGGCATTACCAGACATATTCACGTAAAGTAATGAACAGTACACAGGGCCTGAGCAAAGCCAGGCGGAACTGCTAGTATGATAGAAAAGAAAAAAAAAAAAAGTTCTAAATCAGGATTGAGCTGATGACCTTTTAATAAAATTGGAACAACACAACTGTCTTGACCCACCGATACTTTTTTTTTTTTTTTCCTGACCTACATTTTAACATCTTAAAATCTCTGGGTGTCATGACACCTTGAACTTAATCAACATTGATACGTAAATATTAAGATGAACTAATAGTAAATCATTATTTTGATTAGTACGACTTCAGTGTTATTTTCACATTTTTGTCGATTTAAGTTCTGATCTTCTTTAGGTGCATTGTGCTGAGCTCAGGGAATCTTTCAGGCGAACTCTTAAATCTGCACAAGATTTTTAATGAATCAGATGAATTGTTAAATACTGTCTGAAAATATTAGTTTCGTGACCTAAAATGCACCAAACATTCATTTCATTTTTTTTTTCTTTCCCATTACAAAATTTAATCGTGTTCTGCAAAGTCAAAAACAATTTTTCTATACAAAAGAAATTAAAAAAAAAATCCATGAATAAATATTTGAAGATACAAAGAACTTGAAGCATAGAACGGTTTTCCAAAATTACTAGATTCAGTATTAAATAATGTGAAAAGGGTTGATATGCTGTCAAATAAAACCACAAAAACTTGGTGCTTGGACTGTAAAATGACATGATATATATATAATCATCATCAATTACGTGAATTAGAAGATAGTAAGTTCACTTCTATAAGAGGAGACTTATCAGGATAATATAAAGCTCAACAAATTTCAATGGAGCTTATATAGGAGACAATAAGGGTGGGAAATGAAGTCACAAAAACTATACATTGGTAAATATAGAATGAATCATTTATTTAATAAGAGTATACATACATTTAGTTGGGATAAATGTATGTATACTCTTATTCAATAAATGAATCCGTCTATATTTACCAATATATAGTTTTTGTGACTTCATTTTTCCACTCTTATTGTCTCCTATATATATATATATATATATATATGTTTAAAGAAAAAAAAAAAAAAAAAAATATATATATATATATATATATATATTCACCCCTAACAAGGCATATTGTCACTTTTAATGGAAGGGGCTACTATTTGGAATTGTTTCTGAGGTCTGAGGTGAGTTTTGCATTGAGATATCTGTTCACATTACATTTAAATTTCTGCAGGTTAGTACAGCCAGGGAAGCAGAGAATGGGGAGGAAATTCCAACATCTAGCAGTCTTAGAGAAGAAACTAGTGTTCTCGAGTGAAAGGGGTGGTATTTTGCTGCTTGTCGGGTCAGTCTAAAGTATGTATGCCAAGAGAGCGCAAGTTCTATGAGTTCATCAGAGCACATTCCGTCAAAGTGTTTGTAAAACAGGCATAGAAATACAACATTGCCACAGAGATTGGAGCTTTGCGGACGGTGCAGAAACCTATTAGATTAGAGACTTTTTTTTTTTACCGTGTCTAACAGCGGTAGATGCACCAGCCCAGATGTGGCAACAATGCTTCGTGCATGATTGAATTGTGGCTTTGTAAAGGTATGAAATGCTCTCAGGTGTGAGTAATTTCTAG
Source organism: Euprymna scolopes (assembly GCF_053919585.1). Classification (NCBI taxonomy): domain Eukaryota; kingdom Metazoa; phylum Mollusca; class Cephalopoda; order Sepiida; family Sepiolidae; genus Euprymna; species Euprymna scolopes. Next base: position 50,256,721 of record NC_136515.1, on the reverse strand, counting down.
CATTAGATGGAGCCCACCTTCTTTGCAGCAGCCTTGGCAATGCATTCTATGTACTTGTCCTGATTCATGTTTGTAAATGTTAATCTGTTATTGTAATTGTTTTCGGTTCTTTGCTTACTTCAACAAATATATATTGCTTCAAGTCATCAGAATAAATCCTCCTGTTGTTAATAAAAATAAATCATCCTGTTAATAAAAAAACCAACAGCCATTCACTGTGTGCTCTCCATTGAAAAGTGTGCAATAAACTGGGACAGAGAGAAGAGACTGGAAACCAAAAACCCTTCCCAGGATTCCACTTTATCTTTCATTCCGACATGATTGTTTACTTATAAGAACTCCAATATGAAAGCAGTATAACAGCCGATCAAGATAAACATGTCGATTAGTAGTTATCATACTACTTTACAGGATTATCTACTTTCGAACGATCACAAATATATCTGATTAGATTGACTGCTCTTTCATTTTGATCATCCTCTAACCATCCTCGACCTCTCCACACTTTTGTCTCTGTACCAGTAGGAAATGAATTTTTCATTCAGCGACTCTATTATGGTGCCAGCTGTGGATCCTATTAGTGATCTTTCCCTTTTGCATCAAATTCATAACTTGTTCATAGCAAAGTATTTTATATCTGGCCAGTTCAAGTAGTTATCTATGCTTGATGAGAGGCTATAATAATCATAACTTTGAGTAACATCACTTATATTTATCAACTAGCAAGGTTATCTGGTATTGTCCAGGAATGAATGGGGACTTTTTTTTTTTTTTTTTTAAAACTCTTTCACTTTAAACAAAGCATATTGCCACTTGAAATTTAAGTTACTATTTGAGATTGTGTCTAACAAAGGACTGTAGGGAGTTAAGCAGTGAGATGTCTGTTCACATTGCATTTAAACTTCTGTAGGTTAGTACACTTAGGAAAACAGGAAGCAGGGAAGGAATTTCAAAGTCTAGCAATCAAAGGGCAGAAGCGATTATAGTAGGTTTTCTAACATCTAAGAACCTTAACCGTGAAGAAGTGGGATTTTGCTGGTTGTCCAGTTAGTTGGAAGTATGTATGTCCAAATGTTACAAGTTCACCTGAGAACATTCTGTTAAAGTAATTATAAAATAGGCATGGGAGTGCAACATTGTGGCAATGGGACAGGTTGGAGATTGTAATAATCATAATTTTACAAATAGCATCACTTATATTTATCAACTAGCATGCATACCCAGTCTTGCCCAGAAATTACTAAAGACTTCTATGTTTTCTGCTCTTTGTTTTAGTTTCATTATTCATCTCTTATATACTTAATAAAATAGAGATGATTTTTTTCCCATCTAGAATGAAACATTATAGCAATACAAAACACAGACCACTTAGTCACTGTAACTGCCAATACCTGATGCATGTTTTCCGAATATTATCAGTTGATTTTATTCTATATCGTAAATGTTTATATTTCTGAAGAGGGTCCCTCTCCCAAACCTGTCATATTTACAGGTGGTAACAGGATACTTATTCTCGTTGTTTTCTACTCTTACTCTCCCAGACAAAACTGGGAACTTTGATAGGTTCGACACATTTTCATAGTTGTGCAGTTTGTATTTATTTGCTTCCCGACCAAAGCAAATTAGGCACAAGGCCGTTTTTAATGTAGGGTAAAACCAACTCCCTTAAAAGTGGGCAAAAAGGGGGCACTCTGGTTATCAAAAATAATAATTGTCCCAGTATAGAGAGTTTCCCCTCCATTGACTGGTACAAATTATCTTAAGTGCAGCATCTGCAGAACAGATACTACACTTTGATCCTGGCCCGAAGGCCAAGAACAAGTTTGTGTTTACTTATTCTGTACATTTAACATTTGCTCATTATGTCTATCCTAAATAAATATGAACTCCTCCCTTTAGAATCCATTATTAAGTTCCGGACAATTTGATTGACTGTTCACATACATTTATAAGATTAAAAGAATTTTGAACAGTTACAAACACCTATTGAGAACTAAAAAAACAAAAACAAACATGGTGTCATCCAAAAATGTTACGTATAATGAACGCTGGAAAAATATCTTTGTATGTTTACTTCTAGCTCAATGGAGGAATTGGTTATTATAAATAACATCTTATTCATCTTTTTTTTATCGTTGTCGGTAGCCTGGAATTTTACAAAAACTTAAAATATATAATCCCCCCCACCCCCCCAAAAAAAAACTGCAACAATTATTGTTGTTACGTTATGTAAGGCACAGGAGTTAAAAACTCCCGTTCATTTCATTCTCGCAACATCTCCAAATTTCAAACATTAAAAAAATTAAGCATCCTATTTCGGCCACCAAAATTATGTCATAGGTACATATTACAAAAAAGAAATGGGTAGCCATTTGGGAATATTAGGGTTTTTTTTTTTTTGTGGAAAGATGACATCCTCCCTACAAACACTTAAAACAAAACAAACCTGACACAGGAAAATGAGTTCTTGACTCTTTAGAAGAATTCTGCTTTTTAACTCAGATTTCCACTTAAATCGCCTTTCATGGAAATAAGTGCTTTTTTTTTATTAAAATCCACCGCAAAAAAAAAAAAAAAAAAAGCAAAAGTTGAATTTTTTTTTTTCTCCACTCCTATAACCGTTCTCTCTGAAAACTGAAAATGTTAATTTTACCACGATGGTTAAGACTTTAAATGATTCATGGTAAGAGGAAAGAAGTTAGATGACTTTTCATTAAAGAATGATTTTCTGCCTTCTTCCCTCTCCAAGCACACTCCATGTCTGTCTTCCTTTTAATTTTGATTTTATTAGCTGAAACTGATTGGAGTTGTTTAGGGATGAAAAAAAAAAAATTTGTGCAGTCCTCACTCTACACTGACCCCCCCCCTCTTCTAGTTGGGAAATGCATCTTCATTTTGACTTTTTGTGTCATTGGCTACTCACATTCTTCCACATGTAATCAAACCAATTGCGAACTGTCTACAGTATAAATAGGGGAGTTAAGTCACGACGGTCAAGAAAGTTCAGATGCAGCAGGTACTTGAATGAATGATCCTTCTCTATGCTGCCAGATCTGGCTGATGAGAACTGCTGTTCTCAAAAGATTGGTAGTGTTTGATTTATACTGTCTCTATCGAATTTTGCTTCTCTGCTAGCACCATTTTGTCTCCAATACCCAAATCGGACACGATTATTTTAGAGGGCATTCATAAGATTTTTTTAATTTATTTATTTATTTTTTTTTAATTTATTTTTATTTCTTTTCTTTTTTTTTGTGTTTGTGGATTTGTTGATCCTTTGTAAAAGTGTAGATCATTGTAATGTTGATTTCTGTCTTGGACAGGAGTTTCTGCTTTGCTAGCAACGAATTATATTTTTCTAGTCAGAAAGAATAAAGTAATTTAAAAATTGGTTCTCCTCAAAAAGGGAATATTTGATTGGCCTAATGGATATTGTCACAGACTATAATATCATAAGTACAAATTCTCAAACAATAGCAACTTGCATTCAGTTAATCACATACATTTACAATGTGTTTTTTGTTGAATTTTATGTTGTCATCCTAAAAGGGTTGATATGGCATAAAAGTAGCAATTTGATTGTTTCAATGGATGTTTTCTTAAAACATTTGTTTTTTCACTAATGGGTCACATCGGGCTGTGATATGTCACCACTTATTAAGTCCTGGGAACCACTTGGGGACAGGATTAAAATGATCGTCAGATGATGATCAACCCTCCATGTGAGGACTGGAAACAGTAGTATGGGTTTACATTAGACATGAAGACGATTATGCTGTAGTTGGTTGAGAAGCAGACTTGTCTTGTTCCACAGATGGGATGTTTCGGGACAGAAACTTTGTTCTTAGAACCTTTTTTTTTTTTTAATTTTTTTTTTTAATGAAAATAGCTCATAACAAAACGTAGAGCCACTTGGTGTAAAGAACTAACAAGAACTAGCAAGATTATCACAAAGACATTATCTTTGTGTAAAAATAGAGAGAAAGGAAACTTCTGTCAATCAGCATTATTCTTTGGACCTTGACTCAATTAAGCAAAATTTATACAAAAAGACAACAGGCGATTAGCAAAATTATTTGATAACATACTATTAAAAGACTGTCATCTTTATAGCTATGTTGCTAGGGCCGATATATCGGCAGCACATGATTGGAATGTTTAGATATGTGCTATAGAAATATATATTTTTTCTCACATAATTAAACTATTTTAATTTCAGCTACCTCCATTTTTTTTTTTTTTTATCATTGAACCTTTTTTTATTTTTTATTTTTTACAATCGTGTTATTCCCTTTTACTTGTTCCTGAAATGCTTTCATATTTCCCATTTTGAAATTTTTATGGTTTTTGTCTGCAAAAGAAAAATCTTCATTATTTTTCAGATTCTTTTTTTTCTCAAATTTTTCGATCTAGCTGGGATGTGACCCCAACTAACAACGGAGGTAAAAGACAAAAGTGCACACCTCGTCGTTCACTCATTCAGTCCGTTATTCTAACTTCCTTCCTTAGAATTTGTCAAGCTTTCAATATTGTGCAAAACAAATATTAAATTGTTGACCTTCCACAGAATGTGCTCCAATGAACTTATTACACTTCTACTCCCTCAACATATATCCCCAACCCACGGAACTAGCAGCAAAATTCCACCCCTTCGCTGTAAGGTCCTTAGATTCCGGTGATTTTCTACTCTTGTAACTTTTATCTTTAGATCGCTTGCTTTTGGTATTCCCTTCCTGCTCCCTATTTTCTTGACAGTACCAACATGCAGAAATTTAGATATAATGCAAACAGATATTTTGCCACCCAACTGTGTGTTCAGCTGTCTCTCTCTCCTGTAAATCTGGCCTGTATCAGAGTATCCCTTATGTTTCAGTAGCATATGTATTGTTTGAGATGAGATTAAGTTAAAGAAAAAAAAATTACATATTTTGACCATATTCAGCACAGTTTGATTAGTGCTTTGCTCTCCTCTCTCTCTCTCTCTCTCTCTCTCTCTCTGTATATATATATATATATATATATATATATATATATATATATATATATATATATATTACTCGTTATAAACCATCCTTGGTGTTGATTTCTATTTTCTGTTAATTTCAGTGTTATGTGACCAGTAGTCTGAGTTTATTGGTTAAATATTTTCACACATATATACATCGTTAAATATTTTCACACATATATACATCTGCCGTTTTATTTGTATAGATTTGTGAAAATATAGACACATCTGAAAATCAAACAAACCAGCAACTCTGTAGCTAAATATTTAGTTTAGAAGGAGTCTGAATCTGTAATTGTATTGGAATCAGAAGTTTAAAAAAGAATCAGCAGTTGTATGAGAATTGGAAAATATTACAATTGTCCCATCATTAATGAAAATAAAATTTTGGTTTGGGTTACCTAATTAAATTTGGAGATCCTACAACTGGCAGAAATATTGTTACAAAATGATTTCTTTCGGCAAATTTTCTATTTTCTGAACCAGTTATTTTTTTCTTTTTTAATCTATGCCTATTCATTTAAGCTTATTGATATTTGATAAATTCCAGTTGAATTGCCTTAAACCGAAAAATAAACTTGCTTCATTTTTGTTATGCTGAATTGCCTGATGATAAAAACTGTCCCCACTCCTTGGGAATTTTTTTTTTGATGACTGATTTAAAATGAATAATTCTTATATTTTTAACATGTTTTACATTTCTTTTTTACTTTTATTTCAGATCTTCCTTGGGAATTTGCATTTCAAGTGAAATTTTATCCTCCAGACCCGTCTCAAATCCAGGAAGATCTTACACGGTAAATAAAAAAAAAAAATGATATTTTATCTGTACTTAAATATTCCTAGTGTCAATAAATGATTGGTTTCACTATGGACATTTTTATATGACTTACAGATAGTTTTGGAATTATTGATTATTTAAATCAAAAGTTCAAAAGAAAATGAGCTTTGAAAAGAAATGGATTTTAAAAAGAAATGAAGATTTTTAGAATCTATTTGGATTTAGACTTTCCTTTGGTTTTTAAATAAACAGATCAGTACAGATAACAATGGTTCAAGACCAGTGTAGTTTCAGATTGACAGCTTATCCTTGGTTTTACATGCAGCACTTGGTATTCTCCAAGGTTCACCCATCTAGGTACTTACCAGACACAATGTCACTTAACTTTGGTTATCTTATGGTAACTGCTGTGTCATAGTCTTATTTGGTTTAATGTCTATTTTATATGCTGGCATATATTGGATAGCTTTGAGAAATCGACTAGCCAGATCTTTATCTTTTAATCTCAATTGTATTTCTATCAATTCATCCCATCTGCCAACTGATCCTGTTACCTTTACTAACGCAACAACTCTTATCCATTCTTTTAACATGACCAAACCAAACTCCTGTTCTTCGCACATCTCCCTGAACTATCCAGAGTTAATCTTCCCTTTGTAGAAAGAAGAAAATCTTACAGTAAACACTTAGTAAATGTTTGTTTAAAACACAAGGCATTAAGAAATGAATTCTTTTATCTTGTTGTAAGTTGATCTTTTTATTATGAATCCTTGTTCTCTTTCTTGCCTTGCAAGATTAGATTTCAAGTCAGCTCTTTGTTCTGTGTGTGTGTGTGTGTGTATGTGTGTGTGTGTTCTGTGTGTGTGTGTATATATATATATATATAAAGTGAACGTGTCTGTGTGTGTGTGTGTGTTTTTTCAGTCTCCAGACTCGAAATTTGATATACAGGGTACTGAGATTTTGGAAAATCTTTGTAATCCGTTTTCGTTTTTCGGACAGAAATTTGGCTGTTAAGGGGTCAAAGTTCAACGATTTGACCTTTCGAGAACTCTACCAAACTCCTTTTGGGTCTAAACACTTGAAATTTTAGATATAGCTTCCTTGGACATGGATCTAACTTAATAACTTGATTTGATCCCAAAACAATAAATGTTAAGGAGTCATAATAGGGGTCAAAAACTTAAAAAATTGACCGTTTAAAAAATTTTTTTTTTCTCAATATACACCTCCAAACACCCAGGCAACGTCGGGCTGAAATAATAAATGAATGAAAATCTCTTGTGATTTAGTAACATTAAATTAGAGAAAAGGCCATTTTGTTTTCTTTCAATCCGTTTGAATCATAAATGTCAAGTGTTAAACGTGATTCCCTAGTGACTTCTCTCGTCATTAAGATTAGCACAGGTTTTCATGTCTTTGTATAATTATGTATTAGCACAGAAATTTGGGCGATTCTCAACAGTTTAGATTGACTCATTTTACAACTGTGTGTGTGTGTGTATTCACATCCACGGTGTTTGAGACAAATTTGAAACTTTCGAAAAAGAATTTAAAAAAAAAAAATCGTATGTTGGCCAATAAAAATTCAAAATGCATCTCTTAAGGGGTATTTTTACTGAATACAGCACATTCAAAGAAATCACCCTGAGCCTCAACGATGTCTAGATGGAACCTGAACTTGGTATGTTTTTTCGAGCTTGGGTAGCTGCAGAAAGAAGCCTTTAAGCATATGCTGTATGGAGAGATATGATAAATATATAACACAAGTTTTAAAGACAGAGCTGATGACCTCAGGGAAACATTAAATTTGGACAGCATAAGAGATGCATGAAGAACAGGAGATTTTGTTGGTATGGTCATGTTAAAAGAATGCATAACAGTTCTTTGAGAGTATGCAGGGGAAGGCCAAAGAAAACCTAGAAATAAGGATGAATTTGTAAGATAGACCTGTTCGTACATGGATTAGTTTATGAGTAAATTTCTTTAAAAAAAAAACATCCACATGGTAAAATAGACACGAAACAAAATATGATTACAATGGTAAATTGTTCTTGTTTTTGGCAATCATGACTCTGTAGGACTGTTAATTCTGAATTCTATATTAAGAATTGACTTTTCAACTTGAAAAAACTTGATTAAAACTAATTGTAAACTAACGCTTTTACTTGACAAGTGCTACAAAAATAATTTGTTTAAGTGCGTGCCGCAAGGACAGCGATTTTTAAGAATCAGATTTATATAATCAATAATTAGTGTATTTGTTTATAATATTTATCAACTATAATTGTATTTTTTTCATTAAAATTTTTGGTTTTCTAATTATAGCTGAATTATTTTGTCTTTTATGTTGCATAAGTAGGAGTAAATAATAAAGCTAAGATGAACTGGTCCGTACCGAATTATGTATGTTATTAAATTCCTGAGGGAAGTAGGACTTGACAGATAGTAAGTTTGCCTCTCACTACCTCTGAATCTTGCCAAGAAAAACTAAATATAAAAAATTGAACCAAAATAATTAAAAAATTTTTTTTTTCTAATCTTTTTGTTGGGGATGGGGCATTGCACTGGATGCCAAATATTCACTTGCTATTTCAGAGACTCCAACTGAGAGCTTTTCAAGAGTTTCACTGTTCGTTTAAGCACAATTGTTTGAATTTCTTTTACTTGGTCCACCTGGTATAATTGCCAGGTAGCTTTAGATGTTCTTATAATAACTGGAATAACAGATCTTCCGAAGATTCCAGTTTCTTTTCATATCATAAATGCACTTTATTTCAGTATATTCTCATAAAATGAATAAGTATTTGCCAGAGCAAACAGATTTTTATATGAAACTTGTGTTTAGTGGTTTAGTGAGCACTAATGTAGAAGTAAAACTGACTTTACTTTATTTATTATATATATATATAATCACATATTTTCTTGTATTAACATTTTTTGTTTCTCTTCTTCCAGATATATGCTGTGCCTTCAAATCAGGAATGATATTCTGAATGAAAAGTAAGATATGTTTTGATGTTATAAATTCATTGATCCTATCTACAAAAATTGCGTTTTTAATCTTTGTGGTGTTGTGAGTGGTGTGTGTGTGGTCTTGTCAAATTCTGAACATTCCAGACGTCATGTTTTGTGAGTTTCAAAACTTCTTTTCATAAAGATTATCTGACAAGATTTTGTGCAGTCTTTAGGCTATCAAATGTACACTCTACACAATCCTTACCAAAAACCGGAAATAAATAAATAATAATAATAAAAAAAAAACAACAAATAAATAAAAGGGAAGTAATTCTATAAAAATATAATTTTAAATGTGTCATTCAGGGTTCACACAGTCCTTGAATTTTGACTTTTGCCTTAAAAAGACCTTATTTCTATTATTACTTTGAAAAATCTTTGAAAATATGAAAAAGGCGTTGAAAATTGTATTCATTATGCCAAGTAAAAATTTATCAAAATATTTAAAAAAAAATTCATTCAAATTTCCCTTTATTTGTGTTCTCATTTATAATTTATTTTTTGGGGGGAATGTGCGGGACACAAGCGGGGGGAGGGGTAGGAGCAGCCATCATAAATTAAATTACCCCCCCTCCCTTCTCTAAAATAAAAATACTTTCTTTCTAATGGTGAAGGAAAAAAAAAATGTAATAATTGTAAATTAGGACAACCGGTCAAAAGAAAAATGGACAAGATAGCAGCCATCTTGGTTGGAAATTTAAATGCCATAAAGAATTAATGTTTGAGATGAATTGTAAAGTATTTAAGACTACTTCAAAACACACACACACACACACACACACACACACACAAAAACGATGCAGGTAGGTTGCAAATTAACTTTTATTGGCTATGGTAACATTTATTTGTTGTATATTTGATTTTTTTTTTACCACTTTTTCGAATCACTGTGGATCGTAAAACAAACCCCAAATTTTGCTTTGAAAACTTGAATTTTGTCTGGAGAAGACCTTGAAAACTCTGAAAAGTCTTTGAAAATGGACATTGAAAATCTGTACAAATCCTGGTCATTATACTTGTCTTTTCAGTATTGATAAATACCAGTATCAACAAACAATTGAGTTCTTTAATTTTGGAGAAATTACAAAAAATTAAAATAAAAAAAAACAACAAAAAAACATCTGCATATCTACAGCATATCTTCTATGGAAAAATAATCTCATTGGAATGTTACCTCAAGTTTGTCTGCACATCATTCATTTAATGAAATTAGAAAGTTAAAGATAAGAAATAAATAATTAGCTAAAATAACATTAGTCTCTCTCTCTCTCTCATAGTTCATTCTCTCCAAATAAAACCTTGAAGAAAACTCTTTGTGTGTGTTCATGAAAAAGGGTTTTATTCATCTTAGTCAAACGAGAGATGATCGATAGCCGCTCATTAGAAGAAGTGGAAAGCGTGTAAAAGACTATCACGTATAAACATCTGCACATATTTATAACAAACTTACTTTTTATTAAAAATTTTACAATAATTTTGGAAAAGATGTTAAATAATGCTTTCACAATTCTTTTGGTAGACTTCCCTGTTCGTTTGTTACTCATGCCCTGCTGGGTTCTTATACAGTCCAGTCTGAACTTGGTGACTACGATTCTACAGAACATGGCCAAGGTATTGACTACATCAAAGACTTCAAGTTTGCACCAAACCAAGATGCAGAATTGTTACAGAATATTGCAACTCTACACAGGCAACACAAGTAAGACAGCCTTTCTTTTTGCTCTTGTTAATGTCAAGATTTTCTTTTTTCAGTGGTCCTGGGTACGACCTTAAAAGAAGTCCCATGTGTTGGTTGTGGGGGATGTCGAGTTATTCCATAGTTACTAAATCAAATCCACTTTGGTTTGGAATGGTAATACCTGTTAGGGCATCTGCTGCTACCAGTTTAGGCTATTTAAAGAATCTGGCTTTCAAAATTCAATCATGTTTTGCAGTTAAAAAAAAGACAAGAAATTTCTACTAGAAATGAAACCAAATACCATGAATAAATATTTGGAGATATAAAGAACTTTAAGAATAAAAACTTTTTACAAAATTACAGCATTCAGCATTAAATAATCCAAAAAGGTTTAATGTACTATAAAACAAAACAGCCAAACCTTTTTTCAGTATTTTTTTTTTTTTTTTTTTTTTTTTTTGTTAAATCATAAAATAATAAAAAAAACAAACTTGCATTACTCAAACTTTTTCTTGTAATAAAATTGTCTTCCAGTTTTTAAAAAATTTAGTCTAGTTCATCAGAAATTTTTATTTTGAATCCTATTTTATTACAAAATTTATTTCAATAGAATGCATTTGTTTCTTTTTAAACAAGTTGGCTATTTTAATCTTTTAATAATTGAAAAGAAAAGCTTGAATTTGTGTTTTTATGAAATTTAAAACAAACTACTTACCACTGAAGCATAAGAGGCTACCGTGACAAGCCAGATTTATAGGAGGCGATGGCAAGATATTTGTTTGCATTACATTCAAAATTTCTGAATTTTTATATGCTTATGAAGCAAGTAAGAATTCCAAAGACAAGAGGTCAGAGGAAAAAAACTATTAGAGTAGAAAGTACTCCAACAGCTAAGGATCTCTAGAGTGATGGGGAGGAATTTTGCTGCTAATTCAATGTTTCAAGGAAATAATTCCAATAACATGCACTTTTGTTTCTTTGTCTTTTTTAATAGTTGAAAAATAAAAAGTGCTTGAATTTGTGTTTCTAAACGTGAAAGGAATTTGGAAACAAACTATTGAGTGGAAACTTTCTGGCTTTAAAATTCTTAGCAAATCATGTATTAAAAGTTTGAAAGTTAATTTTTATGAATACAGATTAAAACAACTTTCTTTTAAATTTTAATGGGTTATGAAGTGATGAAATTTTTTTAAAATTAATTAAAATCGCTGATTTGTGTTTCAGAATTTTTGAGATGAGGTTTGATGATTTGTATTTAAATTGTGATTACTGTTCTCATCTTACAATGTTGTTTTGTACAACAAACATGTTTTTATGTATGATACCATTATTAAATGAAATCGTTTATAATGATCTGTGGGGCTAAGAACTGAAAATTCACTGAGAAAAATGAAATCCATGTTGTATATCTATATAATAAAATAAAGTCACTTTTTTTCCTGTGAAACTTCAGACATTATAGAAAACAACTAACTTAATATGCTAATTTTTCTACTAACCACCTACAGCACTTAATGCATGTTTCACAAAAATATTTTTACATGCAGTCTACTTACAAATATTACATTTATTCCCAGATAGTTGCTTCTTCCAAAATAAGTCTTCCTTCAAGAAGGTAGCAAACACTTTCCTTCCAGATATTTTTCTACTCTGAGTCTTTTCTTAATACAAATCAACTTCTCTGACAACACGCAATAACCCTTATCCCTGAGTGGCCTCCGGGCCTTTATAAGTGGTGACCCCCATGTAAAAAAAAAAAAAAAAAAAAATTATTCATTTCAATCACCTTACTATCTAACATAAGCTTCCAAACTTGAACAATAATCATTCTCTGACAACGAATATCTGAATTTAAACATTTAACCATTGGAAATGCCTTTTTCTTCTAGTTTCTGCAACCCATGATCATCTAAACATATAAAGTTATAAAACTTACTCAAATGGATTGCTCGATACTCTTATATTTACGTTTTTAAGAAGAAATAATTCTTTTTGATTTCTCCTGAGCAATGCCGAGACAAGAGTCTTGTTAGTATAATATATTTCCAATCCCATCTGTAATTATAAAGATTTCATTTAATAATGATATTGTCTACACAAGCACAATTCTCCACCACAAAGCAACATTGTACATTAAACATTTTTTAAAGTAAATATATTTTCTAATGCCCTCACTTTCCCCTGGACTTTTCCTTGTCCTTGTAACCCGAAATGAAAGCTGTATTTTGGATCGGCTCCAAAGTGATTGATTTGCCAACAAATGCTGAAGTGTATTATTCTATTCTATGAAAGCTAAAGACTTTAGTGGTGCCAATTCGTTTGTTTGTTTCCATCCTTGAGTAAATAAGAACAAAGAGGCTGTGAAGTTCCTTGTTATGCCATTCGAACAAAATGACTCACTGCCTGCATTGCAACAAAGTAGCATTGTCATTGTTGCGTCTAAAAGCGAGGAAAAAAAAAAAAAAAAAAATAATCATATTCTTGAGAAACTATTTGCACCTACTCAGTGTTGCTCGGGAGTTTTTACTTTGTTTTGTTTAACCATTTTTCTTTTTAAGTTGCATAAATACTTGAAATGGCTAATAGAACTTAACTTGAAAGTACATTATTCAAACATTTTAGCCTAACATTCACAAGTAATATTATATGATACTATCGTCTCCCCTTTCACAAGTGTTTGGAAGTTGGGGAGAAAGAGAAAAAGTGTAAGTGGGGAGGGACAAGAAGAAATAAGTTTGTCAGGAAACAAAGCTAAAGGAAATGGGGTTGGTGGAAAGACAATGGATACGAAGATGTTCACTAAGAAACACAAAAGGAAGCTGATGTAGGATTGTTGGTCAAAGTGTGGTGATGATTGGGACAAAGAAGATCAATATATTAGAGAGTTGGTTTTAGAAGTGTCGATGAGTTTTGCAACAGTTCATGACAGTTGGGTATAGTTTGCAGACCATCTTGGGTTTGCGACGGTTAATGACAGTGTTGAGGGCAGTTTCCAATTGGGCACAATCTAAGGTAGTTTTTGGCTTGGAGCAGATAGGAAAATTAATTGATCGACTGACCAATGACAAAGAGGCCTTGCCAGACGACTACTTAGATGCAAACCTAAGCTTCGGAGGGTCGATGGTGTCACACACGTATCTAGAGTGTAACTGATATTTGCAGAATGTGTTGGAATTTGTGGTGTTTGTATTTATTTATTTTATATTTATATTATTATTGCACCCCTACTACAGCCGGCAGTGTAAGAGAGCACAGCACAGAGAGAAGACAGAGAGGAAGACTTTGGAAACACCATTGGGGTTGGCAACGTTGTCGAGTAGAATAGCATATGGTTTTAAAAAGAAGACATTGCCAAGTCTGCTGCAAACAGTATGGGTTCCGTCTACTATACTAGAAAACTTCTCTCACCTGACAGTATCCTATATTTCTATAAAGCCACCATTTGCCCATGCATGGAGTATTGTTGTCACATCTGGGCTGTTGCACAAACCACTAACCTTTTCCTCTTAGACATTGTCTAAAAAAGAATCTCTAATCTAATTAGTTCCATACTATCTGTAAAGCTCCAGCCTCTGTCCCATCATTACAATGTTGCATTCATGTGTTTGTTTTATAAGTATTTCTACAGAATGTGCTCTGATAAACTTGCTGCGCTGGTGCTCCTTCGACGTAAACACTCTCAACCAACCTGGCACTCTGCAAAACCCCACTCCTTCACGATAGAAATCTTTATATACCGGAAAGCTTTCTATTCTAATAACTTTCTTCAAATTGCTAGTTCTTGGAATCCTTCCATTCCTTTGACCGTACCAACTCAAAGAAATTCAAATTTAATGTGAACAAACATATCGCTGTTGAGTTCCCTACTTAAGATTCTCTTGTAGGTACCATTCCTAATTCACAGTTGGCCCTCATGTCTCAGTGGCAATGCGCCTTGTTTAGGATGAATTACAATTTTCTTGGATGGTCCCGCTTTGGTCTACCAACACCAGATCTATGCCTTTCTTTTTATCCAAACTCTCCACTCTCAAAGTAAGCAAAACCAAGTAATCAATTAATTTAGTTAAGTTTTAAATAGCATTTTGTTTAGTCTGTCATGTTCAGTTTGAAATAGCATTTTTGGTTTGTCATGTTCAGTTTGAAATAGCATTTTGTTTGGTCTGTCATGTTCAGTTTGAAATAGCATTTTGTTTGGTCTGTCATGTTCAGTTTGAAATAGCATTTTGTTTGGTCTGTCATGTTCAGTTTGAAATAGCATTTTGTTTGGTTTGTCATGTTCAGTTTGGAATAGCATTTTTTTCGGTCTATCATGTTCAGTTTGGAATAGCATTTTTTTTGGTTTGTCATGTTCAGTTTGGAATAGCATTTTGTTTGGTCTGTCATGTTCAGTTTGAAATAGCATTTTGTTTGGTCTGTCATGTTCAGTTTGAAATAGCATTTTGTTTGGTCTGTCATGTTCAGTTTGAAATAGCATTTTGTTTGGTCTGTCATGTTCAGTTTGAAATAGCATTTTGTTTGGTCTGTCATGTTCAGTTTGAAATAGCATTTCGTTTGGTCTGTCATGTTCAGTTTGAAATAGCATTTTGTTTGGTCTGTCATGTTCAGTTTGAAATAGCATTTTGTTTGGTCAATTTCAATTCTCATGTTCGTCACTTATCACACGGGTTGAATAAGCATATATTTGTATTTTTGTATTAAAATAAGAATTTCTCCCATTTTTATTTTCCGTTCACATGAGGAAAAGGTTGCAGATAATTTGTTGGCCATAAATAAATATAAAACAATCTATTATGTGTCTCATTCATCGTATAATCTCAAAACTTTTTGGCTAATCAGCCACATAATGTAGGTATAGACGTATTAAAATTTATTTTTCTTTTCTCTCCCTATGCACACACCCAAATAATTTGTTTGTGCAGCCTCGTTGAACTTAGATATTGGCCAATGGTTGGGTGCAGGTAGGGAATGATTTATAATTTTTAATGTTTCCTCCTACGGCTAAAAAGCTTCTGCGGTAAATTGTACATGGCCTCCCATCCCTCTCAGATCTGCCGCAAAAATAAGGTCAGGATAGGAAGGGTAAGGACAGGTTTTACGCAGAAATAATTTGGACAGCAAAACACAAACAGTAATTGCAGATAATAAAAGTTGGTTTTATTCATTTTTGTCTAAGTGGAAAGTTGGTTTCTGTCATGCTAATTTATTATATTATCTGTTTGTGTGTGTGTCCACCTGAAATTGGAAACTACACAAGACACACATAAAATTTGTATATTCTTTTTTAGCTTTAAAATATAAAAAAAATCTACTAAATATTATTATGTTGGAACACTGCACTAAAGTATTAATTTCTTTACATTTTATCCTTTGTTTGTATCGGCATTAAATAACCCAAAAAGGGTTGATATGCCGTAAAACAAAAACAACCAAGCAACCTTTGTATGTATGTATAAATTCCTTTATTTGTAAAGATATAATTGGCTACATATGTGCATACATGTTTCAGCTATATTTTCTTTCAAAAATGCAATCTTATTAGGCTGAAATCTTAAGATAAACTGAATGCTTAAACCTTTTGTATAAATAAAGGACTTTATGCTATATTACTGCTCTTTGTTATTGAGAACTTTTTATAATCAACAGTTTCATTGTATTAACAGGGGAACTTAGGAATACAATCATAATACACACACACACATATATATATATAATGGAAAAGAAGAAACAAAATAATTGATGACTCGTCTGTTCAGTGGATTTTATTTAAGACTGTTTTCAAATGTGTAGTATATCCCTTCGACTTCCAGTTAGTGTTGGGTATTCAGGATAGAAATATGGATCGTCTTGTTGCCTTCTTGTTATTTCATTCCTAAATTAGTTGTAGGCTGTTTTTAATTGTGAAGTATTGTACTTTGGTTTCCAGATAATGTCAGGTCATCAAGAGAGAATATGCACTGTTTTGGGGCCAACCTATCTACAGCTTTTTATGCATATCACCTCTCCCTCGCTGATTTGGGGCAATATTATTTGAATTGCAAGTAAACAAACTGTTCAAATCAATAAAAAGAGATGTTTAATAAAGTAGTGGTTTTTGTTTCTGTCAATGGAGAGCGTTTCATGTGGCACATTTAAAGTTGAACGGTTGCATCTAACATATGCTCCTATTGATAGGAAAAAAGAATGAAGTAAATTAAATAATTAAACAAATAAAATGTGTGTGTGTATATATATGAAACGAGGGATTTTAAGTTCTCTACTCTTTAGCAGAGTTTTGCCTTTTTTTGTTTTTGTTTTAATGAAGCAAAATTAAATTTCTGCTTCAATTGCTAGTGCCATCCATGGATGTCGATCGTCTGCCCTTTTATCTTCTATCTAATTTTTTTTTATTCTCCTTCCCTGATATTTATCCCTTCCTTTACCTTGTTTTACTCTTTTTTTTTCCTGCTTTCTGAAAAATAAAAAAATGTTCATTTTGACCTGAAGGTTACAACTTTAATTTTGATGTTTTCTGTTTAAACTAAATGAAGTTGTTTGTCCCCCCCCCCATGCCCCAGAAACTAATCTCATTTTCATAATTTTTTTTTGGGACAAGATCAAAGTGTAGTATCTGTTCTTCAGATGCTGCACTTCTATTTCTTGTTCTCTTTCGGTAGAGGAGAAATCCTTCACGACTGAGACAATTTTTATTTTTGTACCTTTTCTCCACGTTAAAAAACGACCCTGGTGTCTAACTCTGTCCCGTGGGGAGGCATAGTAAATAGGTACATCTCTGAGCTTTGTGTGTGTGTGTGTATATATATATATATATAATATATATATATAGAGGTACTAGCAGAGTACCTGACGTTGCCTGGGATTGAATTTTATAATGTTATTTGATCATATACACATGTATTATATACTGTACTATATTTTGTTATTAATTTTTAATGCTGTATCCTGGGGTTATTGTAATCTTAAATACACAAAGTCTAAAAAAATTAAGCCTTCTTAGAAATGCAGTCCACAATATATTACCAATACCAGTTAACCTCCATTGCATAATTTGGATGTAATTAATCCACATGCTTAGGTGTTATCTAAATTCAATTAATGCAAAACATGTAGAAATGCTCAGCCTCGAACATATTCTCACAGAATGTGAGCAATCTATGAGAAGAAACTACACGTGGAGACACAATGAATTATTGGAGATCAAAGATGTTGGAAGACTGTCAACAAAGCTCTCAATGTCACCTGTTGGACAATGAATTTTATTAAAAAAGGAAATATTTTAGTTTTTGTAAAACTAAGCAGAGATTGTCATTGTTTGATGGCTGCGAAGACTGACACAGTGTATTCAACTTGGAATTCTGGCTTGTATTTCCAACTAAAATAACATTAACAGATCAACATCCGGATATTGTCATTTGGTTCATTAATTTGAAAAAGTTTTGCCAAATTTCAAGATTATTGTCAGGGACAAATTGTGATAGAAAAGTTTTTGTTGGCTATAAAAATGGCTTCCATTTTTCTTTCCTTTTTTTAAAGATTATGATATGAACTCTTTAGGTTTAACATCTACTTAATACTAGCCTGGATTCCCAGCATTGCCCAGGTGTTTGGAGGTGTGTGTTGAGCAAAATAAAAAATAAAAAAAGTTGTAGTCGGCAGGCAGGCTCGAACCTGTAACACAAAGGAGGAAAAGAATGTGAAAAAAAAAAAAAAAAAAAATCGTGACATCTTTGCTGTTGTTTCCATTGCCAAACCGGAATTGACAAAGGTTTAAATTAAGGCTAGTCAATTTAAAAGAGGAGATGACTTTCAAAAATATTGGCAAAAAAAGCAACCCCTCCATGTAGAAAAGTGCCCAATTGAGGGTGAAGGAATTAATGTTTTTGGCCAATTTTTCAAGATTTGAGTCTGAAGGGTCGAGCTTCAAAACGATAGTGATCTCGTGAAAATCCTTCGCCTCTGTCGAAAGTTTTAGGCAGACAAACAAACAAACAAACATACATACATTTAAACAGATAGGTGAGATTTATAGATTACACATAAAATCTGAAGAGAAACACTTTTAAATGAGGAAAATATGTTAGTATTTCAGGATGGCAACATATGCCACCATCTTGGAAATATTGTAATAAAGCCACTAGCGCTTGTAGGAGCAGAAGCATGACACACATGCACCAGGCTCAACATTGCTTAACTTAAGTGATCTAATAAGAACCTGTGGGTCAACATGATTATGCTGTTTATTTAGAAAGTGACACATTGACTCTCCTGTGATTAGGACACTGGATGTATTTTGGAAATCAAAAGGCTATACACCTACAATAAATTTTACGCATAATGGTAAGAAGCTAGCAGTTCACCGACAAAGTTACATTGCTTTTTTTGGCAACAAGTTAGTGATTTACTTTTGCAAAACTAATTTATGTAAGTTCATATGTTATTGAACACATAGAATTGTAACACATTTTACAAGAATTTTCAAGATTCCAACAACTCTGATAGAAGTTGATGAATACAAATTATACAGAGTAATTATGCAGTAAGCAGTACTATTGTATGCAGGGTGTCCCCAAAAGATGTATACACACTCCTAAACTGTCTTTGCACTTCAACAGTGTTTTCATGCTTCCAGTAGCGTTTTCGAATGGAAGATTTTTTTCTTCAAAGGTTAGCCTGGCTGCCATCATAAAGATTGACGAGTTTAATCGGCAAAGAAAAAACAAACATCTGGTTTAACATTATTTAAAGTGTGTATACATCTGTTTGGGAAACCATGTATTATCTTATCTATATATATATATATATATATATATATATATATATATATATATATATATATTTTTTACATAGGCATCACCACTTATCAAGGCCGAGAGGCCACTCAAGGATAAGGGTTAAAGAGTGTACAATAGTCAAAAGGACAATATAGTAATCGATAGTAATGGAAGTTCAATAAATTTGTTAACTTAAGAAATTATCTGGTGTTCTATTTATAGGACAATGGGACCCAATATAAAAGAATACATGAAAACCTGTGTTAGCCAGGCCTTAGTGTGAAGAATTCTATGTCTTGTGTGTTATTCTGTCTTCAGAGTAATTTTGCAGTAAGCAGTAATTTTATATGAGTAGGGTGCCCAGCATTGCCCGGTCATAAAATACACTTAAATACAATATTTTGATTAATGCAGATTTCATATTTATTATGTTGGACCTAATATATATAGTAATGATTTAAAAAGTTAAAAGAAAAATGACTCGTGTGCCACCAACGAGAATCGAAACCAAAACATTTAGTTTACAATTTATTTTTTGCTTTTACTGTTAATGACTGAGCTACGAAGACATGTTTGCTGCAAAGCTAAAAGTTAAAACCTGAACCAATAGCTACTATGTTATGCATGCATATTCGTAATGCCGGTGATCGACCTTCACCTGATAAATTTCATTTTTTTAATTTTCACACTTTTTTACCGATTTTCCTTGGCCTAAAAGCCAAATATAAAGTTTTTGCATGGATTCAAATACCTTATATATGAAGTTACCAAAAACTCTAGGAGTTTGGTAGACAAAATTTTTTAAACAAAAATATATACATATACATAAATATATATGGAAAAAGTTTTGTTTACTATAACCATTTTATGCAAATATTATGCAAGTATAAATCGTGTAGAATATCTACATGTATATAATTACATGTAATAGATAATTAAATATGCTCATCCGATAAAACCGAAAAAAACTAATAGGGAATTAATTAAAATGAATGTTTAAAAGAATATACAAACTAGCTAGATCTTTTGCACATGAATACAATTGTGCAATCCATATATAACAAAGTTGTATTTTCTTTTTAAATAAATAGAAAAAAATCATTTTTTGATATGAATATCAATACACACAAAAAAAAGGTTTATAGGAGTATAGATTATCTTAGATTTAAAAAATAAATTTTGTGGCTTATTTAAAGGATAGTGAGACCTAATTAGTTCATGATTTGAGTTTAAAAAAGAAAAAAAAATGGTTAAAAATTGCAATTATTGATGAATGTGAACCAACAAATAAAAACAATTGTTGAATTGTTTTCTTGATGTTTTCAGAGGCCAGACTCCAGAGGAGGCCGAGTTGCACTTTCTTGAAAATGCCAAAAAACTGGCAATGTATGGCGTTGATCTGCATGAAGCTATGGTAAGCATGATGCTAATGATGTCCTTCTTTTTTAGTCGTTAACAGATTTGTTTCACTTTATATTCTTCTGTTTTCTTTACAAGCCCATCATTATAAAAAAGCACTTTGTTTTCTTTTAAAAATAGTCCAATGTTTTAATTGGAATACACTAATTGGCCAATACTGTCTTGGTATATTGGTACACTGAATAGAAGGTTTTGGTACAAGTTCATACCCCCCCCCCCACCCCTCCCATGAAAAAAACAAAAATACCAAAAATCTTTGATGGACATACCCGTGACAACAAGAAAGTATTTTACACTAAAAATCATGTAAATCAATCAAGTAATTTTATTTAAAAAAAGGAAAATCAAATTTTATGGCTGATCGATGATCCCTTGACACCATTTTGCAAAATGAGAGATAATTCCAAATAATTAAAACTTGCAAGATTTTAGAAAGCCATTCTTATTATGCCTACAAATTGCCATTAATCACTTAAAAATGATTTTTTTGATTAAAAACAAAATTAATCAATTTACGTGAGTTTTGTTTTATAATATTTTCTTTCCATCACGGATATGTACATCACATAGATTTTATTATTTTTTTTTCTAAGGAAAAAATCGGTTATGGATTAGCACTAAGATTTGAATTGTCATCGACTTATTTCACATTGTAATTTATCCCATTAAAAAATGATAAATATACATGATTTAAGAACTAGAAAGTAAGCTTTCATAATATCAGAAAATCTCTGACCTTGAACAAGGGAAAATTTGTAATTTGGAGGTAGCTGGCCTGCTGAACCATGAGAAGTTGAACTCTTTGGGAATACTACTTTTTGCATGTGTAAAAAAAAAAAAAAAAAAAAAAAATTGCAAGGAATTAATAAAGTTTATTTCAATAAATACATATTTACTTCCCTCCATATGGAGGGCTGAGTTTCATCAAGACTTAGATGTTGTGCGTGACATTATAATGGCCATGGTCTTTCCTCGGTAGATACCTAGAGAGCTGCACTGAAATACCCAAATCTTTAAGCTCATTTCTACAAGTGTCTATCATCCGTTCAATGTCTTGTATGAATTGTGAAATATCAGGACTAAGGATCCCCGATGTTTCAATTGAGATAGGCTAACAAATGAAACAGTTTTTGTTTTGTTTTGGTTGACTGATTTTTTTTTTTGTTCTTAAAAATACAAAAACAAAGAAAAATCTTAAAATATTATAAAACCAAAAAATGTTATGAAATATCTTGTTAAATGATTAGAATCATGTTTTTTTTTTTGTTTTTTTCCTGAAATTTTAGGTGTAATATAACTTTTTCAAAGAAGACTGTTGGTTCCGTAGTTATTTTTTTATTTTTCTTTGTTTTTCTGATGGTATTAATTAGTGGTGAGACGATTCCAATATTTTTCCTGATTCCAATACAATTACAGAATTCTGGACAAGAACCATTTTTTTCTTTTTGTTTGAATTTTAAGCATGTAGATTGCTTTTCGGCATTCTATAGATTTCAATAAATATGAAATTGATGTTATATGTACGTTGCGTCAAAGCATTGTGTTATATTATGTTTTAATTTTCTGTTTTTTTTTTTTTTTTTTTTTTTTTTTAAATATCAGGATTCCAACAATGTGGAAATCCTTCTTGGAGTCTGTGCAAGTGGCCTTTTGGTTTACAAAGATAAACTTCGCATCAATCGCTTTTCTTGGCCTAAAATCTTGAAGATTTCATACAAAGGCAAATCTTTTGTCATTAAAGTTAGACCTGGAGAGGTAAGTGGTTGCTATATCTTTCTAGACTTGAATTTTAATTTTTTTTATTTTGAGTCATTTTGGTATATATATATATATATATTGGGAATGAAAGTGAATAATAAAAAAAAAAAAAAAGAATTGTTAATTTGTTCTCAAAGGACAAAAATTCTGAAGACAAACCTAATTTTTATTCTCTTTTGTTTTCACAGTTTGAAAGGTATGAGAATATTATATCATTTAAGCTGCAACATCACCGTCTTGCAAAAAGACTATGGAAGACTTGCGTAGAACATCATACATTTTTCAGGTGAGCCAACAAAGAAAAATAAGATTTTTTTTTCTTATGGATTGATAGATGCTGCGAAAGGGATATATTTGTTTGAAGTAGCTGAATAGTTTTGGCTACAATATTGGCAAGTGCTCATCTGAACTCCCATCTATGGTCCCACCACGCCAAATTCTCACGAGAAACACTTGTCTAGCTGAAAACACTATCAATAATTTTTGCTGCTCTTTATCTATGCCTAAACCTAAACTTAGATTCCATGAACAAAGCTTCTTTCTTAGAACTGCACGCCTGTGGAATTGTCTTCCGTTTTCCTGCTTTCTAGTTGACTACAATATGGCTGTCTTCAAGTCCAACATAAGCAAGTCCTTGAGTCCTTGATGAGCCGTTCCTCTTAAGTAATCCAATTTACCAAATTTACACTACTGATGATTACTATGATATTGTCCCATTGACTACTGTTCACTCTTTTGTCCTTATCCTTGAGTGGCCTCTGCACTTTGATAAGTGATGACTTCTATGTAAAAAAAAAAAAAAAAAATGATCTAGTGGTCGTAGCTGGTAATATACTCAAGCATGGATCTTTTGATGTGTTCTCCAAGTTGGCTGGTGCTATCAGATCAGACTGTCTGAAGATATTGGCTTCTTGAGACAAAATGTACCTAACATTGATGGTTTTTGTTTTTCTACTTCCTTTTGCAAAACTTAATTATATGCTGCAACCCCCACCCCTTTCCTTCTTCCCATTTTCCCTTTCTCTTTCTATCTCCCTCACTTCCTGACTGGTTTCCTAACATAAAATATACCAAACATTAATGCTATAACCCCTTACAAATCTCATTCATGTTCTGCAGGGCAGGGGAGAAAAAACGATAAAATCCACTATAAAACAACAAAATCAAACACTACAAACTTGCGATTGAGAATACAAAGAGCTTGGAGAATCAAACCTTCTACAAGATAATTTGATGCAACATGAATACCATTTTTAAAATAACTGGATTCAACATTAAATAACCCGAAAAGTGTTGATATGCTGTAAAACAAACCAAACCAAACCCAAGTTGGTTTACTTGTCCGTATTTATGACAGCCAGCCAAGGAACCCGGATGTATTCATATTGATTACATTTGAGATAAAAAAAAAAAAAAAAAAAAAAGGAAGCCATTATTCATGTTTTTTATTTATATTTTTTTTTTTTTACTGTTGCTGTTTATTTATTTTTACTGCGTTTCGACCAATGTACCCTCTGACTTTTGTGTATATTGTGCATCCAAGAAACTAACTGCAGCAGCATTCACTCCTGGGGTGGGGGTTGAGCCAGATCTAAATGAGTTCACTTTGCTTCTCTTCAAGATGGTTCGCCTCTGCTGATCGACAAGTCCTTGGCACATTCCAACCAAAAATGCAAATGCCAACCACTCTGTCTTTACTGTTCCAATTCAAGTCTGCATGCTTCCTCAGCCGGCTGCTGTCAACTTGCGATTGAATTCCTCCTCAGGATGTCAAAGAGCATAACCAAACCAACAAAATCTCCTCTTAAGAAGAGTCTTTGTGATGCCGGTTGAGTTACATTTTGTACAGATGCATAAGTAGTGTTAAAGGTGGTGCATGTTGGAGATATGCACAAAACTACTCTACGAGATCTATATCTGAGTTTGTTAGATGAAGATTGACTGGATATGTAATTAGCTGACCTACTCAGTGTTTTTTTTTCATTTTTTTTTTTTTTTTTAAGTGCTGTTTCTTTTTTTCTAAAATAATAGTGCCTGGATGTTTAGGTGGTGTAGTAAGAAAACCCGGGTGGGCTGGGGGGATCAAAACAACAGTAGTGGGCATTGCCTGGGTGTGTGTAGGTGGTGTAGTAAGGGACCCGGAAGGCGGGGTAAAAAGTAGTAGTAGTGGAGGAGGATCGAAATAACAGTAGGCAAAAGGTGTTTAAAAAAAAAAAAAAAAATAAAATGTGGTAGTAGTCAGGGAGGCTCAAACCCGTAACGCGAAGGAGAAAAAGAGGTTAAAAAACAAACTTGATGTCTTAGCTGATGTCTCCATCGCCTGACTGAAGTTCTGAATGTTGAAATTATGTGCGGTCAATTCAACCAATACGATGACTTGCGAAAATGGCGATGCAAAAACCAACCCCCTCCTTGTAGAAAACTGACCATTTTAGGGTGAAGGAATTAATGTTTTTTACCACTTTTTCGATATTTGTGGTTCGAAGTATCGAGCTTGAAAATGATACCGGTCTGGGCAGGTTCTGACGTGTGTGTTGGAAGTTTTTGGCAGACATACAAACACACACACACACACATTTTGCTTTTTATATAATGAAAAACTAGCGGGGTTGCCCGTCGTTGCGCGGCATTGCCCGGGTGTTTGTAGATGTGAAAAAGTGTTAGTAGGCAGGCAGGCTCGAACTCGTGACGCAAAGCCGAAAAAGAAAGTGAAAGAAAAGCTGAGAGTTTACCGCTAGGCTATGACGCGAGTGGAAGTGTAAAGTGTTGAAATTTAGCGATATCAACCAAGGAGGAAAAGAAGATGAAAAATAAGTTAAGAATCACGCAGGTGAGAAATGAACATCTGGTTGGAAACCACTTAAGCTTTCCGCTTATTTGTTTCCCCACGATGTTGGGGAAAACCAGCTCCCCCCAAAAAGGAGGAGCTCTGGCAGTGTCTTAATGAATAGCAATTGTCTTATATGAAGGGTTTCCCTCACAGTGATCAAAGCTAATCATCTTCGAGACATAGCGCGGCCAGGAAGGCCAGGCTGTTGGATTTACTTCAATCAATTTTGTTTTATTTATATGAAAAAGACAAACACCAGGAACCAGGGATTTTTTTAAAAACTCGATGAAATAAAAGATAGAGACAACGTTCGTTTTCAAATCTGAGATATTATAATCTAGGGAGTATAAGGAAAGTTCTCCAAAATCGTAATCTTGTCGAGAACCCCAGCGAAAAAAAAAACCTTTCGCCGATCTACATGAATGCGTGCACCATTTTGCCTTTCATATTATAGACTAGCCTTGGTGCTGGGCGTTACCCGTGTGTTTGTTGATGTGTGTTGAGAAAAACAAAAAATGGTAGTAGGCAGGCAGGCTCGAACCTGTGAATGTGGAGAGAGGTGTTAAAAAAAGATGGTAGAAGGGGAGGGAATCAAAGCAACAGTAGGCAGCCAGGGTGAAGAGAAGTGTTTAAAAAAAAAAAAAAAAATGTGGTAATTGGCAGGCAGGCTCGAACTCATGACACGAAGGCGGAAAAGAAAGTGAGAGAAAATCTGACGTCTTAGCTGATGTCTCCATAACGCGACCGGAAGTCAGAAGCGTTGAAGTTAACCGAAGTCAATCCAATGGTAACGATGACTTGTTACAATGTTGGCGAAAAAATCGACCCCTCCTTGTACGAAATGGCCGAGTGAAGGAATTAATATTTTGGGCCAATTTTTCGATATTTGTCGTCTGAGACATCGAGCTTCAAAAATGATGCTGATCTGGTTAGGATCTGTTGACTTTGTCGAAAGTTTTTGCGATATATACACACGTTTAAACAGACAGGTGAGATTTATATTATAGATAACTTTTTTATTTTTTAATATGTTGTAAATTAAATGTAATTATTACAGCATTATTTAGTTACGAATTACATTGTAATTATTTTTTTAACAATGCATTTTTAACATCTCTATCGATCACTCAATAAAAATTAATGGTGAATCTCTGTAAATGTCTATTACTCAAAGAATTATTGGATTGCGACAGGATAACTGAAAGAATGAATGCATACTGCATATTAATTCTGGTTGTTAGGTGAAAACACAGAATAGTTACAAAACGCCCTCCTCCCCATGTTAAGAATGAATTTCTAAATAACATTATTTCAGCATAGCCTGTATTCTGCATTAAGTACAAATTACACTTTTATGAAAATTTAGGGGATAAGAAATCTTAGAAATTATTTTTTTTTTTGAACCACTGTCCTTATTACTATTGATTTTTATATATTAAATAGCAGGGATACTTTGCAATACCCAGGGCAAAGAGTAATATATTTCTATTAAACCTATCTTTCTCTTTTCCATCCTCTTCAGTTCCCCCCCCCCCTCTCTTTTCAACCTCCTCTGCCTAGCCCATTCCCCTGTAGTTGGACATAGACACACAACTCTCCCTTAAATAATAGATTTCACAAGGAATGAGTCGGCATTTTCTTTACAAACTAGTACATAAAAAACTAAAAAAAAAACTTGTCTGACCAAACGTGGCCCAGTTAACTACCAAGCAATAATTTCTTTTAAATTTTAGATATTATTCATCTAGGCCAATGCCAATTATGAATATATTCACTTTATGGGTGTTCGTTTTGTAGTATTTTTTTTTACTTTTTGCTGGACACACACAAACTGCAAGCTAGACAAAAAAAAAAATAACAAAAAGACCCTGTCATTGTATTTTAATCATGGGTGAATAGTTTGCAGTGCAGAAAGAACAAGACAATTGACATATTTACTAAAATGTTATCAAGGAAGGTGAACCTACTATGAACTGAGGATGGCAGGAAATATAATAAACAAAGCAGTACTTGTACAGTATAATTCAATTTAAAATAATTTTAGATAAAAACATTAATACATGTTTGTGCTATGCTAAAATTAGTAAAAATACTAAAAATGACGGAAAATTGAGTAGGAAAATGCAAATTAAAATAAGATTTATTGAATAATAAAGTTTTATCGTATTTGTTAATGTTGAAGAGTTTTAAAATCCAGGGGAGGTAACTGTAACCTATAATTTTGACAATATTATAATCTACCATTTCGAAATAGAAAATGTTTTTTGTAAAAAATAGTTCTCACAAACTTTCTATTCAACCATTTTCTTCTTTCTCAATTTTCATTTTCAACATGGCATGCATTTTTACCGGAAGTGTTTTTTTGTTTAAATCAAATTATACTGCACAAGTAATAACAAGGCAATTTAAGATATGTAGTGGTGAGGAAGTCACTTACCCTGAACATCTGCTGTTCTAAATGTATATAAATTGTATCAAAAGTTGTATTCCATGTTTTTTCTTGCAGATTGAAGTATGATTGTGGATTGTAATTTGTTGACATCTACTGTAGATAATAATTACACATATCTATTATATAAAGAGCAGTTGTCTGTGTGTTCAGCCAAAAGTAAAAAAAAATTACTAAACAAAAACCCACAAAGTTAATATATTCTTGATTGGCATTAGCCAGGATGAATAATATCTAAAATTTATAAGAAATTTCTTTATACTTTTGGGATTAACTGGGTCAGATTTTTCAGTGTTATGTACTAATTTGGAAAGAGAATGCCAACTCATTCCTTGTGAAATCTATTATTTAATGGAGTTGTATGTGTATGTATGTCCAGCTAAAGGAGAATGGGCTGAGCAGAGGAGGTTGAAGAGAGGGAGGAGAAAAACTGAAAGATTGAAAAGAGAAAGATAGAGATGGGTAGAGACCACGCTAGTCACATTTTTATAAAGATTTTATAGCTTTTTTTTTTTTTTTATTAAGAATAATAACATGTAAATATATCACTTTAACTGTTTTTAAGAAAAATCATGTTTTTGCAAATCTCTTTTTGGTTAATCATTTTCCAATTAATTTAAGGACTAAAAACATAAAAATATTTTTACTTTTTGTTTTTTCAAATTAAGAAAAACTAATGAAAATATAGTCTCATTGTTGACAACTCAGTGTTCTTGTTTGTTTTTGTGTCATGTGTTTTAAAAAAAACATGGTTATTTTTTAATTCTTTGTTTAAAATCAAGTTAAAATTTTTTCTTTTAATAATTTTTATTTCAATTTTATTCAAAGAAAAAAATATCTCTGTTTACTAAATTAATTAAAAAAAAATATAAAAATTTTACTATAACGACAAAGTGCTAATTTGTTCTGGCCAATGCAGAGTAGCCCTGCTATTCAATATATAAAAATCAATAGTAATGAGGACAGTGGAACAAAAAAATAATTCATCTTATTTGGATTCATCAGACTACTGTTCTCATCTTGAGTGTAATTTTCACAATGTTTCGATTGATGTAACCTCCGGCCTTCTTCAGGTGTATCTTGTTGAACTGGTAATTTGGATGGAATTTTGAAAAAAAAAAAAAAAAAAAAATTCAGAAATGTCAAAAAAAAATAATGTAAAAGCTGTCTTATCTCCTAAACTTTGATAAAAGCATCATTCATACTTAATGCAAAATACGGACCATGCTTAAATAATAATGTTAGTATTTAGAAACTCATTCTTAACATGGGGAGGGGAGGGCGTTTTGTATTCTGTGCTTTTGCCTGACAATTTGATAAACAAAACATGTTGTAAAAATTGAATTTAATTTGAAAATCCTGTCTTTAAAAAAGATAGGAGCCTGGTTTGTATTCTGCACGAGTATCTCATAACAGTTAAAACAAATAAATGTTTACTATTTATTTTAACCATGGATTTTCTTACAATATTTTTTTCCTTTTTTGAGTTGAGACATCACATGAAGTTTTCTTTACTTTCTTTTTTTTTTTTGTTTCTAGATTGAAGGAACCTGATTCAACGAAACCTACTCATGTGTTCCCAAGATTTGGTTCCCGATTCCGTTATTCTGGGCGCACGCAATATCAAACGCGTCAAAACACGATAGATCGTCAAAACCCACATTTTGCCAGAGCTGGAAAATATAGCCAATCATACGGCTATGATAGATCACGTAGTATGGATGATGGTGAGTTTTTCCTTTTTATTCTTTCTTAATATTTCCTAGAGGATATATTTATATATTATATATGTTCTAAATAATGCCTATAGTTTCTCTATAATGGACCAGTTGCTTTAAAACCAGTCATGTGCAACACATTTTAACATTAATTTATTTTTCATTCTGAGTTATACTCATTTGATATGTCATTTGAAGACCTTGGGGATTATTCATGTTTGTTTAAAATGACCCTCAATTCGTAAACAAAGGGAGTGTCTTTTAGGTTTAGAAGTGATTGTACTGTAACATTTTTTATTTTAAATATACATAGTTCCCTCGTTTGTTTGTTTTTTTTTTTTTTGTTTCCTCTATAAAAAAAAATCCTTTTATACAGCTCTTGTTAAGTGAGAGTGAAACCGGTCAGCTGACTTAAAAAAAAAGTTTTTGTTTTTTTACTTTTACTTTTAATCATGAACATAAAAAAAATAATTATCTTCATAATTGTGATAATGAAATTTATATGTATATATCACTCATTTTTAACCACACTGGAAATAGATGGCTGTGATGCAGTGAAATAGTCAGTCTGTATGTGGATGACTATTGAGATTTTTTGGTTTTAACTTATTAAATATTTACATGAAAAACATCCTTTTTATTTGTTTTCCTTCAATACATCTCAATGATCTGCCATTTTTATGTAAAATGATATGCCGTTTTTCATAAAAGTATTCACTTTTTATAAAAAATATACTTTTTGAAAAAGGACAACAACAGTGTGTGTGTGTTTCTCAGTTTTAACTGAGAAACACACACACATACATACATACATACACACACACACACACACATATATATATATATATATTCTCTTATATAAGCTCCAATGATACTTGTTGAGCTTTATATTGTCCAGATAAGTCTCATCTTATAGAATTGAGATCACTCTTTTCTTCTAACGCACTAAGCTATATATATATATATATATATATATATATATATTATAAAAAGTGTGATCATTATATGCAATGTTAATCATTTGTATGTGCTCTCAGAGGGGGAATGGCAGTGTTAAACTGCAGAACATCAAAATAAGCTTTTTTTTTTTTTTTAACTTTTTTCTGGTGTTATTTAAAAAAAAATGTTTTCCTTCAAACAGTATTATTCATAAAGTTTATTTCAAAAGTTAAAAAAAAATTAACTTTTTTGTTAGTAAATGTAAATTTATTTATTACATGTCATTTACTTAATATTTAAGAAAATTAAAAATACTTGTGAAAAGTTATAGCTGAAATAAAAATTTATTTATTTTTTCTATTTTTCCAGATACATTAAAGAATATCTTTAAACATCCTGATTAAATTAACAAAAACATATATTTATCAAAATATAAAACTCATTGTCAAGTAAATAAATAAAACTTAAGATAAGAATTATCGATTGATGATTGCCAAGTGAGAATTATCTCCACGGGGGTTGGAGGGGGTGTGTCAATGATATTAAAGATCCAGTCCAGCTAAAAACATAAACTGATCCCAAGTTTTGGTACTTCATGAATAATAAAAAAAAAAATAACTTGACCTAAATTATTTTTTGATCCTTTATTTATATATATATATATATATATATTTATTTTTTACAGCTTACTCCCCATTCTTTCTTACATGTAATCTTCCATTTTCGCAGGATTTGAAAATCTATTGTATTTTTAGTTCTTATACAGAGTTCTCCCCATCATAAAACAAAAAATGAAAAAAAAAAAAAAGAAAATGCATAATGCATGCACTCATGAGGGAATGAAAATGTCATATTCCAAAAATTGTGTAAATTGATCATAGATTTATTTTTAAATAAGAAAATAAAATTTTGAGTTAGCAAAAAGGGACTGTCTCATGTCGCCATCTTGAAGAAAAAAGGGCAGATGACCAGCCTTGTAATGCCTATGATTTCCCATTAATCACAATTAACAATTTTGTTTTAAAATTATTTGTTTATAAAAATTAAACTATTTGGTCAATTTACGTGATTTTTGGACTATGATTTTTTTTTTTATATCAGGTGTATGCATTATACAGATTTTTTGTATTTTTGTTTTTAATATCAGGGTAATTCTGGACGATCATCATATTTTTTTTTCTTTTAAACTAAATATGGGCCAGGAGTTGCATTTCTTTTCAGTTGACTATAATGAGGAATCAGGAGTTTGCAGTTTTTGTGGAATTCCAAGAGTTTTTCTGTCCATATTTATTTTCATTTAAAAAAATTTTTTAAATTTTTTATTACAGCTACAAAGTTATAAAACGAATCATAATTTAAAAAAATAAATACAACTTATTTGCTACTTATTTTTGATTTGCATATTTTTTGACGTAATTTGCATAAAGTGCATTATTAATAGTGCTTTAGAATTTACATAAACTTTCATAAAAATGTACTTTTGCGCACAAGGTTATAAAATAATTAAAAAAAAAAAATTAAAAAAAAATGTTATCTGCTCCTACTTTTACACTTATCTCTGACTTTGTCTTTTTAGATATCTTTTTACTGTACCCTCCTTTTCTTTTTTACCTGACAAAGTTATTATCTTCCCCAAATTGTTACCCACACAATTTTTGTTAATCGTCGCATTTGTTTATCTTATGTGGTGACCTTTCAGGAAACGTAACTTCAAACGATCCAGCTGCAGGTAAACAAAGACGGAATTGTGCATGAGTCAAGATATAATGTCTTGACGCTGCTGCGACACATTTACTAATTTCGGTCATTTGCACAAGTTCTTCTGACCCCTACCCCTACTACCTTTCCTCTTCATACCTACTTCGTCTCTAAATACATCAGACCATTATTACATTTTATTTAAACCAAAGTAAAAATATCTCTGCAGTTAATAAGAAGTCTAACCTGCTAAAAGATGATTATAGGCAACCTATGGCTCATGGACTATACCGACCTGCAAAGGCTTTTCATATGGCCTGCAGAGACCTTTAAAGAATTATCTTTTTTAGCAACGTATGAACTGGAACACTGCAAGCGTGAAGTGTAAAAACATTTTTCAAAATGATTGGATTCGATATTAAATAAGGCGAAGAGTTGATATGCCCTAAAACAAAAACTACTAAACCGAACACTATGATTAAATATTTGGAGATATAAAGAACTTGAACCATAAAAACTTTTGCCAAAATGATTGATCCAAAAAAGGTTGTTATGCCGTAAAGCAAATCTACCAAACTAAACACCATGAATTAATATTTGAAGATATGAAGACATTAAAGTGTGAAAACTTTTACCAAAATAATTGGATTTGGCATTAAGTAACCTGAAAAGGGTTGATATGCTGTAAAACAAAACAATCAAACCAAACTTAATTGTATATGGTTTATATGATCGAAATATTTTCTCTGTACCCCGAAATCGATAGCAGTTACTAATCAGTAGCTACCGTTGCTGTAATGAGGCAGGGTCTCATGGTTAGCAAACTTTGCTCTCTAACAATCACACGTGAGATTGAATCTCTAGATGCCTCCATGCTTCTGGCTTTTAATTATAAAACAAATCTGACTAAACAATTCTTGATGCTCTGCGTGGTGCAATGGATTGCAAGCTAGACTAGCTCGCCTATGCGGTCTTTTTTTTATAATTTAATAATTTTGAAACTTCTTCTCTATCAACTACATGCATCTGTGGACTTGAAAAGTATATTTACCCCCTCCCCCATCTTTTCAAACAAATCAAATTTTGTTTTGCGATTTTAAATCTACAGAAATAGGAAGTAAAAACTGTTCTCAATCTTAGTTAACTAAATTAGCTTTTAATATATTTAATTATCAGGTGGCTCATTGGAAATTACATGGTTATATTATTTCCTGGTATGAGAAATACACCTTAACATGGCCTATGTTGAAATGAAAGGAGTGTGATGCATTGTGGGAAGTGTGGTGATGGGATGAGCAGATGAAATTAAAAGCTGGCAATCTCCTTTCACTAAATTGTTTGCAGTGAGGTGGAAAAGAGTAGAAAGAAAACAGGAGAAAAGAAAAGGCAGCAAGAAAGAGAGAGGGGCAGGAGAAAGTTATAGGATAGTGGGATCAGTAAGAAAAGAAAGATTAGCGGGAGAAGACAAACAGGGAAAGGAAGAGGAGGGAGGAATGGGAAAGAAAGAGGAAATAGAAAGGGAAACAGGAGAGAGAGAGAAGGTGAAAATGAAATGGGAGATGGAGATACAGGAGGGGAAGAGATGGGGTAAAAAGAAGGAATAAGAAAAAGAAAGGCAGGAGAGAAAGAGGCAGGAGAAAAGAAGTCTGAAACTAAATCCCAAAAATGAAACAAATTATTAAAGATTTGTGACTCTTATATGATAGTCTGTGGAATAGTGAAATCAAACAAACTTTATAATCTTATAAAATGAAATAAAACAATCTTATGTCTTATAAAATGTGAGTTGGCGAAGGAGCTGGGGTGAAACTGTAGTTACTTCTTCTAGCTGTCTCTTCTTTCACGTTTGGTTGACTTTTCAACCAACTCTTGCAAATTTGAACTTTCAATAAGCCAACTCGGTTTCTTGATCCAGGTTGCAACTATAATTTGTTCTTGCTTTTAAAATCCCATAATTACACATTCAGTCAGAAATCTGTTTTCCCCAAAAGTTTTACATCTACATGACCTGGCAACAACAGTTTGGAAGAGCTAATATTCAATGAAGCAAAACATTTTTTTTTTTTAAATTCAATTTTCACCTCCATCAAGGCACAGTGCCACTTTGAAGTAAGGGGCTACTATCGGGGACATAAATTGCAGGGGTATTATGAAGGGATATAAGTAGCAAGATATCTGTTCACATTACACTTGAACTTCTGCATGCCAGTACAGTTGGGGAAGCAGAATCCCAGAAGGGAGTTCCAAAGTCTAGCAGTTTTGGGGAAGAAACTATTGGAGTAGAAGGCTTTCTTACAACTAGGGATCTCTACTGTGAAGGGGTGGGAGTTAGCTGCTTGTCTGGTTTATTCACGTTGTGGGGGTACAAGTGCTTGTAGTTCGTCAGAGCATTCACCGTTAAAATACTTGTAGAACAGGCAGAGGAATGCAGCATTTCATCAATGGGACAGAGGCTGAAGCCTTGATGACAGTTCAAGACCTATCAGGTTGGCGACTCTCTTTTGAACCCTGTCCAGGAGTGAGAGACAAGTAAAAGATGCACCAGCACAAATGTGACAACAGTACTCCATACATGGGCGAATGGTGGCCTTATAGAGATACAGGATAC
The DNA here is from genome assembly GCF_053919585.1 of Euprymna scolopes. Taxonomy (NCBI): domain Eukaryota; kingdom Metazoa; phylum Mollusca; class Cephalopoda; order Sepiida; family Sepiolidae; genus Euprymna; species Euprymna scolopes. Next base: position 50,222,052 of record NC_136515.1, on the reverse strand, counting down.
TTTCAGGTGTAAGTAGTTTTCTAGCATGGTAGAGAGAGCCCACCTTCTTTGCAGCAGCATTAGCAATGCTCTCAATGTATCTATTCCAGTTTGTGTTCCCTGAAAATGTTAGGTCGAGGAGTTTAAAGGAAGTACTTTCGGATTATGTATTCTTGGCCATTGCTATTGGTGGTAGAGAAGGTTTCTTGTAATTATTGAAGGAAATCGGCTTAGTCTTGGCAGCATTGAATGTGACTGTCCATTTTTGTCCCTATTCCACTACAGATTGGAGGTCATCCTCTAGTGTTTCTGCCATTTCCTTAGATATGTGTTCATGTCTCTTTTATGAGGGTTCTCCTATAGCATCACAAAATATTAGTTATATATATTGTTTGTTCATTGTAAACTTAATATTGTTACCTGCCATAGACATAGTTATGCTTCAGCAGATGAAATGGACTTCTCGCAAGTAGTTAATGGAGTTTGTAAGATATTGCACTTGCATATTATACTCTCAGAAAATCTTGTGCAAAATTCACCAGAGCTGAGTGAAATTTAAAAAAAATAATGGGAAATTGGAAGCAATGCACAGATGTAAGAAGAGGGGAAATTGGAAGCAACCTGTAGTTGTAAACCCAGTAAAATGGAGGTGCGGGCCAACAAATTCCTCCTCCAGTAATCAGTTCCCTTCTAGCTTCGGTCCTGGATATGACCTTAAACTATATCCAATAGTGAAGCCCCAGCTTGTGGGCTTTGGGGAGTGTGGAGCCACCCTTTAATTACCATTGCTCTCAGGTCCACTCTGACCAAAAATTGTTCTTCAAAATCACTGGATTTGGCATTAAATAACCTGAAAAAGGTTGATATGCCGTAAAACAAGCAACCAACCCTTCCAGCTTCAGTTTCTCCAAAAGTCTAAAACATCACTTAATAGCTTGTTATTAGATCATGTTGGTTTCGAGGTGATATGTTTTTTTCCCCCCCATCTAAGTAAAGCTGGTTACTTGTAGAATTGGTATTGTTAAAAATCACTAAAAAGCAATGAACCAACCTGATCACTGATGACTTGTTCCAAAATAACTGCTGAGATTTCTTCATATCGAAACAAGATCAAGTAATTTTTCTCGTAATTTTAGAACATCTTAAAAATAATTTTCTTATGCATGCCTTCGTATCAAAGAACCAAATAGTGCATAATTTTTTTACCAGATTTCTCGTAAATAATTAAAAACTAAATTAAAACAATCTTTGTTAAAATTTTATTTAAAATGAAAAAAAAAAAACCCATTGAATTATGCACAGTAGAACCCAGGGATGTGGCATTAAAAATTTGTAACAAAATACAGTACAGTATATAATACATATGTATATAATCAAATAACACTGTAAGGCGGAGCAAATACTATAACCAGAGGTCGGAAAAACATTGTATTCCACATCGTAACCTGAAAAAAAAAACGTATCCTAGGACCACCATATTCTGGGGTTCTACTGTATATTATAGTTTAAATCCTATTAAAATCTGAAATAAAATCATAATTTTCAAACTTTTATGAAAACTAATTCCTTGTGAAAAGTTTGTACGGCCATGTTTGTTTCTTTGCAGAAGGATAATTCTTATCTATTAGACTAGCTGTATCTACTTGACAGTGTCTGGAAAGTAGTAAAGTTTAGTTTTTTAATGTCTATCTATTTGCACTTTTTATGTTAGAAAGAGAATTAAAAAAACATTTTTTTGTAAAGGGGGGGGGGAAACAATTTTTTTTTATTGTTTAATTGATGCAAATCCAGAATTCAACTTAATTTTCAAAAAACAAAAAAAATTGTTTGATGTACTTAGGCGTCATGGAAATATTCCCAAAATCATGTAAATTGATCAAGTAATTTTTAAAATTTTATGGGGAAGTGAGAGAGGTGTGTCTTGATCCACATTTAATAAAGGGAGACAACTGAATTTGAACTATCAACATTTCAAAATCAGTCTTGAAATGCTTGTGATGTCCTATTTATTGTAAAAAATCAAAATATGATTTTCTATATAAAAAAATGACTACTTGATTAATTTGTGATTTTTGGAGTATGACATTTTTGTTCTGTGACAGGTACATATATCAAAGATTTTTCTTTGCTTTTTTTAAATTATGTTGAATTCTAGATAAGAAATAACCCTTCAGTTAAGCTTGAGTAGTTTTCCTTGCTGAGTTTGATTTTAAGGACATGATATAAAATTGTTTCCATATTACTAGTTTTCCAGATGGGAAAACACAATTTAAAAAATAAACTGTTGTGCAATGCATTATTATAGTGTCAATAACATTGCATGGCAATAACAGAGGAACGATCGATCAATCAATAAGGGTTTTATTACTTAATGATAAACTGTTTTAAAAACACACTTCTTGGACTTTAGCCATCTACCTTTGTCCCGAGCTATCGGCTGCCATATGGGGCTTATGTGTTGTATCAGGTTGTCCCTCCATCTTGTTCTTGGATTTCTCTTTGGCCTCTTACATTCACGAGGTATCCATTCCGTTGCCCTGATGGACCATCTGTTATGTTTGGCTACGTGCCCTGCCCATCTGGAATCATTATAGATTGTATCATTTCATCACTAACTTTTTTCTTTTTATCAAGAAGTTTTTATTTTTTTTCTGCTTGGACTTTAATGCTCTTTGTAGAACTGAAGTCTAAAAAGCATGGAAATAGATTTAGTTTTCTTGTTTGTGTGTGATTTAAAAAAAAAAAAAAAAAAAAATCTAATTCAAATTTATTTAACCGTAGAGCTATCATCTCTTGTGTCATCATCTCTCAATGAATACTCTAGGTGCATCAATACTTATGAATGTATATTGCTTGGGTGCTTGTCTTGAATTATCCTTATATTAAAAACAAAAAACAAAAATGAAGTAAAATCTGAAGTTGAAAATGTGTCGGCCAATAGAAGCATGTTGAAAATTGAAAATTATAGAATAAACAGATCAACTGTTTTAAAAACACACTTTTTCGATTCAAATAAAAAAATTATTTTATTTTTTTTTTTTTTACTAATTTCGGATTTAAAATCCTTCATCAGAGAGAGAGAGAGAGAGAGAGAGAGAGAGAGAGAGAGAGAGAGAGAGAGAGAGAGAGAGAGAGAGAGAGAGAGAGAGAGAGAGAGAGTTATTATTTGTTGGCCTTTTTTTTTTTTCTTTCTCGGAAATAAAAAAAGTCCATCCTTGTGTGGTGTTATCAAGGTCATGTTGGCTGGTATTACACATAGAACTTCAGTTTTTTTTTGTATCTATTGGCTGACATATTTTCAAGTTCATGTTTGGCAAACACACGTCTTTCTGGCTTAATAAATTAAAAAAGAAATACAAGAGAATTCTATGTACAATACCAGCCAGCTTAATCTCTATAACACCATATGAGAATGGACTTGTTACTTCCAAGAACAAAAAAAAGACCAACTAAGGACTCTTTCTCCAAAGGATTTTCAATCTGAAATTAATTAGTACAAATAAAAAAAAAAGATTTTTTTTAATCTTTTTTATTTCCATCTAAAAGTGTTTTTAAAACAGTTTATCTGTTTGTTCTATAATTTTCAAAGTACTCTCAACAAATGGATAAAATGCATCAAAAACTTTAACACCCAGCATTAGTCAACAAAAAAAAGGGCCAATTCTACTCCACAACAATGCCCAACCATATATTGTTAAACCGACCCTGCGGATGTTAAATGAATTGGGCTACGAAACTTTGCCTCATCCGCCATACTCTTCAGGCCTCTCACCTATCGACTACCACTTTTTCAAGCATCTTGACAACTTTCTATGTGGGAAATGCTTCAAATACCTAAGCGATATCAAAAACGCTCTCAGCGACTTCATCGCCACCAGAACTCAAGATTTTTATGCTATAACTACACTTTGTTTTGTGTTGGCAAAAGTGTGTTGATTCTGATGGTTATTTCGATCAATAAATTTTTGTTTGAGTTGAAATATGTTCATCTGAATTTAAAAATTAAAAACAAGAACTTTCTTGTCAACCTGATGATACACGTAATAGAAAGATAGCATACAACAAATGATTCAAAATTATGTAAAATGATCAAATAGTTTTATTTTTAAATAAGAGATCAAATTTTCTGACTAAACAGTGATGATATAGCAACATATCTTGAAAACCGGCTGAAAACAAGAGAAAGTGCTTCAAATAATTCCAACTTCCAAGATTTTAGAAAGCCATTCTTAACATAAGGACATTGGAAAAACTCAAATTTGCTTAAAAATTAATTTCCTTTATAAAAAATAAAACTACTTGATTCATTTATGTTATTTTATTTTTTTTTAATACAATATTATTTCTGCCATACATAAATACATACATCATACAAAAATCTTTTTCTTTTTTTTTTTTGTGTTTTAAATATGGGGAATTCTGGACAAGCACCATTGCTTGATATGAGGATTGATATTAGATTTGAGAAAAATATACACAATTTACTGGTTACAAAAATAAATGTCCCTTTTGTCTAAAAAAAACAAAAAAAAAAACCCCAAAAAACTTTACCTTGAAAATTTAGGAAATTTACAAATATGAAAAAATAGAATATATTCTGTAACGCATGAATAAACAAAATTTTTTATTTTTTAAACTTGATTATAATGTGTAAAATTTTAATTACTCATAAATTTTCTAATTTACTGTATTATTATTTATGAAAGCTTTGTCGTATATAACCTATAAATAATTGAGCTTATTTTTACCTGCAATATCTGAGAGATTGATAAGATCTAATTTTGTCTGTAAAAAGAAAATTCTAAAATTTATTTTATTTTTTTACAAAAGATCTTAACCACTGGCCATTTCATTAACAAATCATTTATAAAAAAAAAAATTACACAAATATTCAAGAAACCTATTAAAATTTGCTCTCTGAATCATTACTTTTGTTAAATAATTAAAAAAAAAATCATTGTTTTGCTATTTTTAAAAAATTTGTACACATATTGATATTAATAATGATAATTTTAGCATTAAACTAGTTATTCTACCCCTTGCCCACATCAACATTATATATAACCGTTTCATTTAATCACATAAATTAATATACAAAGATATAATTTTATGCGTAAATTTTCAGTATTTACTTCAACAGTACTTTATACATATGTAGAGCTAGGTAGTAAGTTATGAAAATATACATGGCAATTAAGCTACACAGAATTGTGAGAATTTGTCACGAGAATGAAACGCGGAATATTCTGTGTAGCTTAATTGCCATATATATATAATATATATTGGCAGCAAGTCATTATTCAAGCACGTCTGATTGAACACAAGTTATTCTTTTTTCCGATTTTTCTGGATATCTTTTTCATTCTGAAATAAAAAGACCACTTGGCGAATCGAAAAGATATCCAGAAAAATCGTAAAAAAGAATAACTCTGTCGTGTTCAATCAGACATGCTTGAATATATGTGTGTGTGTGTGTGTATATGCATATATAAATCCAAATGTATTGAACTAAAAAAAAAAATTTTTTTTAAAAGTGCTTAGTACATATATAGAGCTTTTATAAGTAAAATTCTGTAAACATTTAGAAAAAAATCCTTCTTTGGATTAATCGGTTCTGATGATGTTAAACTCCCCTCGAGATGATTAACGTTGTCAAAATATAGATTGATCTACGTAAGGAATTTTCTGATGTTTATATAATGAAACTTCTATATTTGAACATATTTTAAATTTATTTACATATTGTCTGCATGTGTATCAGATTGGTCATATGATTTTCTTCATCAGGTGATGTTCATTTTGTTTGTGATCAACAAACTGACCACAGCATACGATTGATCTGAAACACATCTTGCAAATAATATATAAAAACGTCCATGGCCTTTCATTTTCAAACAAATATACACTTTTCTCTTATTCATAATAATTTCAGTCTCTCTCTCTCTTTCTCCCCTGGTGCTACCAGATCAGGCTGTCTACTGACTTCCTGAGATGAAACGCACCTACATAGATGTCTTTGTTTTTTTTTATTCCCTTTTGCAAAACTTAGTCATGTTCTGCGAAAACAAAAACAAAAACAACATTCCCCTCCCCCTCCCCTCCCTCGTTTTCTTTTTCCTTCACCTCCTCACCTTTTTTTTTTTTTTTTTTTTTTTTTGCCTAGTTGGTAGGGCGATAGAACATACCAACTGCCCCCCTGCAGAGGGTAAAAATCCTTCAATGGGACCACCAGTTGACCGTTGGTGGCAACCCGTAATGCATTAAGAACGGGATCCTGGTGGTTGAGTGGAACATGCCTAGGAAATAATAACATGATACTACAACACACCACTTTGGCCCTTACTAGGCTAGACGGGAGGTTGGATAGGCCCGATCCAATCAATCGGTTGGTCATGACAAGCACTAATTCAGACAATCCAAACAAAAACACACTAACACTCAACATAAACAATAAACTGAATTAATAAGCGATGGCTGAAGGGTCAATCAAGCTGGGAAAAAGGTAACCATCAGGAATAATAAAAATACAGGGAAATCCCATACTTGGGTGGGCATAACCATATATTGTGAATGCTTGGAAACCTCCCCATGTTTGAGTATACCAGCTATGTAGCCCTGGAGAACCGAGGCGAATGGGATTTACCCCCTCATAGTTCTTCCCCATAAGGGGCTCCGAGGAGGGTGGGGAGCATGGCTGATGAATTTTTCAAAAATTATTATGAATACCAAAAAATCCAAGAGACCACACACAGAAATTGACTCTGACAGCGACAATGAAGATACAAACTTTCCAAGATTCATCGTGCTAGAAGCAACGTCTAATATACCGTTAACTAAAATGTCACCCTTCATTATCCAAAAGGTAATATCAAGCAAAATAACACCTAAAAATGTCAAAAAATTAAGGAATGGTACCATATTGGTAGAAGTACTAAATAAAAAACAGGCCAAAACTCTACTTCAACTACAAAAATTGCATGAAACAAACATCAAAGCTTATCCACACCAAACACTAAACTACTCCAAAGGAGTCATAAAAAACCAGGAAATCTCCGTCTGCACAACAGAAGAAATCAAAACAGAACTAAAAAACCAAGGGGTCACAGATGTAAAAAGAATCACATTTAAAAAAAAAGGAGAGGTAATATATACAAACACTTATATATTAACATTCAATTATCCTCAAATACCAGAGACCATCAATATAGGTTATGAAAGAACGAAAATAGAACAATACATCCCAAAACCTTTACAATGCTACAACTGCCAAAAGTTTGGACATAATAAAGACCAATGTCTAAGATTCTTCACATGTGGAAACTGCAGTGAAAAAAACCCAGACCACGATGAAGAAGACTGTCCAAATAAAACCAAATGCACAAACTGTCAAGAAGAGCACCACTCTCACTCAAAACAGTGCAAAATATATAATCAAGAGAAGGAAATAATAACAATCAAATATCAAAAAAATATAACCTTCCAAGAAGCCCGCAAAGAAGTCACAAATCGCACCAAAAACTCATATGCCACAATAACCCAACAAGCAAACAAAATGTACAACTACAATGAACTAAACCTTGCTCCAGAAATTGCAAACCTAGCAAAAGAACTAAAGAACATACTTGAAGAATTAAAATCTTTTTTATCAGAACTGAAAATAAACTCCAACAGCCAAATAAAAGTCAGAAACGAACAACCCAGTATAAAAGAAAACGAAACAAAGGAAATCAGAAAAACTTCCATCAATATTGAGGAATCAATCCCTAAAGAAATGAAACCTCCTCAATTATCAAAACGTGAAAGATCCAAGTCACAAACAAGGACAAAAACAGATGTTAAAAATAAACACACAACAACAGAAAAAATGGAAATAGAACAGAACAACAAAAAAACTACCCCCCAAAAACAAAATGACAAACAAAAAACAGAATTAGTATTAATTGAAAATGAAAATAAATTTGAACTAGTTGAAACTGATAGCCAAAAAAGACAGTCAAGACAAAGTAAATCTAAAAGTCCCAGACCAAAACCCAAAAAAAGCCTCTCACCAGAAACAAAAAACAGACCATCCACTTCCAAAAGAAACACCCAAACTAACATCGAAACTATGGACGTAGACATAAACACCAACAGTCCAAAACCAAAAGAAAATATAAACCATGACTAACAAAATCCTACAGTGGAACATAAGAGGATTAAAAATTAATATCGAAGAAATGCAAATACTTATCAAATCCTTATGTCCTGCAATAATTTGCCTACAGGAAACACACTTAAAAGAAAATGACAAAATTAACATAAAACACTACTCAATATACAACCACATAAACAAATTATCATGCAAAGCCACCGGTGGATCATCAATACTGATAAACGAAAACATTCCACACAGCAAAGTGAACTTAAAAACAAATATGCAAGCTGTTGCAATAACTGCAACACTACACAAAACAATAACCCTATGCTCACTCTATATACCACCAAATGAAACAATAAACGAAACTGAATTAAACAATATAATCAAACAACTACCTAAACCTTTTCTACTGTTGGGAGACTTCAATAGTCATAATATATGGTGGGGCAGTAAAAAAAACAACAAAAGAGGCCAAACCATAGAAAAAATAATTAACCAAAACGATCTATGCCTACTCAACAACAAAGAGAATACATATATGCACCCACCAACGGGAACCCTATCAGCAATCGATATAACACTATGTGACCCAACTATATACATGGATTATAGCTGGAGAACACATAAGGATGCATGCGGAAGTGACCACTTCCCAATCATAATAGAAAACGAGAATCCCAAGCCAGAAGACAAAACACCCCGCTGGAATTTACAAAAGGCAAATTGGGAAAATTTCCAAAATACATGTCAATACAGATTAATACCTGAAGCGAATCCTGACTTAGAACACATCACATATTTCAGCAACACCCTACTCACAATAGCCGAGGAGAACATACCAAAAAGTTCCACTACTACAAAATATAACAAACCCTGGTACAATAAAGAATGCAAAGAAGCTATAAGAGCCAGACGTGCAAACCTAAGGAAATTTAAAAACAGTCCAACGAAAGAAAATTTGGACACCTATAAAAACAGCAAAGCCAAAGCACGGAAAACTATCAAAGAATCAAAACGGAACTCGTGGAAAGATTATGTAACAAAAATTAATCAAAACACAAAACCCAAAAAAGTATGGGAGATGGTCAGAAAAATAGCAGGAAAAAATACAAAGAACCCTATTAAACACCTTATATGCGACAACACAAAGATTACCGACAAACAAAATATCGCAAATAAATTAGCAGAACAATTCTCAATGAACTCATCATCAAAAAACCAAAATAAAAAATTCCAAGCTATAAAGAAAAATGAAGAAAAAATAAAAATAAACTTCAAATCAAAAAATGAAGAAAACTACAATCAATTATTCAACAGTGCAGAACTAGAGGAGGCAATAAACAAATCTCCCGATACAGCAGTCGGCCCCGACGAGATCCATTATCAATTCCTCAAAAAACTACCAAAACCATCACTGGACTACTTATTACAAATTTACAATGAGATATGGATAACTAACAACATTCCAAAAAACTGGAAGCAGGCAACAGTAATCCCAATACCCAAACCAAAAAAAGACCATACAAACCCAACAAACTACCGACCCATTGCACTAACTAGTTGTTTGTGCAAAACTTTTGAAAGAATGATTAACGAAAGATTAAATTGGTACTTGGAAAGCAAAAATCTAATTACAGAAAGCCAGTCGGGTTTCAGGAAAAATAGAAGCCCCACCGATCACTTAATAAAACTGGAAACACGCATAAGAGAAGCATTTGCAAAAAAAGAACATCTAATAGCAATTTTTTTTGACATGCAAAAGGCGTATGACACCGCTTGGAAATACGGAATCCAAAAAGACCTGTATGAACTAGGACTTAGGGGTAGAATGCCAGAAATTATCAGAAATTTCTTAACAAATAGAAACTTCCAAGTACGGATGGACAACACTTATTCAGTCCAAAAAGATCAAGAAATGGGGGTCCCCCAAGGCAGTATCCTGTCTGTCACCCTCTTCAACATTAAAATAAACAATATCATAAAAAACATAGACCCAGGAATTGAAAATGCCCTATACGTGGACGACCTACTTATATACTACCAATCTAAATATATACAAACAGCCGAACGCAAACTACAACTCTGTCTGAATAAAATAAACAAATGGGCCATAGAAAATGGATTTACATTCTCAGAGGAAAAAACTAAATGCATCCACTTTTGCAAATTACGAAAATTCCACCACGACCCCAACCTGAAACTGGATAACAAGAACATCCCACTTACCGACCAACATAAATATTTAGGTATTATATTTGATAAAAAATTGAACTTTATACCGCATATAAAATATTTAAAAGCAAAATGCCAAAAGACAATGCAATTGATCAAAGTCCTAGCACACACCGATTGGGGTGCAGACAAAGTCACATTATTAAAATTATACCAAACTCTAATCAGATCTAAAATGGACTATGGATGCTTCATCTATGGAGCAGCAAGGAAGTCCTACATAAAAGAACTAAATACAATCCACCATCAAGGATTAAGATTAGCCTTGGGAGCATTTAGAACCTCTCCAGTAGAAAGCCTCTATATAGAGGCCCACGAGCCTCCACTGATTCTAAGACGACAGAAGTTAGCGCTACAATATTACCTAAAGCTGGTATCAAGTCCAACAAATCCTGCATATCAATGTACCCTTCACCCACAATACACACATCTCTTCAACAAGAAAGAAGATATCAAGCCCTACAGCCTCCGGATAAAAAACCTTCTCACAGAAGCCCAAATGGACATTACAAAAATACATAAATATAACAAATCAAAAACTCCACCCTGGATGATCAAACAACCACACATAATATTAAAATTAAATAAATATCCCAAAACGAAAACCCACCCATCAACCTTCCATGAAGAACTACTTATCATCCAGAATACATACAAAGAATATACACAAATTTACACTGACGGATCAAAAGATGGAGATAAAGTAGGATGCGCAGCCATCCACAAAAAAATAAAACTAAAGAAAAGGCTCCCAAACGAATCTTCTATTTTCAGCGCAGAAGCAACAGCCATAGATTTGGCACTGAATATAATAACCAATGATGACCATCAAAAATATATCATATTTACTGACTCACTTTCAATACTCATATCTCTAAAAGAAAAAAAAATGACAAACCCACTTATTACAAAATTGCTAAACAAAATAGATGCCATAACCATGAAAAAAAACATTATCTTTTGCTGGATACCAAGCCATATCGGCATATACATGAATGAACAAGCAGATAAGGCAGCAAAGGAAACTCTGCAACAAAACCACATAAGTGGAAAAATCCCCTATACAGACCTAAAGACTAAAATAAACACATTTTTGAAGAGAAAATGGCAAGAAAACTGGAGCTCATGCACCAAAAACAAACTATTCCAAATAACACCAAATATTGGAACGAGAGACACCAAAAAGTTAACAAGAAAGGAAGAGGTAGTAATGACCAGACTGCGAATAGGTCACACTCACATCACCCACTCACATCTACTAAAAGGGGAGGAGACACCAAACTGTATAACGTGTCAAGAACCCTACACAATACACCATATACTGACAAACTGCATTGACCTTGAACAAATCCGAACAAAGTATTACCAAGAAAAAAATCTGAAAACAATATTAAACAAGATTGATCCCCAAAAAATTATCAATTTTCTGAAAGAAACTAAAATATACTCAAAAATATAAGGAAAGACCCCCCCCCCCACAAAAAAAAAAAAAAAACCTTAAGAAGAACAAACCAATATTTAACACAACATAACGAACCTTTCGGCATTAAATGACCCCAAAGTGGTTGATATGCCGTAAAACAAAACAAACAAACAAACAAACTCTCTTTCTCCCTCATCACTTCATAATGTTGTCCTAATGACCTTTGGCCGATTTAAAATTCTGTGCAGATCATGTCTTCATCTTTCAAGGCATTTGGCTGCTTCTTTACAATTAAACATTGCTTGGCTTTATTTTTAAAAAATGTGTGTCAAATTAGTTTTCTGGTTTCTTTTCTTAAAACTTTAAAAAAAAAAAAAATTAGTTTTGTATTTGTTTCCATTTTTTTAATTTGAATTTAAATTTTTAATTATTTAAAACAATTTTTTTTTTTTTTGTTTTTACATTTTATTTTTAACTAAAATCTTTTTATGAACTTAAAAAATGGGTGATAATTTTAATTTTCACTAATTTTTATTATTCTTTTAAAAGTATTACTATTCTCTAATAATTCCATAATTTGTAATTTCAACTTGTGTTTAAAAAACTATATCTGTAAAGTTAAAATTAAAAACCTTGGAAAAAAAACAAGTAATGATGCATTTTTTATTAAATGAAAAATAAAAATCCTTTTTTAAAATTTTTTTTCTGAGACTTTTGGTGGAATCCATCCTAATCATTGAAAACTTTGGAATATTTTTATTTTTCTCACTTTGGTGGTGATGTTAAAAACTATGAGTGATTGCTCGAGAACAGAAAATTGAACATCCGATCTTTTTGATGATTGTATTAAAGTTAAATTTGATGTGCATTATATGGTTTGTATGGAAAGTTATATTTGAATGATATGCATCACGTTAACGTGGAAAGTTGAATTTGAGTCAAAGCAAGCCACGTCCTTGAAAGCATCATTTTGTAAGATTAAAATAAATAAAAAAAATCTTGGAAAATCGAGTAATGCTGTATGTTAATAAAAAAATTTTTTTTTTTTTTTTAATTAAATGAAAATCATATATACATATATTATCTGTAAATGATTTTAGTTACCTTTCCATTGAACCAAAACATTTGGCTCACAAATAAATTAAGCCTTAAGCTTAATATTCTTTTATATATTACAAATAATGGGCTCCATACTTATTGAATGATGTGTTAATGGATGCCGACTATGGAATCTAAACCAGATATAAAGTTTTATTTGTCAGCTTAAATTTTTTTAAAACTCAAACAAGGAATATTGAAATTTTGATGTAAGGCACTACTATTTAGGATCATGCTTAATGGGATATTATGGAGAGTTGAGTAGTGAGATGTCCGTTCACATTACACTTAAACTGCAACATGTCAGTACAGTTAAAGGGGAAGTAAACAGGGAAAAACCTGTAAGAGTGGCTATTTAAGTCTTACTTTGAAAATACAAGAAGATAATGTTATTAGATTTAAAAAATTTTGTACCCATCAGAATTTATTTCAATATAATTCTGTAAAATCTTAATCTGTTTTTTGTTAAAAAACATTTAACTTTGTTTTTTTTTTTAAATTTTTTTTTATTATTTGGATTATTCAAACTACCATTCTTATCTTGGTTATTATATTTAAAACATTCGGTTGATATAATCTCTGGTGCATTGTTTCATATTTGTGAACCATTTATTCAAATTTTGGAACTTGAACAGAATTTTAAACAGAATCTTTTCTTTGATCCATGATTGGGAGATTTTGCCTTAAATACTCAAATTGGGACTAAATGCAGAATCATACCCCTCAACCAATCTTTTTAAAAAGACGACTTTGTTGGTTTGGCCACATTTCATCTTCCAACCCAGGAGACTTCATACACAAAGCAATAGTTCCAGAACCACTCCAAAATTGGCTGAAGATGCCCGAGAGTCCACCTAAGATGTGGTTACACACCATCAAAGCAGATGTCGAACCTAGCTTTGGTCCACCTCTTTATAGTGTTTGCTGCTGGCTCTGAAATTGGATGCCCGTCACTGTCTTTGCCGCTGCGGACTGTCATGCATGGTCTGTGTTCATTCAGGATGCTGTGTGTTCTGCAGGATGGAGCCGATTCAGCCCATCCTGGCTGAATGTTGCCTCAAATCAAGTAAATCGAATATTGTTCTTATTCACTCAACCATAATTAGTTAGAAATATTAATTTCTTATTTGTTATTGCAACTCAAAAATAAAAAAAAATTGACCTGGTTGAGACATAAAAGGAGGAATGGAGAAACAATACTTCCAAAGAAGGGGACGTGATTGAAGATCCAACTTTGCACCTCCCAGGTTTTGCTATTAATAGGAAGCAGTTGGTAGCCGCAAACTGGATCAGAACAAGACACTGCAGGACTGCAGTAAACAAACACATGTGGAGACAAATAGACTCTCCAATCTGCCCAAAGTACAAGTTTTAGACATACATACATACATTTAAACAGACAGGTGAGAGTTATATTATAGATTACCACAAAACAATCTACCCTCATGGATTCAGTAAGGGTTACATTCGAAATTCTGTATACCTTCCAAGTTTGACATACGTTCCGAAGTCTGAAATGATGGCTATTACGAAGATCAGATTTTATGTCATCCAAAACATTGTGTATATAACAACTAAGATAAACATAGTAAACATAGTAAACCGAATAATCTAAATTCTCATCAGAAAAATCACAAAATATAATATTTGTTAATTAAAATTTTTTCCTCCAGTTAACAACCGTGATCGTCTGGCTAGCACCGACTCTTATGGATCTGCTGGTGGCTACCCAGCCATTGCAACTTTACCCCGTCATGATTTAAAAGATCGCCATGACAAAAAGAGGGGTGTGCCTACACCTCTGGCTACGTTGGGTATGCAGAACAAATATGGTGACTCTGAGGACGGCCGGGTCGTTTCGGCTCCTAATGTCAACGATGCTGATCGACTTGAAAGAACTGGATCGCCAGATGTAAGTTTTTTTTTTTTTTCTTTTTACTTTTTTCTTTCCTTGCAAAATTGTCTCTTAGCTTATATAAGGTATTTGATAAATAGCTTTTGTGATTTTTTCAAAAAAATCTTTTCTTACCTTTATTCGACAAGTGTTTTTGAAGATTTCAGATTTTGTACAAAGCAAAACTTTCAAATCTTCCGCATCATGTGGTTTCTTCAGAATAATTTAATTTCTCTTAATTTATTCTTTCTACCAAGAAACCTTTTTTTAAAGTTCTACACCAAAAAAGTATTAATTTACAAAAATCAAACTTTTATGCTTATAGTCGGCCTGGAAGTTGGACAATAGTGATGGGTAGCAAATTCCTGTTTGCTGCTAGTCCCAGAACTGGCTGCCCATCTATTGTGGCTGCTACAGACTATCATGCGTGGTCTGCGTTCATCCAGGATGCTGCATGTTCTATAGAAGGCGCCAGTTCAACCCATTCTGGGTGAATGTCGCCTCAAGTCAAGTTTGGAAGTCGTATATCCAATCTTACTAATAAACCACTGCTTATGAAGTCCCAGTGGCCACTCGATAAGTGCTAATGAACAACATGCTGAGAGAATTGAAAATGATGGGTAAAATTGCCAGAGGTTGATTATTTAATTATTATATTATGGTTTAATTATTGAATTGTACCTATTTTCCGATGCCAAGAATGATTTATTTTGTTTTTGGTAAAAAACTCAATTTACTATGGCTTTATTAATGATGAAATGATAAATAAATTGATTTTTAAACTACCAGGAAAACTAAAATTTATAGATTTGCCCCTCTTAAGTGTATTTTTACATTTGCGAGAGTATATCCATATATTACATAAAATCTCAAAACGGCGTCTTTGTGGCCAAATGTTTCAAAATTTAAAAACAAAAAATCAACTCAGTAATTTAGAATAAGTAATTGTATTGGAATCAGGAAAAATTTTTGAATAGTCTCGTCACTGATAAAGAATATACATTTAAATAAATGATACAGACATGTGTTTCTAAATGTGTAAGATTAGTCTTTTTTTTACTCTACCGCTATTTCCATGAAAGATGCTCGATTGAGCTTCAATCTTTGGTTCTGCCTAGTAAGACTTACATAGCAGGAACTCGTCGGTCTAACAAAGCTGCAAGAACTTTTTTTCCTCTATCACTAATATGAAACTGAATTTACTTAAAGTTTCTTCATAAGTAATCAAATTTTTAACATTGGTGTAATAAAAAAACATTCTTAGCTCATGTTTTTTAATGCAGGAATGATGCAAAATAAATTGTAGCTTTTATGGAGTCAAATGTCACAGGCTAACTTACTAATGGTGATAATATTTATTGTAAATAAAAAAAAAAATCTAGATTTGCTAGTTTTTTTGTTTTATTTCTACTTTTATATTGATCCAAAACAAAGCATATTGCCACAGAGACGTGTGATTAGGATGCAAATTTATAAAGGGTATTATAAGTAGGGAGTTCTGCAGCAGGATGTTTATTCTTATTACATTTAAATTTCTCTATGTTGGTGCATTTGGTGGAGCAGGAAGGGAATTCTAAAAAAAAAAAAGAAGCAGTTTGAAGAAAGAAGCTATTAGAGTAGAACATCTTTCAACGTTTGGAGACCTCCACAGTGAAGGGGTGGAATTTTGCTGTTAGTCGGGTTGGTTGGGGGTAATTCTGTTAAGGAGCTACAAATGCAAGTTCATTGGAGCTAATTTCATGGAACTTGTTTTATAAGTACAAGGATGTGTGATGGGACGTGAGCTAGAACTTGATCGATAGTATTGGGTTAGAGACTATTTTTTGGCAATCTTTTTAAGATTAATGGCTGAGTGAATTCGTATTTGAATTATTCGGACTACTGTTCTCATCTTACATGTTATTTTCAAAACATTTCTGGCGATGTAACCTACAACCTCCTTCAGATATATTTCGTTTAACTCGGAAACCTGTACAGAATTTTGAATGAACCCTTTATTTCATCCATGCTGATATCATGCTCTCGTTCTGTCATCTATGACTGGGTAGAAGTCCAAGTAATATGCAATGGTATTTTGAGTGTCATCTACATTGAGGATTTAAACGTCAACCTCCAACAGAGTATAACATTCAAAACTAATTTTTTACCTAGTATTTTATCCACTATACCATGGGTCCTTGTGGACAATTCTGGTATCAATTTACCCTCCAGGTTACCCCATGGATTAAATGAAGGGTTCCATTCAAAATTCGATGCAGATTCCTGAATTTGCTAGAAATATTTGAGAATTTGACAAGACACACTTGAAAAAGGTCTGACGTTAGATCGACTAAAATATTGTGAAAATGACACTAACGCTAATCCGAAGAATGCAAATTGTTAAAATGTTTTTAATTTATAATGAGGGTATGACCCCAATTATTTTGACGATCATGCTTATAACTTACAGTCAGGACAATAAACCAATCGGAAGCCTCCAACTTTATTATAAAAATATTGAATTTTGGATTCAATTCAGTTTGCTGTCAACCTCCGTCTTGAAATAACTGAATTGTGACTGCATTGATTCTTTGCCGCCATCTTTCTTATTAAGAATTACTCAACACTTGAGATCGTGACTGCATGGATTCTTTGTCGATTTGATTTACTACCGCCATCTTTGTCTCAACACTTAACACAAATAATACGAATAATTATTCCTCATCTAAAAAATTCAGGAACTTAAAATGCTGAAGGAAGTAAGGAAGTTATGCCCAACAATCTGAAAATTGTCTCAATTGTTTTATGTAATATAAAATATTTATTTTCTGTATTTCCAAAATTAAAAAAATGATGCCCTTTTCTTATTTCTATTTGCTTGCATTTTATGAAACTTTTCTCTAGGTAAGTATTGTTTAGCTTTTTTGTTGCTAATCTATATTATGTGACTGACAAGCAACTCTTTACTCGTGTTTTTTTTTTTTTTAAATTTTTTTTTTGTCTGCTGATGGAAAACAGAAAATTTTTAACTTCTCTCTTCATTTTCATTTGCCCGAGAGCTTTTGCTTACTTCTCTAGCCATTCTCAAAAAAATAAATAGTATTATATTGGTTATAAAACTACTACGCTATCCAGGTGATTGACCTATTTGAAAATTCTATTCAAACTCTATTCAAAAATATATTCTCAAATAAAGTTAGAGAATTCATCTTAGTTTTTTTTTTAATACTTTTCATTGATAGCTTCCTTAATACAAATTTAATATTTGATTCTGGTTTGTTGGTTCTTTTTGTGCATTGTTACAGTATGTTGCTAAGAACAATCACTTGTTTCAGCATTCACCCTGGAGCGATTGAGCTGGCTCCATCCAGAGAATTTACTGTCTTGAATGAATGTGAACTAATTGTGACGGTCCACTGAAGTAGAAAATATGAGAGTTAGACAATCACAGTTCCAATGGCGAACCCCGTAAAAGGGAGGGCCCAGGATCAGCTTGGTATCCAGTTTTATCGTTCTGAACCAGATTTTTTTGCTGACGTCTGTGTCGTTTTTTTTTTTTTTTTTTTTTTTTCCATCAACCCTGACGAGGGGCTGGCTGAATAGTTTTGTGGATAAAATCATCCAGGTGATAATGAAGAACAAGAAAATTCAATTAGATTTAATTCTTTGCAGAAAATACTTTCATAGTCTGAATTATTTTTATATGTACACAGTCTTGAAAATAAAAAAAAGGGAAGCAATCCTGTATTTGTCAATGCAGAATTACTTCCCTTGGGAACAAAAATAATAAAAAAAAAAATTACCTTATTAACAATATAAAAATAGGCTAAAACAAATTGCAAATAAAAACCTCACTGGACAATGCCAGACAGGTACAGTCTAGCCAACAGCGAAAATGGAAAAAACAAAAACGTAATTTGTTCTTTTCAACAAATCATTGTATATAGGAGACTGATCTATAATGTTAGTGTTGACACTGTTGAGCATCATTTATTCACTTCGTATGAATCAGATGATTGTTCTTATTTACTATGCCTCCCAACGGGACAGAGTTAGACACCAGGGTCGTTTTTTAACGTGGAGAAAAGGTACAAAAATAAAAATTGTCTCAGTCGTCAAGGATTTCTCCTCCACCGAAAGAGAACAAGAAATAGAAGTGCAGCATCTGAAGAACAGATACTACACTTTGATCTTGTCCCGAAGGCCAAGAATGATTGTTGTTGGCATTCATTTCCTCCGATATCTTTCCGGTGAGAATTCTTTCTAAAAAGATATTGGGTACTTATAGGAGGGACCACGTGAAGATTACCAATATCCCTAAGTGAAAATGCAGAATCGACTGGATTTGAACTTGGCACACGCAGGTTTTCATTCTGTGTAATTAAGCCCTTAGTCACTGTCACTTCCTGGTGTTGATACATTCTCGCAGTGTATTGTATGTGCAGTTGTTCATTCCAACAGTATCTATAAATTTATAAAAAGATGTTTGGTTTATGTAGAGAAGAAATAAACAAAGTAGATAACCATTAAACACAGAAGACAAAGAAGAAAATTTTGTTGACTCATATGTATTATTGGAGTCTTCGAACAACTTTTAAGCTTCAATTCTCAGTGTGGGCGACCGAAAAATACAATTGTTAATTACTTCGGACCTCTATCCAGTCATCGTTGATGGAATGAGAGCATACTACCCCCATGCAGTAAATAAAGAGTCCCATTCAAAATTTCGTCTAGATTCCCGAGTTTGACAAGATACACCGAAAGAAGGTCGGAGGTTACATTGACTGAAACATTGAGAAAATAACACGCAAGATGAAAACAGTAGTTCAAAGAATCCAAATAATATGAATAACCAATCCTCATCTAAAAAAATTCAGAAAGGCTAATATTTTTGTTCCTTTTATTGAAAGAACTCTATCAAAGTAATATTTTTGAAGACGACTGATGAGACTCATGGTCAAAGCGGAGAAGAACAGGAACTGCTTTTAAAAAAGATTTGAGGAAGATGGTCACCCAAATGCATCATGGAATCTTAAACTCTATTGTTTTGGAATTTTTCAGATGAGGATTGATAATTTATATTATTTGGATTATTGTTCTCATCTTGGATGTTGCTCTCATGAGGATGTGTGTCGTAACAGATAAAGTAATAGTCTTCTGCACGTTGAAGGTTCAATCCTTGCTGCAGGTGGTAGTACAGGGTTCGTATAGACTTCAAAAGTTCTTGATTTTGACTTTTCCCTTGAAAAGACCATATTTCTATTATTTCCTTGAAAAATCACTGAAAATATGGAAAATGTCTTAAATATTTCTTGAAAAGGCTTTGAAAACTGTACTATGCCCAGTAAAAATTTGTGTCGTAATATTAAAACAAAATCGAAATACTATTAAATTACTTTTTAAGTATTAATAAAAAATTATTTTTTAAATATCGAAAATAAAATCAAAATACATTGTTCTAAAATTGCATAGATAAGAGTTACGCCCCTTTATCACAAAACTACCTTGGATATTTTCATGATAAAGATTGAAATCTCCCTCTTTTTGTTCTCATTTATAAATTAATTTCATAATATTTTTTAAGAGGGGAGGAGTAGTGCGGCTGCTGTGAATAAAGTTAACCCCTCCTCTAAAAAAAAATATTTGCGTGGACTGGACTCTCTTCCCTTCTAACAAAAAAAAAAAAAAAAAAAAAATGGATAAGACAGCAACCATATTGGTTAGAGATTAAAAGCAGTTAATATTTGAGATGAAATAAAAAGCATTTAAAACTATTGAAAAACACCAGAAAATTATGCCGGTAGGTTGCAAAGTAACTGCTATTGGCTATGGTAACATTTATTATATATTTGATTTTTTTATCACTTTTTTAACTGCTGTGGATTGTAAGACACACCCCAAATTTTGTTTTGAAAACTTGAATTTGGTCTGGAGAAGGCCTTAGAAACTATGAAAAGTGTTTGAAAATGGACATTGAAAAACTGGACGAACCATGTACTAGTATTACAATTATGAATTAAGATCCATTTATGGCTGATGGAATGAGACCATGCTACCCACGTAGATTAAATAAAGAATCCTTTATTATTTTAGTGAATTGTGCATGATTGCTTTTATAGACCGAATGGAAAAAAAAAAAAAAAAAAGATTAAAGAGTTCCTTGTTGGTCTTCTGTAATAAATTATGTCTTAAGGAGATTTTTATAGTGAACTTTATTTTGATATTCATTCTCTACAAATTGATTTGAGTTTTGACTTGTAGAGTATCAAAACCAAACCTGAACATTTTCTGATTGCAACAGGAGCTATCAATAACGAGTTATTGTAGTAGTAGTAGTCGGTGCTATCTAAATTCTACGACAACAATAACGACGACAGTCACACTGGACGATGTGGTAGGTGATAACATCTTCTCAACCCATGCACCAGTAACACCTCTTTAGTCCACTGCCATCCCCTCTATAGATAGATTAGCCCTTGTTTCGCATGATAACTTCTGTAAGGCCCTCTCACTCACTTCAGAAGGTTTTTTCATGATGGAAGATGCTAGGTTGTAGTTGCTAAAAAAAATTTTTTTTAAAATAAATAAATAAAGCACTCCTCTACCCAGTTATTTTGTTAGTCTATCTATGAAATCATTTTTTTTTTTTTTTAATACTTTTATGAAGTTATAAAGTATTGGAAATTACCAATATTACTGGATTTTTAAATATTGAAGAGTTCTTCCCCTTGACCCTTATTTATCAGTGATATAAGCAGTTTATAGTTATCTCCCTTTATCGGTTAACTGATAACATTGATTTTAACGAAACCACTCTGAGTTGTCTCCCTTTTGACTTTTTTTGTATAAAAGGCACATAATGCAACGTATTCTCTCTAGTGTATAGCTCTTTTCGTGTACAAATGTAAAAAATAAAGACGCGTCTCTGTGTATGCTGAGAAAATGTTACGTTAATTCATTTGTTTTTGTCATCATCGATACCTTCCACAGTATAAAGTTATTTAAAGAACAAAGGTACGTTTTTCTTTTACTTTGTAATTAATTTAACTAAAGTTATTAATTAACCTAACAAAGATTATTAATTTAACCAACATAAAGGTCTTGAGAGAAAGAGTCATAAATAAAGACCTGTTTAGAGATAGGTTAGTTTAGAAATCTATTTTAAAAGCCATCCAAAAGTATGTAAAACTGATAAAAAATTTAATATCATAATGATTAAAGATAAGAAGTGTCCCCAATTGGCATTGTCAAAAACATTTCTGATGATTGGTGATTCCATGAAACTACAGAATATTAAGCTAAGTACTTTTATTATTGATTTTGCTCTATCCGATAGGATATCAAGTTTATTATTTGTCTAAAATCTGATCTCTTAAATTTATTTTGTTATAATTTTGAGAGGTTTATTTTCTTTATGAGAGAGAGAATTATGAAAAATAATCGAAAATAAAATTGAATAAATTGCAGTATTAATCCATCAAATTCAAACAAGAAATTATAATAATATAAAGTCCTTAATCCATTGATTTTCAAAGAGCTGCACTCTTCATCAAAGGATAAACAGTAGTAAAAAATGTGTCAATAGTTATCTAAAATATAGTTGTTTTTTTTTTTAAACTTATGCCATTTTAGATATTTTCACATTTTTGTAGAAATATGTAAATGATCAAGGAATAATTTCATTTACTTCTTATTTACTCTCTCTCTATCTATCTATCTATCTATCTATATATATATATATATATATATATATATATATACTTTTCTTTCATAATAACGGTTAAAAATGATTTTAAATATGGACTAATCTGCAAAATAACTGAGCTATCCTTATTTTATCATATTCAACAAAATAGCCAAAAAAATAGTAGCCCTTTTTAGATAATATAAGTGTACCACTTTCGCACTTAGTCAAATTCACTGCAACCCGTTTTCAATAGAAACGGTTTCAATTCCCCTTGAATTCCACACTTCAGTCTCTTAGTTTCCAATTCGATTTATTTGTAAAATAACGCACAGACATCTATTTAGCATCGCTCATTTCACTGTAGTATAGCATGAACTAAGAAGGGAGATAATTCTTCCGCCTGGAGTTCAGTCCCTTTGTTATAGCATTTGTTCTTTTTTAACTGAGTCAATACGGCCTCACTGTCTTTGTTCACCATTTTAAATGTGGAAAAATGCATGAGCTAATCTCTACGAATTAGTGGGTTGATTGTGACGTTTTCAATTATTCATGCTGAAACATGCACAAAAAACAGGTTTATAATCTGGGTTGTGGAATCTGAATTGGTAAAAATTGTTAGACTTTAATACATGATAAAAAAATATAAAAAAAGGAAAACAAAAATTTGAATTGTCATGCTAAGTTGTGGCCACACACACACACACATATATATATACATATATATATATATATATAGAGAGAGAGAGAGAGAGAAATAAAAAGGAACAAATTGTATTATGTGTTCATCAACGTTTCCTCTTTATTTCGAGACTTCCTCTGGATGAATGAGATTAAGAAACAAAAAATACCAGTACAAAATATTTGAAAATGTTTCACGTGCATACTAGCAGTTCAGCCCAGCTTTGCTTGGGCCCTGTGTACTGTTCATAACTTTATGTACATATTTATATATATATATATATATATATATATATATATATATATATTAAAAGTTTGACTCCTGTCTTGGTACCCTACATCTAAAATTTAAAGTGTTTAGACCCAAAATTGGCATAGTCTGCAAATGTCAACTCTGTAAACTTTGACCTCTTGGCAGCCAAATTTTTGCCCGAAAACTGATTAAAAAGCTTGCTCCATATCTGAATACCCTTTATGTAAAATTTTAAATGTTTAGAGCCAAAATTGGCTGAATAGTTTACTAGAGATCGCAAAAGTAAAATCTTTTTAACTTTGACCCCTTGGCAGCCAAATTTTCGGCCAAAACCTAATTAAAAAGCTTGCCCTATGTCTGAATACACTTTATGTAAAATTTCAAATATTTAGACAAAAAATTGACTGGGTAATTTGATAGAGACCACAGAGGTAAAAATTTTTAAAACTTTGATCCCAGTTTTGACCCCTTAACATTTATTATTTTGGACTCAAATCAAATTATAAAGTTAGATCCATGTCCAAGTAATCTACATCTAAAATTTCAAGTGTTTAGACCCTAAATTCGTAGAGGAGTTTGGTAGTTTTCAAAGGTCAAATCGATGAACTTTGACCCCTTGACAGCCAAATTTCTGGCCAAAAATCGATTAAAATGATTTTCTCAAATCTCAATAGCCCTCATGTTGAATCTTGAGTCTGTAGACTGAAAATTGAGAGAGTAGTTTGGTAGGGAAATGTACACACACATACAATTTCACTTTTATAGATATATATATCTTGATACTTCCGTTCAGTCTCAAGAGACAATGGATATCACCCATAAGGGTAGCTGTATGTGTGTATAATTGTGAGGCAAGAGTTCCACTATCTCTAACAACACCTCTCCTGAATTAGTGATGCTTGAGACCAATGGCAAGGAGAGATCCAGAATGACTGGAAACAATATTGAGACAAGTGGAGAACACATGCATTTCCTGGAATTCCCAAATGGTCTCCTATTTTAGTACTGACCAGTCTCAATGTTGGTTAACTTAGGTGATCTAACGGGAACCAATGTATGAACGTGCTTATGTCTCTCACTCACTCACACACACACACTAGTATATGCCCACCATAAAAAAATAACCTTTTATTTCTTTTATGACACTAAATGAAATAAACACATATGTGTGTGTGTATATATATATATATATATATATATATATATATATATATATATATATATATAATTTGTGCATGTGTAATTTAGTGTTATAGGAGAAATAATCAGTGTTCAATTACTTGTGCAAAAGCATATATATTTATTATAAAAAAAATATAGACATTCATCTATTAGTAAAATAATTTGAAAAATAAAATAACACAAAAGTCTAGTAAAGAAAATTTTTTGTCATTAGAATGTAAGTCACCAGTATGTGTGTGTGTGTGTGTGTGTAAATTAGTGCTCAATTGCTTGTGCAAGAACATAAATTGAAATCTGTTATTGATACCTTTGACTTCATGGAAATTCTGAAAACTCAGTTACATTTAGTATTTTTAGTTTGTATGTTAGATACACCAGTATCGTTAGCCTGGTAGGTTGAGTTTCCCATGCAACCAAAGGAATGATCGAAATAATGTATGATGTCCATTGAATATATATATATATATGTTATTGACAGGTCATATTGAAAATCAAAATTGTATACTATTATTTTCTTTGCTGTCTGTTTTTGCTGTCATGCAAGTTCATGAATGTTGAGGTCTACATAATAAAGAAGAAAAAAAACCTAACTTTTGGTAGCTTATTGAAAGATGCGTTTGGTTATGGTGTTAAAAACCCAGAAACAAACCAGGGACATTTAGATGTCTTTGCAGTAGAAAATGGTAATCTAATTTTGCCAACAACAGCGAGAGTCTACACTCGTAACGTCGGCAATAGCAGTGGTAATCTGCTTTCGTCAACACGAGAAATAAACAACACTTGTCAAAATGCATGCGAAGAACATGACGTCAAAAAAAAAAAAACCTGATTCTCATGCAAAGAATCTCTTGATTTTTCACGAACGAGATGCACCTAGCTTTATTAAAATAAAAATATGCTTGAATATATTTTAGTTCACGCAGATTTCATATTATTATTACAGAGCCAATTTTCTATTGCAGATATATATATATATATATATATATAGTTCTGCTTTTAAGTTTTAAAAAACATTACATTAGTGCTATCAGCTAGAATTGAAACCAAAACATTCACTGCCCCAGCTGCATTCCCTACTGTTTGAGTTAACTCAACAGACAGATAAAAACGTTTTAAATTTAAACTACCTCAAGCTATGAATGAATTTGCACATGCGTAAAAGTAATAGCAACAAATTGAAATGAAAATTTTGCATTTTAGCTTGCTGACATATTTCTATTAGTTTTATGCAGTATTCATCCAAACAAACAAAGATTTGACTCATTATAAACCAATTACTATTTCCTATTTATTTCAGTGTTATGTGACCAGTATTTTAAGAGTCTGTCTGTTAAATATTTACAAACACATATACAAACATCTGTTTAATTTATATAGATTCTTTACTTCCCAAAACGTCTAAATTTGCATAATCACTCACCTCATAATCAAATGGTTCTAGGTTCGTGTGCCACTATTTCCTTACAATGGACACAAGTTAACTACAATCTGTTTACTTTTTTTTTTTTTTTTTATTATTTCTTTGCACTGTTACCACATTTACATAATACTTTCACTTCTCATAGATTTTAATCCTGGTTAGAGAATCTAATTAGATGTGCAATGGTTTAATGTAATTTTCTAATATTTTACAACTGTGATTCAGATCACTGAATCACTCAGTTAGCTATTAAGAATTAGCTTGACTTTATTAGCTTTATTATCTTGACTCCAACATTTGTAAACTTCCATGACAGCAAGAAAAGACCACAAAGAAAATGATAAAACAAGTGTTTTTTTTTGTTTTTTTGTTTTTTCAACCCGAACTGCATCAAAAATATATATTTCGTATGTTCACATGTTCTGAGGAGATATAGTTTATCGATTTCCAGTATTTACTTCCACATTTTAACTTCCTTACAAGGATGAAGTACAGAAGATTCTATGTAACTTAACTGCCATATATTTTCATAACTTATATTAAATGACTACCAAACCCGACACAAAATTTTGTTTTTTCATTTTTCGTTACGTATCACTCTTATATTTAAATGGAATTCTGTTTCAGAATTTATTAGATGAGAATTTATATTATTGGTATCATTTTGGCCATTATGTTCATCTAGGTTATTATATTCACAATGTTTCAATGTAACTTATGATTTTCACGTACATCTTAGCGAACTCTTGAAATCTAAAAGGAAATTTGTTTAAACCACTTGACTAGATTGTTCTTGTTTTGCCAGCCATAATCAGGTACAATTTTCAATTTGTTATTCTTCATTATTATTTATAGTAAGGATTGAACTTTCAACCATGAAAAGTATCACTTAACGCTATCATGCATCAGTCCATGTGAACAAATAGTTCCCTGAGTTTAAAAAAAAAAGGTGTTTGAAGGTTACATCAGCTAAAATGTTAATCTAACACTGAAGATGAGGATAGTAGTCTAAAAAATTCCAATTATAAAAACTGAATCCTCCAGATATCATTATTAAAAGAAAAAAAGTGTCCGTTTTTTTTTTTTTTTTTTGTCTGCTAGTTCCATGATTTTTGTTTTTAAGTTGATGCAGCACGCAGATATTGCTGTTTGTTGTTGCTTACCAGTTTGATTTAACGCTGTCAGTGTGTGGCGTTGTTATTTGCACGAGTTGGACTATCTCTTTTCAGAGTGTAAGGACCATGGACTTCTCTGGTGAATATGATGCCACGATGGTGGAAAGTCCTACAGCGACTGTCACCATGAAGAAACCCCTTTCCGAGAAGGAGGAGAAAAAGAGGGAGAAGGAGAGGAAGAAGAAAGAGGAAGAGGAACGGAAAAGGAGGGAGAAGGAGGAAAAAGAGAGGGAAAAGGAGCGGAAGAAGAAGGAGAAAGAATTGGCCAAAGAAAAGGCAAAAGGAAAAGACAAGGACGATGCAGAATTAAGGGATAAAGATGCACTTAAAAACTCTGAAGATCGTCTTGATAAACTGGTATTTTTTTCGTCTTTCTCATTTTTTTTTTTTTTTTTTTTTGTCAAGTTTCGTTCGTTGTTTACAGAATTCCCCTATAATATATATATATATTATATATATATATATATATATATATATATATATATATATAAAAGAAAACTCTGAAACAAAAATCACATAAATCGGTCATGTAGATTTATTTTTAAATAAGAAAATCAAATTTTCTGAATATTGGAGAAGTGACTATTTTGCTTGTTACTTTGGAGAAAAAAAAGAACTAGCAAGATGGCAAGAAACAAAAGTAGATAACTGAACAATAATCATATCTAATAGATTTATATTGTAATGCCTATGAATTCCCATTAATTGTTTTAAAATGATTTTCTTTATAAAAATAAAACTACTTGATCAATTTATTTCATCGTAGGTACATACATCATACAGAGTTTTCTTCAAAATGTATTGCTTGATCTTTGATTAAATCTTATTCTTCATTTAGTGCCAAGGATAAAGTAGATATTTCGCCTCTGAAACCACCCCACTAGTTAAATATTGAATGAGAAAATTCTGTTAAAACAAATTTATGATAATATGAACATAAACACTTTGTTAAAAAAAAAATGGAGAAGGGATTATCGTTCATCACTAGTTGTATTAATATTCATGCAAAATCACATCTGACTTGATGAAATATAAAACACCAAAAAATATCTCCAACTGGAATGTTAACAAAACAAATGTATAAATCTAATACAGAAAAAAAAAAAACATGTTATTGAAATATATTGAATGTAAGGTGGTGATTGTCTGACTTGCTATTTACTTTCTCAATTCCTCTATATACTTAAAATAGATTTGTCCAGCAGTTTTTTACTTGCTAACTTTTCTGTGACAGGACGGATATATAGCAAAATTAATTTGAAGCAGAAAAATAGATCTGATATCTGGAAATGTTTAGGTTCTTGTTTTTTAAGAGAGGTGGTTTGATCGACACTGCTGGGAAGCCATGATACATTGTTTTTTTAATTCCTGAAACAATTTTTGATAGTAAACAATGGATGATCCTTAAAATGAAGGACTTGGAATTAAGTTGTTTTTTTTTTATCAATTTTTTTTTAAAATATACTTTTAAAGGTTGAAAAACTCAAGAATTATATAACAAATAGTCTAGGATATTTAAATTTATTAAACAATTTTTTAATATTTTACCAGTGCAGAAGTTAGTATGTGAAAATAATTTTTTTATCTTATTCTATTTGTCGTTCATTTCCAAATTTTTTATTTATTTATTTTTTGTTTTTTTACAATTTGAAAATTTCTGCTCGTAATAATTTTATACCTGGGATAACCACCTCTTTTTATCCATTTTTACTGTGCCCTGTTTCTATCTGAAATTGATCTATTATTAATGATTGGCATCATGAGAGTGTAGATCACAACAAACTGCCCTGTCATTTCTCTCTCTATAGTGGTAATAATTTATACTAAGGGCAATAACTCTTACCTAACAAAACAAAATTTATTTGACTCATTTTTTTGTTTTTGCACTCATACCAATGGAATATTTAAAAAAACTAAATTTAAAAACTTTCAATTTCATTGAATAATAATTGAAAAACAATAGTATATTGAAAAATCAAAATTATGAATTTTCTTTTATTAATTTTTATTCTGTATACCTGTTTTCAATTGAATTAAATGAACACTTGTTTAAAAAATCAAATTCTCTTTTGGAGCTTTGCTTTGAAAAAGAAAAGAAAATCTCGCCCTTTTCATTGCTCAGCATCTTTGCATTTTATTGCTTAATAATATTTGCATTTTATGACTTGTGAAAGATATTTTTATTTCAGTTTTTAAACAATTCTTAAAATGTTATATTCTTTTAACCATTGATTTTAAATCTTATTTTTAATTCAATTTTTTAAGGTAATATACATTGATGATTGTAATATGTATCTATTTGGAAAAGTAAACAAATAGGCTTAAAATTAATAAAAAATTCTTGTCATCTAATAAAGATGTTCACAAGTAACAATTATATTTGATTGCTTTCTTTCTACGGAATCAGTTTGGTAAATGTTAAGAATAAAATATACATTTTAACTCTTTTTGGAATTACTTTCATACAAAACGCCATCTTGGGCAAGAAAGGGACGTAATTCTGTATTGAGTTACTTCCCTTGGTTTGAACCAAAATCTACAAGGCATAGTTTAAATAGAATAAACATGTTTTTTTTTTTTTAAAGAAACTACTGAGCAACTCCAGACAGATACAGTTAGTATTTAATAACTTGAATATTTTCATAAAATTCGCTTCAGTACAAAAAAAAAAAAAAACAAAAAAAAAAAAACTTCCTTAATTTTAATGAACAGGGCTCTACATTGCGGGTGAAACAGTCACATTTGCGAGTGATTTTTCAAAATGGTGACTAGAAATAATGAAACACTTATCTTTTGGCGATTGTATTTCTTTCATTGACAATCTTCCAAAGCTCACTACTAAATGAAAAATATCTTTTCAACTTTTTTTTAATAAAACGAGCAAAGTAAAATTATTTTAACAATGAAAGGTTTAACAAAACAATATACTTAAAAAAAAATAAAAATAAAGGCTGTTTAAAAAACATCTGAGGAAATTTGAATGTTTAGACCTTCAAGTATCAACATAAAATTCGATGTATATTTAGAATTACGCTTATTTACTAAAATACAGAAAAATATTTATGATGTACGTACTCGTTACGTAATGAAGATGTCATATTCTAAAAATCGCGTGAGTTTGGCTAGTAACTTTTCTATTTGACTAGTAAACGAAAATATTTAGTTGTCAAAGGTCAACTAAAGATAAATTTGTCCATAGAGCCTTGATGAACATCTTTTTAATAAGACGAATCTTAAATGTAGGAATGATTAGTCGAAATTGGGAATTAAAAAATAAGAAAAATTTGTGCAATTTTCCAATGTCAAAAACAATTCTTTTGTTTTTATTTGATTCTTTTTGTTTGTTTCCATGGTTTGTATAAATGATGAAGTAATAAATATTTATTTATTTTTAAAACCTGAATTTGTAGATCATCTCAAGAAGTGTATTTGTATGTTTGCGAAAATAGTCATAGTTGCATATTTCATGAATTCTGTGGTAATCTGCCGCTTTAAAAAAAAAAAAAAAAAAAGAACAACTCAATATTTAGAAAGTTAACGGAATCAGAATCTGTAATTGTATTGGAATTGGGGAAAAATATTAGAATCGTCCCCTTACAAATAGAATCATGAAAAAAAAATCATTTTCATGATTGATTTATTTAAAAAATATAACATTTCTCTCCCTTTTGATGAAACTGGTTTGGATATTTGAATGAATTTAGTTTTATTGATTTCTTTTTAAAGAAATATTAATCTTTTTAATTTTTATTTAAAATTTAACAAAAAAAAATATAGAAAGTACAGAAAAATCTTAATTCATATTTCAAAAATCATGTAAATTGATCAAGTAGTTTTAAATTTTTAAGAAACTCAAATTATATGAGTTAGCAAAAAAGGGACTGTCACACATCGCCATATTGAAAAAACAAGTGCAGATAAGATAAAAACTACATTATTTTTTTTTTCATGTGATGTCACTAATTTACTTTTTTTTTTTTTCCATTTTCCAAAGGGACATGATAACTCTGCACTAAATTTGGAAAACTCTCAGCCATTGAGTGATTCTCAGCTTCAAGGTGTAAGTAGTCATCTTTTTATTTTTTATTTTTTTTTCATTATTCCTTTATTTTTGTATATGAGAAATTTTACTTATAAAAAGTTTTCTGCTGCTGAGTAAGCTGTTTAACTCCCCTACATGAAAACTTTTCTAAACCCATAACTTCAGATATGTAATCTCAATTTTAACTTTAATCATTTCTCATTCTCTTTCATATTTATTCCATGCAATGAGGATCGACAATAGATTTCACCCTCTGTCATACAGATGTCTTGAGATTTTGTTTCTGCCACCCTTTCTATATCCCCTCCTCCCCCCCAATCCCCGGGCGTGCTTTAAACATTTGTGATGCTTTCATTTGTACAAATTATGTTCTTACCAGAAACAAACTACTGTCCTCATTTTGTCCGAGATTGGTTGTAATGGTGGAAACTATAGCCTCTTCAAATGCTGTCAAGTCCAACGCAGCATTATGAGTTACTTTCCCTTGTTTGAAACAAAACATTTTGGGGGGAGGGGGGGAGACATGGTTTAAAAAGAAAAGCAAATGCAACAAAAAAGAAAAACTACTGAGCAATGCCTGGTAGATACAGCTAGTATTTGGTAACTTATGAAATTTCCATAGAATTTGCTTCGTTTAATGAAACTCCCTCAATTTTAAAATAAACATGCATTTTACTCTTCACTGATCTACTGAAACAATGACCGTGTCCGATAATCTTTCTTGATGGCCAACACTCGAAGCCATATAAAGCAACAGGAAGTACTAGAATTAGTGTTGGGATGATTAATCGGATTAATTGAAAACATCAGAACTTTTGAGGGTATTGGAATCGGAAAATGTTGTACCTGTTTTTCGATGCTCAAAATGATTCTTTTTATCATTTTTTATTTCTTTGTGTTTGTTTAAAACTTAATTTTCCATGGCTTGTATTAATGATGAAATGATAAATATTTATTTTAAACTGCTAGTAAAATTAAATCTTTGTTACATTTATAAGCCTAATTTTACACTTTGTGAAAATATATACACTTTTTACGTGAGGGTTTTGCAGTAATCTGACCCCACCAACAACAAAAACAACTCTATATTTAGAAATTTATTTAGAATCAGAATTGGGGACTTTAGAACAGAATTGGTAATTATGTCGGAATCAGGGGAAAATATAAAATTGTCCCATCACTAACTATGATGTAGTAAATCTTTGACTTGAGTTGATCACTGATTTGTAAAACAGGATATCAATGACAATGCACTATTTCAGTTTTGGGGCCTTGCTTTGAGTGGTGATTTTTTGTCAATTATACTGTTGAGTGAACCTACTATCTACATAGAGCCATCAAAGATCATATGCCCAGAGTGTTTAGTCTGCATGAAGTTCTCCTTGTTGGCTATAGCTATTTGTTAGACCTACAAAATAGATTTTTACCTCTGACACACAGAGCAACAAGGCGCAGTAGTTGCATACA
Organism: Euprymna scolopes; assembly: GCF_053919585.1. Classification (NCBI taxonomy): domain Eukaryota; kingdom Metazoa; phylum Mollusca; class Cephalopoda; order Sepiida; family Sepiolidae; genus Euprymna; species Euprymna scolopes. Next base: position 50,189,406 of record NC_136515.1, on the reverse strand, counting down.
AAGTTGGGGAAGGTTTGCTCCAAAACATGCAAAGTAATGATGTTTGCACATATGCAGAGAAGCATTCTTATCTTCACTCTATAAGTTTGTGATTCAGCGTGTGACATATCTTAGCTTGCCACAGGCAAAGATGGACCAGATCCTGATGTTGACTCCTCCCAGATTTTCACAAGATCCTTCTTATCCAGGTAGCTCTCGCACTATCATGTATTTCTTTTTTGTGTCTTTAAATTTTTTTCTTGTGCAGTTATGCAAACCACAGACATGCTGTTATGCATACTGCCATATCTACGTTGCTACACAAGTTTAGCAGCCACAGAAACAAATAAAGATGCAATTCATTGGTTGAAAAGTATTTCCACATTTTGCGTGTGAGCGGGCCACATGTATTTCTTCATTAGAACAGACTTTGAATGGTCCGTTTTAGTTCTTAGATCATTCAGAGATTTTTCAATTCGGCCATCTTGCTGATACACAGACGATTCTCCACTTGATTCTATGCCAATATTTCAAAGACTGAGTTTACTCTAAAACGTTTTTCAATTCTTTGAGTAGGAATTTTGTCTAGAAAACTTTTCATAGACTTAATTCTTTGGATAACTATTTGCCTTCCAAAGAATGCGGTCCTGGATATGACCTAAAACTATATCCGATGGTGAGGCCCCATCTTGCGGGCTTTGGGAAGTGTGGAGCCACCCTTTAATTGCCATTGCTCCCAGGTCCACTCTGACCCGGAGTGGTAGTACCTGTTAGGGTCCCAACTATGGGTTAAATAGAATCTGACGTTAAAAAAAAAATATATACTCCATTAAAAAATCGTTCCTCAAAATAACTAGATTCGGCATTAAATAACCTGAAAAAGGTTGATATGCCGTAAAACAACAACCAATCCAAAGAATGCATTACATTTACCACTGGTTTGCCTAAACATGTGTCGACTTTTCATCTTACATCAACACAACCATGAAGTAGATTTCTGCACCTTGAAGACATTTTGCTATATTAATATTATAGCAAGGACATGCTCCTTTGCTATATTATTATTATAGCAAATAATTATGTATTCTGTGCTATGAGTGTAGCATCTGAATCCTAGAAGGAGGAGAGTTCATCCATAAAACAGAACCTCCAGAATCACTTCAAGATTTGCAAAGATGTTCAGGAGGCCAGATAAAGACATGGTTACGCGCTATCAAAGCTGAAGTCAAAGCTACCTCTAAATATATGGTGTTTGTTGCGGGTTCTGGAACTGGCTACCCAAACTATGTTGGCCACTGCAAGCTGTTCTGTGTAGTCTATATTCATCCAGGACATGGTTTTCTGTAGGAGGAGCTGGCTCAACCCATCCTGGGTGAAAGCTACCAAAGTCATCTGAATCAGTTAACGTAGAAATAGTTTTTCATAGCACACATTTAAGAAAAAGATTAAAAATATAGCAGTGAGCAAAAACTTTCAGGATATTTTGCAGTTAACACGGCAAAACAAAAAACACAAATATACAACAAATAAATATTATCATAGCCAATAAAATTACTTTGTGACTTGTAAGTAGTTTTGAATGCTTTTTATTTAATCTCAAACATTCATTCAGTGTTCAAATGAATAGCAATTGTCTGATATGAGGGGTTTTCCCAACATTGATCAAAGCTGATTGCTTTCTGGACATCCTGGCATGAAAGGCCGGGTAGCAACCTTCGCTTTAGATTCAGTTTTGATTTTATATGAAAAACACGTTAGAGGATGGAATAGCGTGAATTTTATAACAATCGATCAAAATAAATCTAGATAAGACGTGCGTTCGCAAATCGCAGATATTATAATCTAGGAAGTATACAAAAAGTTCTAAAGAATGTCCCCCCCCATCCCCAGAACCCTGTTGAAAAAAGCCTTTGCTGGACATACAAAAATGTGTGTGGCCGTTTTGTCTTATATATATATATATATATATATATGACTTTTTATTTAAAGTACTAAATTTTTTTTGGTGGGGGAGTGGAATGGGGGATCCTTTTTATTTTGACCTTATTTATCTGAAAGGAGGGATTTAATTTAGCTTTTAAATTTTTTGTGGTGGAGTGACTGTGTAAAGAACTTTGTTTTGTAAAAACTGAAATTTTCTTATGATTTTGAAATTTTTCATTTAATTTCTTTTGTACTGCTATTTTTTTTAATGACTTAGAAGACATTTAAAAATTTTATTATATGTCTCTAGCTTTAAATTTGTTTTTTTTATTTTTGTTGTCATTTAAATTTTGTGGTATAATTTCTTTCAGATCCACTTTTTCTAATTTTTTTTTTAATCTGCAATTTTTGTTTTTGCAAAATCAAAAATTTCATGTAATTAATTATACTCGCATAGCCCTTCTACAAATCTGTATTCTCCCTTTTTTTTGACATGTCTTCCCTCCTTTCTTTGTAAATCTTCCTCCCTTTCTCTGTTCATCTCCCCCCCTTTCTCTGTCCCCTTTTCTTGACATGTGCCATTACACGCCCTTTCTTGTTCCTATATACATGCATATATAAAAACAAGGAGGATGATGCCAAGAAATCATTCATATGACTCCTCTCTCATTCATTCGTCCATAACTTACCTTTCCTCCACAGAATATCTTAATAGCCCCAGGCAAGAAGTACAATGATGACCCAGCCAATATGAATGGTACTTCCTCTCCAACCCCAGAAGAACTTGCTGCTGCTGCTGACAGAGACCATAAGGTTTATATCGTTTACATTCTCATTCATTTTCATTTTCTCATTTTGAGGATTTTCCTTTTCAGTAAATGTTTTTCTTCCCATCAAAGATGGTCACTTCAGATCAATTTAAAATAATGATTGCGGAACCCTTTTCTTTTTTTTTTTCTTGAAATTTTTTTTGTCCCCAGATTTTTTTGAATGTCAATATGTTTCTGCATTATAGTTGTTAATGAAATATTTTATGTGGCCATATTTTTTGCTGACAATTATGACATGAAACCAATATTTTATTTTATTTATTGAAAAAAAAAATTTTTTTGTTTACCAAACAGTTACAACTTTATTGAAATTTTTATCTTGAGATAATTTAAGTTTTTTGTATCAAAATAAAGAAAAAAAAATCTTTTTACTGAATTCATTTTTTAAAATAAAAATTCAAAATTTCCCTTTTTGTAACATTTTTTTTTATTCTCTACACACTTTTTAATGAAGAAATTTAAATATTTTTTCAATTTTTTTAACTTTTTTTTATATGATGAGCATAATCTTTTTTTCTTTAGTTTCGTAGCACAAATGAATCATTATACTCGATTTTTTGCCTGTAAATGTTTACTCAATCTAGAAATTACTTTGTAGTTGACAGTTTAAAAGCTTTATAACCCCCTTTAAATTCTTAAAGTACCACAAACCATGCTAATAATTTTAATCTGCATAAAACAAATGTTTGTCATAGTGCTTACTTTGAGGCTTTTAAATTCTAAGATGATCGTTCAAGCCGTAAATTATTGCTTGAATTAAAGTTTAAATGCAAGAAGAAATATTATGGTTCATATGTGTTTCTAAGCTAATAGAAAAAATAATTTTCTCATGCGTGCCTGTCATATCAAAGAACCAAATTCTGCATAATTTTTTACCAGATTTGTTGTAAATAAGAACTAAATTAAAATAACCTTTTGTTAAAATTGTATTTAAAATGAATAAAAAAAAAACAAACAAAAAAAACATTGAATTTTTTAATGAAATATATACAGTAGAATCTTGGTATACGACATTAAAAATTAATAACAAAATACAGTACAGTATATAATACACATGTATATGATCAAATAACATTATAAATAACACTGTAAGGCATGGCAAATACTGTAACTAGGAGTGGGAAAACCTATTCCACATCGTAAGCTGAAAAAATGTATCCTAGGGCCACCATATCCCTGGGTTCTACTGTATGTATATATTTGAAAAAATAAATTTTTTAAAACTTAAGTTTTACATAACGGATCTTTGTATTTTCTTGAACATAACTAGTATCTTTTGTATTGTAGCTTTTCTATAACATTGCATGAAGTCTTAATATTGGTTTTCAAATAAACTCAATTGTTAAACAGGAAACTTCAAATTAAATTGCATAATTTTTTGGCTTACAACTTGCTATATTAATATAAATTCTTTTCAATGTGGTTTTCTATGAAATTATACAAAAGACGTTTGTTTTTAGCTGTTATTTTTATTTGAACCATTGTTTTCATCTTGGTTGTTTTATTCAACGTTTTGACTAATGTAACCTCTGACCTTGTGTAGATGCATCTTCAGGGCTTTACGTTGTGAGTGAAACAGTCGTATTTGTGAGTGATTTTTTTTTTTTTTATTCCAAGTAGCAACTAGAAATAATAAAACGGTTATCTTTTGGCGATTGTTTTTTTCGACAATCTTTCAAAGCTCATTACTGAGTGAAAAATGTCTTTTCAACCATTATTTTTTTTTTAATAAAACAAGCAAAGTCAAATTATTTAAACAAAAGTTTAGTAGGACAATATAACAAAGGCCGTTTAAAAGAAATATCTGAAGAAATTCAAATGTTTATACCTTCAAGTGTCAACATAAAATTCAGTGTATTACACTTATTTAAAAAAAAAAAAATACAGAAAAATCTTTGTATGTACTCGTCACGGAACAAAAATGTCATATTCCGAAAATCATGTGGTTTAGGCTAATAACTTTTCTATTTAGCTAGTTGTTGTGTCTGCACAAATAATTTACGAGAACACGGAAAGTAAAGGTATAACAATAATATATTAGGCAGAAAAGTTATATACATATTTACATGTCTTCAGATATACTTCAGTTGGAGATATTCCGGCAGGTGGCGTGTTGCATGTCTTACTGGAGGCAACATAGGCATCTTGCCTATTTGGCGGTCGTTGCAGAACTCCCCCCGGTATTGGTGATTGATACCTTTATATATCTCACTCACCCACCTGTGTTAATTAGTGGGCGTCTCCACAACACTAGTAAATAAAAGTATTTAGTTGTCAGAAGCCAACTAAAGATAAATTTATCTGTTTAGCCTTAATTTGGTTAAACTTGGGAATGATTCTAGCGAAACTTAGTAATTAGGAGCCTGGACAGAATTTAAAACTGGATCGATACAGATGCATTTCCTAATGGTTAACATTATTGGTAAACAATTGTTAACAATGAAATCCTCTTGGCGGTTGAAGGTTTAATTTTTACTAATGATAATAATTAAGAATAACATAATTAATCAACAATTTTACCTGTCATGACTGATGGAACAAGCAGTTCACCCCGTGAATTGAATAAACGATTCAGTTTGAAATTCTATATAGGTTTCTGAGTTTGACAAGAACATGCCTACATTCAACAAGAAGCACCTGAAGGTCAGAGATCAGTTGAAACATTGTGAAGGTGAAAATAGTTCTTCAGATAATTGAAATAATACAAAAAAATTCATCACATTCCGTGTTTTTTTTTTTTTTTTGCATCTATTTTTGTTTTACTAATTTTATTTATTATTTTCCATCCTATCCCCATTAATTTGTTTTGCATGTTAAAACAATAACAAAAACATAACGATGAAAACCATGTTTAAAAATCATTTCTTTCATTTATAACTGTGTCATTGATAATCTGTTTTCAACAAATAACATATTTCATGTCTTTTAAATTTTTGAATCAAATTAAGGAGACATGTTTTAAAAATATCTTCCTTCAAAGAAATATTTGAAAACTTGTTTTAAGGAATTGGAAAACATGTATTTTTTTTTTTTTTTTTTTTTTTAAATTTTGAAATAAGATCCTTCTTTTCAAAGAAAAATATAAATTGTAATTTGTCTTTTCATATATTACGAATTTTATAGACTTTCTGTAAAATAAAGAATAACATACAAAAATTAATAGGACTAATTTCTTAAAATTAATATAACATTTAATAATATATTTTCTTGTCGTATATAAAACTAAATCATTAATTATCCGTATGACAATATGTTTGTAATTTGTATGTTATATCCTTTCACACCCATTTTTAAAAATAAGATCATTTGATTACCAAAAATGAACTGTAAAAAAGTAGTTGGTCATCATCTGCTAGTGCGGACACATCAACATCTAAATCAACAATGACCTGCATGCTTTCGATTGCCTACAATTCCATCTGTGGTCTCGACCGGAGATCAAAACAGGCATGAAAGTTCGGGATCTGTCAAGCGATTGTTTGGACAATCCTTCTCTACAACCGTGAAACCTGGTTGAGAACTGCAGATCTCAAAAGGCTAGAAGTGTTCGACCAATAGTGCTTCTACCAAATTCTGTGGATCCGCTGGCACTGTTTCATCTCCAATACTCAAGTCGGGGAAATGCTGCAGGATCATCTGTCTCAACCAATCTCTTTCAAACCGGAGACTCTGACGGTTTGGCTATGCTGCGCATTGCAACCCAAGAGTTTTTTCACAAAGCAATAAGCTCCAGAACCATTCTATGGTTGGTGAAGACATTTTTGAAGCCAGATGACAACATGGTTGCACAGCATCAAAGCAAACGTCGAACCTGATCCAGAAGTCTATTGTGTTCACCGCTGGTCCCGAAACTGGTTTCTCATCACTATCTCTGCTATTATGGACCATGTGTTGTATGCATTTATTCGGGATGCAGTATGTTTTACAGGAGGAACCAGCTCAAACCATCTTGGGTGAATGTGGCCTCAAGTACAAGTGAAGTGCTAATTGCCTTAAAATTAGATTTAATCTATTTCAAAAGAAATTGTTCCGAAATGGAATGAGTAGAATTCTATCATCTACGCTGACGTAAAAATTACATCTGTTCTATTAAAATATGTCGTTAACAATTATTTTTTTACAAGAAATAAAAATAAGGATTTAATTTTTACAAGAAATAAAAATATGCGTTTTTATTGATTAAAGAAAATTTTCAGGAAATTAGTATTTTACAGTAACAAAGATATTCTGGTTTTTGACTAGAATTCTGCCTATATTAAAAAAAAACAAAAATACAAAAAAATCTTTTTACATACCCGTGACAGAACAAAATGATAATATTCTAAAAATCACATAAATTAATCAAGTAGTTTTATTTTTATAAAGAAAATCATTTTTAAGCAATTAAATGAAATTTGTAGACACTATAACAAAAAGTTTAGTAGATTTGTTTCTTGAAATTTAAAAAAAAATTTTCATACATAAAATCTTCTTCGAAACAACAAAAAAAAACAAACCCCAAAACAATTTCTATCTCTCTGATAGTAAAGTCAATGATATACACCGATTATCTTTTTGCGTTTATCCGTAATTTTTATTGTATGATTATGCAATATTCCGTTTTTATGCCGGATCCAGGGAAAAGACAAAGAGAAGCGTGGTCTGTTTGGTAAATTTAGAAAGCCTGGTGGCAAGGATTCAAAGGACAAACGAGATGTGGCCGATGCGAATATCGATCCCACCACTGCACAAGTTAACAATGTTCCCGATGAAGCCTATCTGGCTGACAAATCGGCTACACTTACTGCGAAGGGGCCACATTCTAATAAGGTTTCTAATTTTTGTTTTTGTTGGTTTGCATTTGGGTTGTTCTCATTCTATTTCGGCAAAGTCTTCACGTGCCATCCACCCTCACAATTTCATACTCACCATTTTTATTTTTTGGTTTTTGTTCACAACCAACCAGGAAATATATATGCACATTCCTTTTATATATTCTGTTAGATGAATAGATTCCAACCCAGGAAACAGCAGTTCTTTTCCCTTTTGTCAGAAACATTACCGATGGAATGGAAGACTAACAAACATATTCCATAAATTTGGCATAAAGTACTCCTTTGTCAACGGGCTGTAACTTTTGCCTGATTATAACTTATGACTAAAATTTACTTTTGTTGATAGTTTGTAAGTTATTAAAGTTTTGTTTTATCAGGATTAATAAATTATATAAAACATTGGCTGAGGTTCAGTTGAAAAATTAATGATTACTCAAATTAAAAAAAAACTGATCGTTTAATTAAAAACAAAGTTTCATGCCCTAAAATGTTAAAAACCCCATTAATATATCTCCTGGTTTGTGTGACGTTTAACAAACCCACAACTGAAGATTTGTTTTGTGCTTTTTTAACATTTACTAATCTTTATTTTCTATTCATAAAAGATTCTATATCTTTTAAAATGTTTTATCTTTTTTTGTGGGATGTTTTTTTCTCTCTCTGCCTGCATAAGGTACGATTTTCAGTTTTCTACTTCATTTTAAAAAAAGTCTTTTATTTTACATTAAACTGGAAGGATATTTTTTTTACTTTTAAATTTCTTTTATGGATTACCCCCCCCCCCCAAAAAAAAAAACATTTCAAATTATTTAGTTTTGATTATGTGTCAGATGAATATAGGCCAAAAAATCTAATAAAAATCCTTTTTTAAATTGAATGAATTATTTACTGATTATAAAAACTGAATGCTTAATTTTTCACGTGTTGATTAATTCAGTTTAATAATAAATTAGCGTTTTGCTCCAGACTAGACCACTTGATATTAGAAATTTAAAAAAAAAAATTACAATACAACTTCAAGGCTAAAAATTAACCAACAAAAACCCAAAAGTGTTAAATGGATAAATCCTGACCCAGATAGCAGCAATTCTCCCTTTATCAGAAACCTTGCTCATGAAATGTGAGGACAAAAGAACAAAATAAGGAAAATGAGGTACGAGGTAAAACCCAATTTCCGCTTTTTACTCTTCTCGCTAAGCTAAGACATTTCATATTCATTTGTACAGTATACCGTTCACACACATTGAAAAAAGAATGCTATTTTCTGATCAGATGATAATCTGATGTTGCTAAGCTAAAAAATTCTAACCTATTTTAAAATGAATTGTTCCAAAATCAAATTCTATCATTCCATCAAGTAAAACTTTGCAATTTTTAAATAAATCCATCTAAAAAGATAACATTCGTTCGTTTCTATTAGAAATAGGTTAGGTTGAAAGTAAATTTCTTAAAGCCGTCCAACGCATACTAGCATAAAAAACAGAGTATGATGATGAACATACTTTGGTACGGTTTATTAAAAAAAAAAAAAAAATTAGTCTTTTCTGGATAACTAATAATATAGAAACATTTTTCTATTCTGACAGAAAAATTAAAATCAGCAAGGGGAATAATTCATCTTTTAAACTAAAAGATTTCAAAGGAGTCGTTTCTCTTACAACTGAAACTTTTTTTGTATATATAGGTTTAAAACAAGTTCTATCACATAAAAATGAAAACCTTTACTTCATGGCATTCTGTGGATTGATGAGCAGTTGTTGTTGTTGTTAATTCATCACAAGCTCTACTTGAGCAAAAACTATTGAGCAGGCAATTAACTTGGATTCAGCTGTCTTTGTCAGCAATGAATTTGGTCAGGCTGACTCCCTAACTCTATTTTTGTGCAAATTAAATGATTTAGCTTAAAAAAATAAAGGATTATAATGAAAATAATAAGTGAATTTTTTTAAAACTAAAGCATAAAATGGAGAGAAAAAAACAACCGCAAAAATTCTTCGATTTCATTTTCTAATCATTAACTTTTGCTTTGGTTGATGTTGGCCGCATTTGAGCAAATATTTTTGCAATTAACAATTTTTTCTACACTTCATCCTATTTTCCATTCTTGTTTTTTCTTTTCCTGTGTTTACCATTATCCCATATTTTTTTTTTCATTCCATTGACCCATATTTGTTTCCATTCCATTGACCCATATTTTTTTCCATTCCATTGACCCATATTTGTTTCCATTCCATTAGCTCATATTTTTTTCCATTCCATTAGCCCATATTTTTTTCCATTCCATTAGCCCATATTTTTTTCCATTCCATTAGCCCATATTTTTTTCCATTCCATTAGCCCATATTTTTTTCCATTCCATTAGCCCATATTTTTTTCCATTCAATTAGCCCATATTTTTTTCCATTCAATTAGCCCATATTTTTTTCCATTCAATTAGCCCATATTTTTTTCCATTCAATTAGCCCATATTTTTTTCCATTCAATTAGCCCATATTTTCCCCCATTCCATTAGTCCATATTTTTTTTTCCGTTGGCCAATATCTTTTTTTTCACATAAATTATATTTTACATTTTTTTTTTTTCACACATTCATTTTATATTTTAAAAAATATTTTTAATTTAATTTTTATTCTCTGCTCTTTATTTTTTATTATGTACGGACCATTAGGCAAATTTTTAGGCAATTGTATTCTAAACTTTCTGAAAATATTAAAAATATATAAATATGATAAATTTAACATGACCTATTTTTTCTTTTCTTTGCTGGAAGACATTACACAGAATATGATGAACATTGGTACGGTTTATTGAAAAAAAAAAAAAATTTAGTCTTTTCTGGGCAACTAATAATATAGAAACATTTTTCTATTCTGACCCTAAAAATTAAAATTAACAAGGGGAATAATTCATTTTTTAAACTAAAAGATCTTTTCCTTCATAAAACAAAATACAGATTTTAAGGAAGATGAATAAGTTTTCTTTTCAGGATTTAACAAAAGAAACAAATTCTTTTGTAAGAAAGAAAACTAAATTATTTGTCTGAGTAAATTATAAAAATTTTATGTAATTTTTTTTTTTTTAAATTTATTTTGGCTTGTAACATTTATTCAGATTTTCTTATTTTGATGAAGAAAATATTTTCTTTTTTTATATAAATTCAATCATACATTGAAGCTACTGTTCACCGCAGATTCATGATTACACTGGGTTCTATGTCTTTAAGAGGTAATCATCAGATTTTGTTTCTATAATTCAGATCCTACATAAATTAGTTCATTGAATTATTGGCTTCATTTTAAATAAGATTTAAATGACAACAGTAGCAACATCTTATTTTCTTCTAGAGGCATGAGACTTGGTGTAATGTTGAATTGTTAGGCGAGTTGTAACTTCAAATTTTATCAACTTTGTTACATATATTGTTACATATATTGTTACATATATTGTTACATATATTCTGTATGTTTCAATGAATATAATTTGATTGGTACGTAAAACAATTTTTCCATTGAATTAAAAAAAAAAATGATACATATCAAAGTTGATTGAATATATTTTATATTTTGAAAAAAACAAAAAAACAATCAACAAATGTTTTGTATGAAGATTCCATGATACTTTTCTTTCTTCAAAACTCGAAATGTTCCTGAATTTCTACCTATCTTATAGCCCCCCCCATGTAAATTCTTTTGCATTAGTTTTTTTTTACATAAGTTTTACATAATTTTCTTTTATTTAATTTTCATTGAATAATTTTTACATATTTTTTCACATAATTTTTTTACATAATTTTTGCATATTTTTTTTACGTAATTTTTTTCATTTTGTACATAATTTTTTTTCATATTTTATATTTTTTTAAAAATATTTTTACATCATTTTTTTACATTTTTTTACATAAATTTTTTTCATATTTTATATTTTTTTAAAAATATTTTTACATTTTTTTACATCATCTTTTACATAATTTTTTCTAAATTTGAATTAATTGCCAGTTGATGAAAAGTACTTTGATTTTTGTAAAAAAAAATTCTTTTTTTACAATGAGATCACCACTTTTCAAGGCCCTTGAAGATAAGGATTAATGAGTTGTCAGATAGGCTGAGACAACAATGTGATGGTTGGAAATGAGTTTGGTTTGATTATTAAAGATGATGATTAAAGAACTTTTTACATTAAAACGACCGACAGTCAGTTTGGGAAATCGTTCAGTGGTGATATATTCCACAGATGGACAATTTTAAGAAAAGAATTTGTTCATTGAATTTCGGTTTAGTTTTAGGAGCTGATAGAAAAAAGTAAAGGGATTTATTGGCAGTTGTTGTAGTTAGATAAGTATTGATTGCAATTTTTTTTTTGCAAGAGAGCAACCATAGATTAAAGCTCAGCTTACAATAATAGAAATATACTTTATATTTATAAATTTATCAATAACAACAAATTATAACGAATGTACTTTTTGTAATGTTTAGACAAAAATTCTTAGATTTACCTTTTTATTGATATTGTCTTTTTGTGGTTCTATATAATTGTTTTATTTTTATTTATTGGAAATTAAGTAAGTGGGGAAGGGCATAATTGGCTTAATGGATACCATTGAAGACTAGTATTAGCTATGTCAGATTCAAATCATATCTGATTCATTTTACCAATACTGGTATATAAATATGCAATATTTTTTCCTCTTTCAGCAAAGTCTTAAATATCTTATTACTTCTTTACAATAAATTTGGTGTTTATGTAGTATTAATCAAAAGTTCAAGTTAAAATACTGATGTACTTATGCAGAAATAAGTATCCATATCAAAAATTAGAAAAAATGATTGGTAGAAAAATGGCAGTTTTATCATATTTCATATTATTGAAGACTAGCAGTTCAGCCTGGCTTTACTTGAGCTCTATGTACTGTTCATAATTTTATATATATATATATATATATTAAAAAGTTTGACTCCTGTCTTGGTAACCTATATTTCAAATTTCAAGTGTTTAGACCCAAAATTGATAGAGGAGTTTGGTAGAGTCTGCAAAAGTCAACTCTTTCAACTTTGACCTCTTGGCAGCCAAATTTTTGCCCCAAAACTGTTTACAAACCTTGCTGCATGTCTGAATACCCTTTATGTAAAATTTTAAATATTTAGACCCAAAATTAGCTGAATAGTTTGCTAGAGATCGCAAAGGTAAAATCTTTTGAACTTTGACTCCTTTGCAACCAAATTTTCGGCCAAAATCTGATTTAAAAGCTTGCCTTTTGCCTGAATACACTTTATGTAAAATTTCAAATGTTTAGACCAGAAATTGGCTGAGTAATTTGGTAGAGATTGCAGAGGTCAAATTTTTTTAAATTTTGACTCCTTAACATTTATTGTTTTATAAAGTTAGATCCATGTCCAAGTAACCAATATCAAAAATTTCAAAATTGGCGGAGGAGTTTGGTACAATTCTCAAAGGTCAAATCGTTGAACTTTGACCTACTAACAGCAAAATTTCTGGCCGAAACGGGATTAAAAAGATTTTCCCAAATCTCAATACCCCGTATGTCAAATTTCGAGTTTGTAGACCGAAAATTGATAGTTATTTGGTAGGGAAATGTGTGTGTGTGTGTGTGTACACACACACACACACACTTTTATAGATATAGATTAGTCTAAAAACAAGGGGAGGTAATGCGGTATGTCATTTTGCTCTTATCAATAACAAATTGAAAAAATAAAATTATTAAAAATCTAATACTTATTTCTGCATGATATGTATGTACATCAAAATATATTTTAATTTGAAATGGGATTTTCACTTGTGATTAATATTATATAAGCACCAGAAATTGTTTATTGTAAGTTTTCTGTTTTTGCATTAAATAACATGAAAAGGGTTGATATGTAATAAAAAAAAGATCAAATCAGGTTATTCGATAATTTAAAAAAAAAAAAACTTGTTTTAGGTAAAACTGTAGTTTTACATTCTTTGCTGATTCATTTAAAAATAAAAGAAAAAAATCTTTTTTCCTTTTTTTTTTTTTTTGTTTTAAGCAATTTCATTCTAAACAGTTTGAAAGTATTAAAAATATGTGAGATTCTAGAATTACTTTTGCATATAATTTTAGCTTAAAATGATAACTCATCAGCTGGTAATGGTTATTCACTTATAGATTAGATAATCATTTTTTTTGAAGCCACGAAATATTTAAAAAATTAAGCTTGTAAGTTCTTGTAGATCTCTTTAAGAGAGAATGTTTATATAGGATTCATATACATCTTTAAAAGAAACATTTATTATTTTTCTAATAAAAAAGATCATTTCACAAAAGAAATTGAAAATCAACTTTCAGAAATGCTGGGGCAGGGGTATGAATTCAGGAGCATTTAAAAATTTTTTTTTTTTTTATTGGAGAAAGAATAATTCTGCCTCCTCAAATTAAAAAATATATTTTAAAAGGAAGATAAAAATTTTTTTTTATATAAGTTATCTGCCCTTGATATATGTTATTCAAACCCACACTGGATTCTCTTCCACTTGTCCCTGGTATTTTTAGTTTACCCTATTCCCCTCATTTTTTTTATTGAATACCCCTCTCCCTCCAAGAAAAAGTTTGTTGCCCTCCCCTTTTTTCTTTTTAATTTTATTCCTCTTACTATATACATGCTGATATAATTGATATGATTTGCTTTGGCTTTTAAATAATTTTTATATACTAATGCGGAAAAGCTCATAGTTAAAAAAAACAAAACAAAAAAAAAAACTTTTTTTTTTCTGTCTGGTTTGCTCATATAAAAATCTTCAAAATTAATTCTGCTGTTGTGCTAAGCAACATCTATTGCTTGGAACCTTGCATTGTCTTCTATCTTTTGAATTTACAATTTTCTTTTTATTGTATTTAAAAAACAAAACAAAAATATATAAAAATTGAATATTTTTATGTTTTATTTTCTAAAACGTGTTGACATTATTTATTATAAGAATAAATTTATATTTTTAATTTTCCTTTTCCATAATTTTTTCTTTCAGGGATTTGTACAAAAAAAAAACCCCAACATTTTTTTTCAGATATCAAATATCTACTAATGCCTATTAACTTATCCTATTTGTTTTAGATTTTTTTTTTTTTTTTTTTTTTTTAATATTTTATTTAAGTTGATGAGCAGCACAGAATATGTTCTTTGTTTTTCAATCAAATACACCTAATGTTTCAACCAACTTTCATTGTCTTCTGATTATAAGTTTTGTGACAATTTTTTTTTGGGGGGCGGGGGCGAGAAGGTTTTAAAAAATTTGAAATGCAGTCTCATACAAAACACTTACCACTGAAACCTAAGGCTTTTTCTGTTTTTGTTTCTTACATATTTTATATTGATCCTTTGTAACTACAAAGAAAATATAAAACAACTATTGATTGACATCACTTTTTCAAAATATAATATATAGTGTGTGTATATATATATATATATATATATATATATATAGTGTATTCTTTCTCTCTCTGAAAATATCTAACATCCCTTTTTCAATTATTTGGCTTTTTCATATATACTGTTTACATCTTGAGTGTCATTTTCACAACATTTTGGTCAATGTAACCTCTGACCTTCTTCAGTGGATCTTGTTGAACTTGGGAATTTGGATGGAATTTCAAACAGAACTCTTCATTTACTTCCTGGGGGTAGCATGCTCTTGTTCCATTAGCTGTGACTGGATAGATGTCTTAAGTAATTGGCAATTGTATTTTTCTGTCGCCTACACTGAGAATTGAACCTTCAACCTTAAGGAAAATATCACTTTTACAATTGATTTTTTTCAAGTACTTTAACCACTGCACCATGTTTTTGTTTTTTTTTATCGGAGAGCATGCTACTTACTGAAGTAAATAAAGGATTGATTGAGATTGTCGGACTGACTTCCTCATCTTGGTTGTTATCGTCACAACGTTTCGGCCGTTTTGCCCTCCGGCCTTCATCAGGTGTTTTGTATTGAACTGGGGAACTGTTTGTTAGGAGTCTCGAACCCAACCCTTTATTATTATTACGGGGGTACCGTGTTCGGACTCCAGCTCGGACATAACAACCTACTGAGCAAACCAAGCATAGAGCTGAATGATAGAGAGAGAAAACCTTGAATAACAACATAGGTTTAACATTAACAAAAACCAACTAAGAATTGTCCTAGTGACATATGGCCAAGTGGGCCTAGACATTGTATCAAAGTTTACAGTTACCCAAAGGTGCTGAGTTCAATCCTGAACGAAGGCAGTAAAAGAGTAACATTCAAAACAGAGAATCAGCAACTATGTCCCAGAGCCTAGCTGGAATCCGAACACGGTACCCCCGTAATAATAATAATGGGTTGAGTTCGAAACTCCTAACAAACGGTTCCCCAGTTCGATACAAAACACCTGATGAAGGCCGGAGGGCAAAACGGCCGAAACGTTGTGACTATAACAACCAAGATGAGGAAGTCAGTCTGACAATCTCAATCAATGAAAACACCTCATCTCAAAAATACTGACAATTACTATAAATAAAGGATTTCATAAAAATTCCCGAGTTCGATGAGATGCACCTGAAGAAGGTTGGAGAACCAAAATGTTGTGAAAAATGTGAGCAGTAGTCTGAAAAATCTAAATAATACGAATAACTAATCCTCATCTAAACAAAATTCATAAACATAACCCCTCTTTCTCAAGATTGGATCTAAGATAAAATATTTGTTATTCAGTAAAATAATAAGTTCACAATTACCTTGAATTACTCAAGAGTAATGAGTTTACACAGTAACCTCAATTCATTGCTAATATCATCTTTATACTAAATAATCATTTACATTTGACATTGTTTTTTTTTTTTTTTTTGCATCTTATTTTTAACTATCATCGATTCTGATTGTTTCATTTCTTCAGTTTTTAATTTTAACTTTTTATTTCATTATTTCCAGAGGTTATTTATCCATTTTTACATTTGTTTATTTTTTATTTATTTATTTATTTTATTTTTTATTTTTTACAAAAATTTGGTTTCTGTCTTGCATGACATGCTATGAAATATTTATTTACTGTCTTTTATTCTAGTTTCTTCACACAGTTTTTTTTTTTGTATATATATATGTTTTTTATATTTCCAATGATAGATAAACCAAAAACGTTAATATAAAAATGAGAAACTTGTTATTTTAAAACAATGTTTGGTGAATATGTACTTTTTTTTTTCAAGTCATACAAGAAATGAAGAGTGAGATTATGATTTTTCTAATGGATACAATCAGAGATTATGGCATTTTCTGGCAGAGTTTAAATCTTGTTATAGTCAACTATTCACTAAATACTCTTGGGAAAGGTATAAGCCTATAATCACTCCCGACTCTCTAGTCATTTTTATTTGCACATTTTTTTTTTTTTTTAAACTTATGGTAGACAACTATTATATTCTTGGAACTTAAAATCAGTTATCCCTCATGGTGATTTTTATTTTTAGGTGCTTATTTAAAAATAGTCAATGCAGCTTTGAGAGGAACAGGAAATTGATAATTATCTTCATGATTTTGCAAATCACTTATTGACCTCAGCAATAGGAATCTTTAGCTTAACTGCTTGTTAGATTTAGGGGAAAGTGTTGCATCCAATTAACTAGCTGTCCTCGGTCAGTGGAGGAGAAATCCTTCTAGACTGGGACAGTTTTTAATTTCTGTTTTTTGTTCCTATCCAGAGTGCCCCTTTTTGGGGAGCTGGATTTTCCCCGCATTAAAAACTGACCTTGTGTCTAACTCTGCTATGGTGGGGGATGCAAGTAAATATGAAGTAGATGCTGATTTTTCCCATTTCTCTTGCCCTGTTGATGGGATTATGAATTCTGCAACCCCATGTATTTGGTATCCCACCCGCCAAAATGGAACATCTCTTGGCTGTGAATAGCGACCCATGATGTCCTAGGATGGGATCCTGATGACTGAGTCATTCTTCCACGTTGGCTAGTCAATATGTCTTAAAGGCCCGATCTGATCGGTTGGTCATGCCATGCTCTAGTATCTATTATGAGTTCATCACCAAGTATATTATTCAATCTAATTCTTCTAAAACTAAAATCCATATTTTTGCTCCCTTAATAGATGCTAGAAATTGTTGGCTGGAGGTCAGTCGTGTTGAGAACAAAGATTACCAAAGCTAAAGAATAATGTTATCAAAGAAATATTTTTGCTGAAGTGAAGTTTTCTAAGATAAGGCTTCCCTCTCAGTAGAATTCCTTCCTCACTTTCATTGTGAAATTTTATTCTAAGAGCAATGTATTTTAGGAATATAAATTCTTGAAAATTCAATTAAGAGAAAAAACAAAATGGCTGGTGCTTATTAGTCTATAGTCGACAAATCGATTTTTTAAATATATTGTTTTAAGCAAAAACAATATTACGTACTTGTCATGTCGGAAATAGTAATATATCCAAAAATTATGAAAATTAAAGCAGAAAAACTGCTATTGTGTTTTTAGTTAAAAAAAAAAAAAAACATGTCAATCGCTATAGACAATAAATATTGTACCTATTTACTATGCCTCCCCACGGGACAGAGTTAGACACCAGGGTCGTTTTTTAACGTGGAGAAAAGGTACAAAAATAAAAATTGTCTCAGTCGTGAAGGATTTCTCCTCCACCGAAAGAGAACAAGAAATGGAAGTGCAGCATCTGAAGAACAGATACTACACTTTGATCTTGACCAAAAGGCCAAAAAATATTGTAGCCATGACGCAAGTAATCTAAAATATTATTTTCGGATTTATGTCTTCTGTTTAGTCTCCTAGTATACTTTATAACGCCTAAGAAATATGTGATTTTACCCAATTTTCCATAAAAAGTTACTTTTAACTAGAAATAAATTTCTATTCAATGATTTTTCATAATTTTTGAATATATTACTATTTTCGGTATAGCATTTAAGTACACTGTATTGTTTTTGCTTAAAACAACATATTTTTAAAAAATCGATCTGCGACTGTCAAAAAGTTGACATCATTTTAAATGCCAATATCTTGGAAACCACTCTGTGTATCCTAATGAAACTGCACAAACTTTATGTTGAACATTGAGTTTTATTAGTTAACATTTCAAAGGAAAAAAAAAAAGATTTGTAGATTCTGTGACCGATTTCATAATTTTCAAAAATGTTTGATATGAGCACCACCTGTGACTCTGCACCAGTCAAGTCAGTAATCAATCTCGTGCCATTCTTTTTGCATATTTTTTTTTTTTTTTTTGACATGAAGGGATGGTGGAGATCCATTTTGTCCAGTGGAGTGGGACAATTAAAAAATCAGTGCTTTTTCATTATCTTTTTTTTTTTCCCCCTATAATTTTAATCATTTTTTTTGTTGATAATGTCAATTTGCAACTCGGGTTTTTCACAGGAGAAAAAGGAAGAAATTGTGACTACCGAAGTGATACTAGTCAAAGAAACTGAGACAACACAGAAAGACCAAAAAAAGGTCGAAACTGAGACTATTGTAAAGGAAGAAGAGAAAAAAGTCGAAACTGAACCATCAAAGAAAGACCAGAAAAAGGTCGACATTCTATTCACCCCGCTTTTTTGGTTTGATCTTTTTATTTTTTTGTTCAGTCAATGGCATGCTCCAGTTCTTATCAAAATTAATTCCAATTTTGATAATTCTTTGTTTCGCTACTCTTTCCCCACCCCTATTTTTATTTTTTAAACTAACAAAACAATTTAACAAATTTTTATTAAAAAAAAACAAAACGGTAAAGTAAAAATTTACCTTAAGAAATATTTCAATCTGGTGATATGGATAGCAGTAAGAGGACTTGTGACTGGCTAGCTATCACTGACATTATCAAAAAGAAAACTGGTGGTTGGATTAAATATAAAAAAAGGAAAAAATGGATTTGAAATAAAAAATATTTTGTTTGTGTCCAGAACTCCATCTATATTTATGAAAAAAAAAAAACAAAAAAACTCTGAATGGTATACATATTCGTGAGGAAACAAAAATATATTCCAAAAATCACATGAATTGATCAAATAGTTTTATTTTTGATAACCCAAATTTTGTAAATAACAAAAGAATTTTTATTTTTCACCATTTTGAAAACAGTCTTTAAAGAAAGGGAGATAATTCAATTCAAATTTTTGAGATTTATGTTATGCTTATGAATTCCTATTAATTGCTTAAAAATTATGTTCTTTATAAAATAAAACTACTCTATCAATTTAGGTGATTTTTGATACATTTTTTTTGTTTTGTCACGGGTACATACATTATCCAAAATTTTCTTCTGCACAACAACCAAATAGTTTTTGTTATGAACACAAAAGAAATATGTGCATGATCTTACAATGAAAATTTCTTTATGCAACTTTTTAGAAAGCTATACAGGTTGATAAAATAAGGGAAAATCTCATTTTACTTTATAAGATCCTCTTTAAAGCATTTCGAAGAGCTCCTTTACGCTTTCATCTACGACTGATGAAACGCTTAGATTTTTGGTTGTCATGAATTCAACCTAATTAAAAGAAAACAACAGTACAGAAAATTTTTTATGATGTGTCCATCACGGAATACAAAATGTCATATTCCAAGGCCAAGGAACATATAGGAAGAAAAGATCAGGATGAGTTTACTAGAAAGGGATTAATAAATATCTCGCCAGAGATAAGCCAGTTTGAATGTCAATTTCAGAAACGTTTTGAATACATGCCAACGTGCAAAATGGACGTTAAACGAAATCTGATGACTGATTTTTCTTCGCATATCTCATCAATTATTAATGGAATTGTTTTAGTGCTGGACCTATCTCAGAAAACATTTTTCGACTGTAGTCGAGATAATGGAGTTCACACGTCCTGCATTGCTTTCAGGTCCCACCTCTCAGCATTGGCATTCCTTGCAATGTCAGCTGGATATATGAACATTCTGCTTCTGGAGTGGATAATAGGGTTACAGAGAAATAAGAAAGTTATAACTTCATTTACTGTTCTGAAACAATGGTCTGCAAACTGAACACGTCTTGCTTTGACAATAGATAATATCAATGGAAGTTCACCATGGGTTGGTTGGATGAATCTTCCATGAAAATGGCCGATAGCCATTAGTCGCGTGCTCTCGTGTAATGAATGAATGCTTGAATATAGGATTGCCGTGAAATTCTTAAAAATAAACTAAAATGACCGAAAAATGGGCTGAAATGACTTAAATAAATAGAAAGTAAATGACTTAGAATGACTTTAATGAACTTAAGGATGAATGGAATGACATTAAAAATGACTTGAATGCTTAAAAAATAACTGGAATCCTTCAAAAACAACTAAAATGATCTGGAGAATGACTTGAATGGCTTTGAGACTGACTGGTTGTAAAGTGGGTGATCATTTTACATTAAATTAATACAGAAAAGTGATCCCCCATTTTATATCACAATAAGTACAGCATGTAGTAAGAAAAGATACTACACTTTGATCTTGGTCAAAAGGCCAAGAAAAGGGTATTTATTTGCTCCCTCACCGAGCAAATTAGGCACAAGGCCGATTTTTAATGTGAGGAGTGAAGGGGAAATGGGGACCAACTCCCCGGGAAGTAGGGGAGCTGGATAGTGACAATTGGTATGAAGGGTTGCCCCTACATTGACCAAGGTCTTATATGTGGGGCTGCCCCCATATATGGTCTTTGCTTGCAGTATCTGCTGGAACAGATACTACACTTTGAGATATTAAATCCTTTATTCATGTTAAAAATACATCGAAAATCAACAATGGACAAAAAACTTAGGCACATGGTCAAATCAAAAGGGGGGATTGTGGGGGTCGTTGGTCATCCTTGTCACACCAGAACTAAACAAAATCAAAGTTTCTCCCAACTAGTATCTTCTTTCACCATAATACCGCATTCACCCTTTCAAAAAAACAAAACAAAAAAAAGATAACAATAAAAATGGTACAATAATTCATTTGTGTCGAGGGGGGGGAAAGAAAAAAGGGTGATTAGTAGGACCCTCCCAACCCAGTCTAGTTGATAGACTGCCCGTTCCACTAGGTTTGTAAAAGGAACCTTGTTTCTGCAGGTCAGTCTCTAAGTGGGGATGCCCTCTAGATGGGGGGTGAATGGAGAAAAGAAAATTTTGTGGGTAAGGAATGGGGGTTAGTTTGTATTTCTTTCTGTCTAAGATGGGTGAAATTTAGAGGAGGGGGTAAAAACAAAAATTGCAAGAAGGAGGGAGGGGATCTTGGAGGCTTCTTAATTGGGGAGGGATGGAACACACACTCAGCTAGCTGAGAGGCTACTTTTTTAATTTTACTTTACGGAACTGCACATTCCACACCTAGGCGGGGAACATGTATTCAAATTTGCCTCCTTTTCGTACACACAGACTTGCTACATGTATCCATCTTCTGTCAAAAGATACTACACTTTGATCTTGGCCAAAAGCCCCCAAAAAGCTTAAAAAGCTAAGAACAGCATCTATTAACAACAGACCTTTGATCTTAACCAAAAAGGCCAAGCACAAAAGTGTTATGGACAGACTGACCAACCGACGGAGTGACTTATAGAGTCGCTTGCACTTGACTAAAATTATTGCAGAAGCAGAAGATATTGATCATGGTGGTTTTGCTTTAAATTTACATCATTATGAGGATGGCAATGAATTTAGGTAAGCAGTGAAAGAAGTACCGTCATTGTATATACATAATGTTTTCATTAATGAGTGATCGATAAACCAAACAAATGTCTTTATATACACATGTAGGGTGTTTTAAGTGCTTTTCATTCTCGTTGCAATTCGTCAAGTGGCCATTCATCATCTCGTCTATTTAAATAAGACGTATAAAACTTTTCATGTCGGAAAAACACAAGATGTCCACAGAGGTTTCTTCAAGGTTTTATTTGAAGAGAATTTACTTGAGAGAGAGACTAATGTTATCTTAATAATTATTTACTTAAATTTGCTAACTTAATGAAATGAGTGATGCAGACAGACATCTATAACATTTACTGAGATGATCAGTCTTTCACATCATGGGTCGTGTCTTGTTCGAATGGCTTCTCTTGAGAGATTGATCTGAAAATCTTACTTGGCGTCATTCGTCATCCTTGTATCATGTGACTGTTGTCGATGGCGTGTGACCTTTGCCCCTGCCTTGTCACTCCTCTTTCACTCAACCGTATGGACAATTCTGTTTTGCTGATCTGAGTTATCATGCACTTGGAGTTACCCTTGTCCAAATTCACACTAGCTAACTTAATTGCTACTGACATAGTGTCCCTAATATGTAACACACAGATGCAGACTATATTTATTGCAAGATTATTGCCTAGGAGAAAATAAGTTTCATATTTTAAAAAGTTATTCGATTAAACTGTTCAGTTCATCTTCATGACTTATTTTGTCGATTTCATTTGATGAATCTGCCTTTTTAGCTTTGATGATGAACTTAAGCTGGACTCGGAACTGGCCAGAAGTTTTTGTTGCTATCTCCTGATGTAGGCCATCAAGGATTCTGCTGATCCTGGCCTTTATCTCGCCTTCTGTATTGCAGCTGGATTTCTTGGTGTCTCAATTTTACCACACTTGACACAAAGAAGTCGAAAGTGTTGCAGTCAGGCAAGCTGAGAACCTTTTATTTTTTTTTTTAATTTTCTAATTTTGTTCTAGCTGGAGATGGGCCATCCTGCTGGATACCAGAAATTCACTCGCTGTCTCATACATTCTAACCAAGAGATCTTTTTAAGATTCTAACCATCTAAAGTGCAATTGTTTGTATCTCTCTTGCACTTGGTTCACTGGGTATATTCACCATTTTTGGAAATTCTTTTTCATAAGTCTGTCTTCTATGATTACTGGAATGATGGAGATCTTCTGAAGATTCTTTTCATGTGTACATAAAACCTTGGTATTTCGTTATCTTTTCCCTCTTGGCTCTGTTTAAGCCAACTTCAGACCAGGTGAAGTGTGTTCGACAAAGATATCTTATAGCTGGTATAACTAAGTAATCACTCTTACGGCCATATGTATGCAGGGCTTTACATTGCAAGTGAAATTGCACATGATTTTTCCAAGTGGTGACAAGAAATAATGAAACGCTTATCTTTTGGCGATTGTATTTCTTTCACCGACAATCTTCCAAAGCTCATTACTGAGTGAAAAATATCTTTTCAAACTTTAATTTTTTTTTATAAAATGAGCAAAGTCAAGTTATTTAAACAAACAATTTAATAGAACAATATTTATTTTTTTTTTTTAACAAAGACTTTATAAAAATGAACATCTGAAGAAATTTGAATATTCGTACCTTCAAGTCTCAACATATAATTCGCTGTATGTTTAGATTTACTTTAAAAAAAAAAATGCTGAAAAGTTTTTATGATGTACATACTTGTCATGAAACAAAAATGTCATATTCAAAAATTATGTGGGTTTAGCTAGTAACTTTTCTATTCGGCTAGTAAATGAAAATATTTAGTTGTGAAAGGTCAACTAAAGATAAGTTTGTCCATAGAGCCCTGGTAAAGCAGGGTTTCACTACCTTGTTCAAAGTGTGGCTAACAGCCACTGTGTTCAGCTAAAATCCCGTGCTATGTTTATTGTTGATAGTATTTTAAACTTTGATGACAAACTCTGTCATTCTGAAGGTATCGTATTGTTAACCAAACATTTTTGTCTCCGATGTCAATTCATTGTTGAAATCTGAATCTTTTAACTCCTTTCTCACCTTATTTACCATCAGCCTCCTAATGCTGAATAAATCTGAAATCTCCATATTTGCCCCCCCCCCCCGCCCCCGGGAGCAGACTTGAAGGACTTTTTCTTCCACAAATGTGGAAATAAGAAATTGTCCGTAATCAATTATTCTGCAGAGGTAAAACAAAAGGATGGAAATATAGCTACTGCTTCTGTGAAGCCTACAAAGCCACCTTTTGTCCATTGAGGGGGGGGTGCATCTACTACTAGTTTCTTCTAAGACAGTCCATAAAAAGAGTTTCAAATCTAATAGGTCCCTTGCTATCGGCAAAGCTTCAACCTCTGTCCCATCACAGCGATGTTGCATCTCTGTGGCTGTTTTATAAGTACATTAGCCCCCCCCCCCAATCTCACCCTTTCACTGTTGAGGTCTCTTGTATCCGCAATTTGTATTGTTTATTTTATATAAAATTTCTGCATTATAAATTAGTTATAAAGTCATTAATTTTAGCTTTTCCAAACCTTATATAAATAAAGCCTGATTTATTTATTTTTTTTTTATGCTTATACATTTTTTTTTCTTCCAACTAATACATATTGCTACTTGGAATGTAAAAAGCTTCTATTTGGAATTGTGTCTAACAGGGGGAAGAGTTGAGTGGCGAGATGTCTGTTCACATTACATTTATTTCTTGGCCTTTTGGTCAAGATCAAAGTGTAGTATCTGTTCTTCAGATGCTGCACTTCCATTTCTTGTTCTCTTTCGGTGGAGGAGAAATCCTTCACGACTGAGACAATTTTTATTTTTGTACCTTTTCTCCACGTTAAAAAAACGACCCTGGTGTCTAACTCTGTCCCGTGGGGAGGCATAGTAAATAGGTACATTTAAACTTCAGTAGGTTAGCCCAGTCAGGGAAGCAGGAAACAGAATTGCAAAGTCTAGCATTCCAAGAGAAGAAATTAGAAGGCCTGTGGGATCTCAACCGTGAAGAGGTGAGATTTTGCTGCTTGTCGGGTTAATTACGAGTTAAGGGGACACACGTGCTAAGAGTTCATCAGAGCACATTCCATTGAAGTACCTGTAAAAGCATGCAACATAATATGGAACCTATTAAATTTGAGACTTTATTATAGTTCTTCTAAAAGAGTAAGTTTTTACTTTGAATTACTTTTGAGAATGCCTTGTATTTTTTAATGGATAACACAAATGTTCGCGTTGTATCATTAAAATAATTTTTAATTGCTTTTTCCTTCCAAGCATGTGATATATATAAATATATATATACTCCGCTGCCTTCTTTATATGTACATTAAACTTAGTTTTGTTTTTGAACCAACAAAATAATTATGTAATATTGACAAATACTTATTTTATAATGAAATCTGAAAATATTTTAATATTATCTATTTTGTTTAAAAAAATCAGTTTCAAATGAAACGCACAAGAAATTTATTAATTTTTAATTTTCAAATTTATTTCTGGATATTCTGAAAAAATAATTTTAATTAAAAGCAATTGTTTCTATTAAAAAAAAAAATTAAATATTTAAAAAAATATATTAACTAGTTAATTAACCCATAAAAATGATCCTTGTAGAATTGTTAATAAATTTGCCATCCTTTTCTGCAAAATAAATTGGTACAGATAAACTTCAGTTTATGCCTGGCTTGTCCATCAGGTTTTATTCATAAATGTCCAACAGTTTTTGTTTTATCGTTAAATGACATCTGGATACAGCATTCAAAATTGTTAATAACATTGACATGTTCCTTTCTTGGTACTGCCCTGATTTCTACTGTGATAACCTTTAATTCATTTGAAAGATATATTGATAATATACGTGGCTAAAAGATGTATCTATATATTAATGCCGCAGTACCTTTAACATATGTATGTACATGTGTCACAGTTCCAGATTATAAATTATTCGATTGGGAGATCATAGTTATTAAAAAGGAGGATAGATGACTCCTGTAAAAAAAAAAAAAAAAAAAAAAGTCATTTTGGGCCATATGTGAAATTAAAATATACCTTCTTGGTCTTCTGGCTAGAATCCAAGAGTTCTGTCAAAAGAGGGTATATGTGGTTTCCGTTTGTGCCAGGCGTCCATACAATGGAAATGTCACACACTTCTATAAGGATATTAGAGGTCAAGTGTAATAACCGGATATATTTTGATACTATATTAACCAGATTAAATAAATACTTTTATAGTTTTAACAAAAAGTCTATGCTTGGCCTTGGCCTTCGGGACAAGATCAAAGTGTAGTATCTGTTCTTCAGATGCTGCAAGCTATGACTAGCAAAGACCAGATGTGGGGGCAACCCCACATGCCTGACCTTTAACCAGCTCCCATTTCCCACCTCTCGGGAGCTGGTCCCCTTTTTCCCTTCCCCCTCCCTTCACTCCTCACATTAAAAATCGGCCTTGTGCCTAATTTGCTCGGTGGGGGAGCAAATAAATACCATCTGTTCTTCAGATGCTGCACTTCCATTTCGTGTTCTCTTTCGGTGGATGAGCAGTCCTTCACGACTGAGACAATTTTTTATTTATGTACCTTTTCTCCACGTTAAAAAACGACCCTGGTGTCTAACTCTGTCCCGTGGGGAGGCATTGTAAATAGGTACAATAATATTGCAGGAGTACCATTCATGCTGACCATCCATAGAATGTCCAACAACAATAAATTGCATATGAAAGGTGCCACTGTGGAATTTCCACAAGTCTCGCTAGATTACATAATTTCTATTTCATTCACACAAATTATTTGCAATTGAAAGAACACAGTCGAGCCAGATTATTTTGTTTTTTATACTGATAGAAACCTTTACTCAGCAGCAGTTCTTCTGTTTTCACTGACAACAGAACATGAATGACCTGGCACTAAAAACAAAATACTCATTATGTGCAAAAAAATCCGTCTCCTCTTCTTCGGTCATTATTAGGGGCCATCCGACCTTGCCTAGTTGTAAAATATGTTTAAATATATTTTAATTCATGCAGATTTCATATTTATTATTACAGAGTTAATTCTCTATTAAATATTATATTATACCGTATATATATAATACTAATTTTAAAAGTTAAAAACAAAAAAGATGTGGATGCCATCAGCTAGAATAAAAATCAAAACATTTACTGCTGCAGCAACATTTTCTAACATTTGATCTATCAACAGATAGATGAGAAAGATTTTAAATGAAACTACTTCCGTAATAAATTATGCCGGCAAGTTAACTGAACATTTTTGCATTTCAGCTTGCTGACATACAAATGTATACGTTATTCATCCATCCAAACAAAGATTTTTACTCGTTATAAACCATTCTTGGTGTATGATTACTATTTCCTGTTGAATTCTAATGTTATGTGACCAGTAGTTTAGAGTTTATTACTTAGATATTTTCATACATGCATACATACAGGACTGTTTTATTTATATAGATAATTTTGACTTCATAACAATACCTAAATTTGTATAATTGCCCTCACCTCATATTCGAGTGGTTCTAGGTTCGCATGCGACTATTTCTTTACTGCAGGCACATGCTAATGGTGGCTGCTTATTTCTCTGTCACCTGGCACTATTACAACAATATTACAGTCATTAACCCTTATACTCGAATGGCCTTTGGGCCTTCATAAGTGGTGACTCCCAAGTAAAAAAACAAAAAAGGTAATGCCATGGATAAAAGAATGTTTAAGGGAGTAATGTCAAATGAATTTGAAGATCATCTATGATTACACCACCTACTACTGAGACTATCATCAAAGTGCCCTACACATTAAACTAGCCTGGGTGCCCGGCATTGTTCGGGTGTATAGAGGTGTGTGTAAGGGAGTTGATTGAGCAAAAAAAAAAAGAAAAAAAAAAAAAAAAAGAAGGTAGTTGGCAGGCAGGCTCGACCCATAATGCGAAGGAGAAAAAGGTTTAAAAAAAAAAAAAAAAAAAGTAATGTCTTAGCTGATGCCTACTTGGCAAAACCGGAAGTCGCAAACGTTGAAATTAAGGCTAGTTAATCAAAAGAAGATGATGACTTTCGAAAATGTGTGTGAGAAAAGCGACCCCCTCCTTGTAAAAAAAAAAAACTGCCAAGTTGAGGATGAAGGAATTAATATTTTTGGCCAATATTTCGATATTTGTTGTCCGAAAGATCAACGTTTAAAATTTCATCGCATTCCGACACATTTGTCAAAAGTTTTTAGCAGGCCTACAAACACACACACACACACACACACACTTTTGCCCTTAAAAATAAAGATGGCAATAAAATAAAGAGTGTTGTCCATACATGATTGAAACTTGATAGACAAGTCAGGCGTAGGTTACAGTTTATTTGTATCACAAATTGGATTGTAGAAAGGATTGTGAATTTGATTAATAATTTCAAAGATGACATCAGTGGAAAAGACCTGTTCAATCTCTTCATCCGTATACATTTATATTTGAATAACTCAATAATACGATTGCAATTATTTTTTATTGCATTATCTGATACTGAAATTACAAAAGTTTTAATAATATTAATCTTCATTAAAATAAAAAAAAAACAATTTAATTGTAGCTAAATTATTTATAAAGATTTTAAAGTTT
The DNA here is from genome assembly GCF_053919585.1 of Euprymna scolopes. NCBI lineage: Eukaryota > Metazoa > Mollusca > Cephalopoda > Sepiida > Sepiolidae > Euprymna > Euprymna scolopes. The sequence continues at coordinate 50,160,602 of NC_136515.1, read as the reverse complement.
ATAAAATTTATATTTTTTTATTAATAAAACAAAGTTTGTAAATTTAAAACTGCTTCGAGTAAAACTAACATTTTTAACTTTATTTGACTATTGTTTTTGAAATGTTTGAGTCGGTCGGAAATGATTTATATAATTTTTGTTATATTAATTCAGCATGTCTTATGCGACCTCACATCCCTTTTACAAAATTTGCTTTTTTTCAATATTAGTTTTGCAAATTGTTTTTTTTTTTAATCCGTATAATAATTACAATTATTTAATATTAAAAAATATGTATTTTAATATTTGATATTAAAATCATGGAATCCTTATTTAATCATTCTTACTGTAAAACTAATCTAAATTGGATTGTGGCTGAATTTTATATTAATTGTAATTGTAAAATACATTTTGTATAAATTGTTAACTGTAAATTATATCAATTTATAATGGTAAATGTTATTTTTTATTTTTTTATTAACATTGTTTATTTTTAAGCATTTTGAAAAAAAAAATCCAATAAAAAGCAAGTAAAACTAAAGTTTGCATTTTAATTTGAGAATTCTAAAAAAAATATTTCAGCCAATTTAAAACGATTAAAAATTGGTGCTGTTTAGTGTTATTTTAAACTTTCACATTTCAGGTGAAAACATTATTACATACTTACGTGTCATGGCGAAATTAGTATAAATTCTAAAAATTAGGAAAAATGATTCTTTAAAAAATGTACTAAATGTAATGATTTTTTAATCCACAATTACATTTTGTTTAAAACTAGCAGACGCTTAATTTCATTCAAGTCAAGGGGAGATAAATCAGTTTGTCATACCGAATTGGTCGCATATCGCTTCCACATTAAAACCTACAATAAAACCCGATAACTTGATAAATTCTATTTTTACTTGTAATTATTTTTCTACTGCATTATTTTTTTGTAAGTCATACTAATTTCGCCATGAATAAGTACATAATGTCTTCACCTGGAATACATTGGTTTAAAAGATCATGAATGTAAACACACACCAAACATTTTTTATATTCATTTAATAAAACATTAAAATTATTCTTTGAAGATTGACTTATGTATTTCTGCTGTAAGTTTTTACTCAAGGGAGATAATCGTTATATAAAACATTAACAAAAAAAAAATTATAACGGTAGTGTTTAAAATTAAGTCAAAATTAAATAATAATTATTAATATTTAATTAACTTCAAAAATGCAACTAGAAATATTAAATGAAAATAAGATTTTAATGTATTTTATATAATAAATGAATAAAATGCAAGAAAAATTAATGAATCAATTTTAAACCAAATTTGTAATGATTCAAACTATTCAGTACTTAAATTATTTTTTATATCTTATTAAAGTGAGATGAAACATTTTCTTTTTGATAAATTTCTATAAATTTCGATGAATAAAAAAAAAAATCTCCGATATATTTTAATAATAGATTTAGATAATCACATTTGTATATATATTTTTTTAATTTCAGTAATTTTAATTATCTATTGGATTACAAAATGTTAAATAAAATAAATGGATCAACTTCAGTTGATGAATTCTTGGCTATTACATGAGATGGATGGGAGGACGTGATCCCTTTCTCCAGTGCTGCTCCATTTGCCCTTGATCCTCATTTTATAATATTGAGTACTTATTAACAGGGCATAGTATGTGTGTATGTATATATATTTAATATTTTGGTATGACTAAACTAATAGGACAAGGGATTTATTATCCAAAGATAATTGGCTTTTCTTTTTAAATTCAGATTAAACTTTTTTAGAAATATTGTTACGTTTAAATTGTGTAACAATAAAAAAAATATGGACGATATGTAATATGGTTTTCAGAAAATGATATTTTCCTTTATTTTCAACAATAGCAAAATAAACAAATGAGGTGATTCACAAATATTTACATCAATAATAAAACAAACGAAAAAAAAAAAGGTCAGTTAACAAAAATACAGTTTTTTTTGGATTGCTACTATCTATCACAAATTAAACTACGGCTTGTTGAAACTCGCGATCGACAACTAGAACGAAGAGGTGGAGGGTAAAGAGGATAAGGGAGGTAGTCCAAATTAAGAACGGCTACAGGCCAGTCTTCTAGTGATTATTCACTCTATTAACAATGAAATTCAATGACTATAAAAATTTCTTTTGGTTTTTTCTTTTCAAAGTTTGGTCAATGAGATTATTTCAAAATTGTATTTACCACTAATCCAGAGGGCTTTTTCTGCAAATCCGTGGGTTGGAGGGATGTAATTTTTTTTCTTTTTGTGGTTTGGATTCTTTCGGCTGGACGTATCCATGAATCATAGACTGGAGTTATCTTGACGGGAAGTTGATAACTGATTTGTTTCCCTCTTCACTTTTATTTATGACATCTTAATCCATTCTAGATTGTTGCCGAACCCTCTGGGACTTTCCAGATACTTCTAAAACCTTCTACTCTTTCTAACTATTCTCTGCCCTTTAGACTATCTTGTGAATTAAAACTTTTGAGCTTTGATCATTGGGGTGCGTAGAATACGATAGCACACATTTTAAACGGTTTTATTGATTTTTTTATTATTTCATAGAAATGCTCCCTCGTAACAATATCAATCTATATAAGTATTAGTGTTGGGACGATTAGTCAGAAGTGGTAATCGGAAAAATCAGAATTGTTTGGGGTATCGGTATGTGCCAATTTGCCAATGCCAAAACAGATTCTTTCAATTGTCTTATTTTAAGACTAAATTTCCCATTTCCAGTACTAATAAAATATTTATTTATTTATGAACAACCAGTAAAACTCGTATCTATAGATCCCCTCCACCCACAAGTGTATTTTTGTTTCCAAGAAATATATTCATATATTACACATGTATTTAGTTTGGTAATCCAACCAAAAAAATAAATAAAAAAAGGACAAAAACAGATTTATAGCTTAATATTGAAATATTTTAAGAGTCGGAATCGGTAATTGTATTGGAATCAGTAATTTTAAACAATCATGTATTGAATCAGGGGTGGGCGGGGGTGGATATTGGAATTGCCCCCATCACTTTAATTTTTTTATTATTTTTTAATTATATGTAAGAACTTCAGTAATAAACAAATTAGCAAATGTTACTGATTGTTACAGTATGTATAATTCTTGTACTTTATAGTTTTTATTTTTATGCTACTCTTACATACATATATAAAAAAAAGAAATGTATAAATATTAACTGATATATTTGATGGGTATCAAATGTGTGGAATTTGTTATAAATATGTTGGTTCCATATATAATCAAGAACAATTTGCTTCTTGATAAATGAATCTTTAGACTCTTCGATATAAATAATTTAATAGAAACCTAATATCAAAATCTCCATCAGGTGGGGGTCAACCCAGTTGATGTTCATACCAGTCACAGATACATCTTCAACAATCATTTGAGTCTCAGCTATTTTGAGATGGTGATTGCATTTGTCTGGCTGTGATATGGTGCTGTTCAATTTTAGGTCAATTCTCCCAGGCCTTACCTTCTATTTGTGAGAAAGGATTAGGTGTCTTTATTAGATGAAACTAATAGGGCTGTTCAGGCATTTTTTGTAAGTACATGCTTCTTGTGAGCTGGCTTTTCAATTCTCATCTTCTGACTTTGTGTCGCATCTTCCCATGATGTGAGTAAAGTATGTGCTATCAAAATCTGAACCATTAAGAAATTACATAGCTGTGTTTTCTTTTGTAAAAATGTTTTTTTTTTTTTATAGAATTAAGATATGGCGTTTAAAAAAAAAAAAAATCAAAAGAAATTAAATAATTATTTACTTAATGAATAATTTTTTTAAAGGATAAATTCTTAAAATGGTTACATATCACTGAACAACTAATGTACATTTAAATTTTTCCCTTGTAAATATTTGGGAAGGAACTTCTAAAATTTTTCTCTCTGAAACTGAAAATGTCCATTTATAAATAGAAGTTCATGTTTATAAATTATGTTCATAGTTTGAAAATGCAGGTTGCAGATCCAACAAAAAGTTTTCATAAGTGTATATATAATATAATATATGATATGATATAAAACAAAAATCTTGTTATTGAAAATTTCTTCAAATTTCCGAAAAATCTTATAAACCTGTAAGGAAGGTATACAAAAGTCAGTCTTACACTCCAGTTCTAAGTCTTGTCCCCTTTGCATATCTGAAGCTATAAATATAATTATCCCCTCTCCCCCAAAGTATCAACTTAATCAATTCCAAAATCGAACTTATTTCCATTATAATGTTGATTTTTGTTATTTATAGTAATAAGTATATTTGGTATGAGTTATCTCCCCGGATAACTAGAAAGTGTTTTCTCCCTTAGAACTGAATAATCGCCCCATAATTTGGGATGTGTATAAATGCATACATAATGCAATCCTTTTTGTCCAAATGCCTAAGCTGCATTTGTACGTAATCCTTGTAATTTCACATACTCATTTTAGCCAATTAGCGTAATGGTTAGAAAGGTCGACTATCGCCTAAGCGGCCGATTTTCAATCCTGGCTTGAGGTAGTTACGAGTCTAACCACACTGAAAAACAGTCTGTCTGTGGATGATATATAAACATGGGTGTATCTTTTATATATAATTATATGTACATGAATCACTCTTAATCTGTCATTATGAATTTTGGAACACAGTTACTATGCATAAGGGATTGTAATGTAAGCTATATTAAGTTTGATTTAGTTTTGTAAAATGGATGCTGTTTGTGTAAATTCAAATCCACTTTTGTGAAGATTTAAAAGTACGATACTGGATATCAATTAATAAATATTCCGCAAGTATCAGTTTTCTGCACTCAAACCTCCACTTGAAAATTTAAATATTTCAGATTTGCATTAGGTTTAATCCATAGTCATTAGACACAAATTAATCAAGTTTCCCAGTATTTTGATTTCTTTAAACCCTTTAAGCTTGAGCCTTAAGTTTTAGATATTTTCTAGAATCAAAATCATTTAATGGATTTTGATCCAAATTGAATAAAGATTCTAAACATAACGTTCAGTAACATTTTTTTAAGCGGATGAAAAAAAGAGGTGCAAAACTTCTGTTGTAAAAATTAGTTTTATCCGTCCAAGAAAAAATATTTTTCTAGTGTATAATATATATATATATATATATTATTTTGATTTAAAATTTTTTTTAATACGTATGTTAATGAAATATTAACTGGACTCTACATTTTGTAATTGGGGAAGTGGTATTTTTTACTGGAGAGCCATGAATTTAACAGCAACTCTGTTTTTAAATCTTTGAAACAGACTCTTGGTAAACAGCTGATGATCCTCCTTTTCTATTTAATATTTAAGTATATATTTTTTTTTCACTTCACTGTTATATAGTTGAATTCACTTTTGTAATTGTGAATTTTTCGGTATTAAGTTCGCTAAAACTGCAATATGTTGAACTTACTATTCCTAGGAATTTAAATTCTATTTTATTTTTTTTTTAATATAAAATATTCAAAGCTTCTCTAAACATATTTATATACTTAAAGGATAGAGTAATTTCTGTAGGAAATACTCAGTGGAATAATTCAGTGAGTAGGAGAGCATAAATAAAATTTCAAAGAAAAAAGAAGCAATCAACAAACTTAACTCAATCTAATAAATTTATTTAAACCTTAAGAGGCCTAATCAAATGAGAAGAGCTAGCTGGGGAATAAATTATTCCAATTGGACACTGAATCCTGGCTAGCTTTTCTCATTTGATGAGACCTTTTGAGGTCGAAATACATTTGAGATTAGACCAAGTTTGTTGATTTCTTTTTTTCTTAAAAAAAAAAAAAAAAAAAAAAAAAATTATTTTTTCAAAAATCAAGACAACAAAATATAAAATAACATCGTATGGTGTATTTCCTTATGTGTTATAATTGTTTCATAACCATTTGGACAAATTTAAACATTATTTGAATTATTCGAAAAATATAGTTACTCTTCAAGCACAAAAATACATTTGTTATGTATATGTATGAATATATTCATAATCCCTACTTTAAGAGTAGCTATATTTTTGAATATTTTTAAATAATATTTAACTTTGTCCAAATGGTTACGAAACAATTGTAATGCATAAGGAAATACTCATGATGTTTTTATTTTATATTTTGTCTTGATTTTTGCATAAATATTATACACATGCTCGATTATAAAAACTAATAATCATGAAGCTTAATTGATTGAATCAATTAATTTTGTTGACTTTGATTTTATTGGTCTATGAACATTAACGAATTTTAATATATAAAAAATATCAATAAGATATATGTATATGATGTATTTGTTTTTATTTTTAATTTTATTTCTTCCTTTGTTTCCTTTTTGTTTGTTTTCGTTATTCTATACTTCTTTACACTGGTCTTCCAGAAAAGTGGTCACCGATCATCTGGACTTCTATGTCTAAACCCATTTAAGAAGAAGACTGATAAGGTGATGGCCACCGTTACCATTTTTTTTTTTTTATTTTGTTTGATTTTTGAAAAGAAAATGAATTTTCTTTGGTTGTGCATGGTTGCTGCTGTTGCCGCCGCTGCCGTTGCCTCCAAATGCTGAACATTCATCCCTAATAACCATCATGCCCTTCATCACTCACATCCGCTGGCAGCTACTAGTTTGCGCCCCCAATCCTATTCTCTACTTGCTCGCTCGACTGTTAAATTTCAACATGGATGAGTTGGATACGTAAGACAATATAGAAAGCTGCAAGTATTCATTATCGGACAGGCTTGTGCAAAGCTGCTTTACAGAATATTTTCTTTTTATTTTAAGAAAATCTTAAAAAGGAAAGATTTTTTGTTCTCTGCAAAAACTTTGGTTCCTATGCAGAATTCTCCCTATATTTAAAAAGAAAAACAAAAATAAAGAAAAATCTGTATGATGGGACGAAAATGTCATATTCCGAAAATCACATAAATTGATCGACAACTTATATTTTTAACTAAGAAAATCACTATTTATGAATAAATAAAAACGGTCTCACATTGCAATCTTGAAAAAAACAAGGGCAGATAACTCCACAATAATTCAAACTTGTGAGATCAAACTTGTAATGCTTCCAAATTCCTATTAATCACTTAAAATCATTTAAAAATAATTTTCTTTATAAAAAAAATAAAAATAAAACTACTTGATTAATTTACATGATTTTTGGAATATGATCTTTTTATTCTATTATGGGTATGCACATCATAAAGATTTTCCTGTATTTTTGCTTATTTTTAATATAGAGAAATTCTTGATAACCACCAAATCTTTTTAGGCGAATTTATAATACTTGGTTTTGTTTAATGACTCAGATTATATTTAACTAGCAGCCGTTCTAAAATTTGATATACATCAACCTTTATTTGTTTAAAAAAAAAAAATATGCAAGGAAAAAAAATTTATTTATTTTTTTTATGTTGCGATGGGCTTTCTGATGCTATACAGTGCATGAAGGTGAGAAAGTAATCCATGAATATTTTCTGGCAAATGAGGTAGAAATATTTAATGAAAGTTTAAAAAAAAAAAAAAAAGTGATGCCTTTATTACAAGAGTCATTCCAAAAGTAAGGCTTTCTATTTTTCAACTCAAAAACTAAAATATTGAAGAGCTACAAAGATGGGAGTGGTACCATTTGAAACGAGCAACCTTTTCTACTCCGGAACTTATTTTTCTACATAGTCACCACCATTCTCAATGCACATTTGCCAGCCTATTTTGATGTCCCTGTTATAAAAATTTGTAGTGTGCTTTGTCACTCACATCTCTGTCGCCACTCTGAGCTCGGTGTATACTTAGCAGATGGCAGTGATCAGGCTGGCTTTGGTGCTGTGGGAGGTCATGTTGGTGATGTTCTCGATGTACGACTAAACGAAGTAGTCTTGCGGGTTCAGGTCGGGGGGGGGGGCAGTAAGAGTAAGATACAAAGTCATAGCACTCCTTTTGAAGCCAAGCCTGGAGCTCTTTGGATTTGTGGGCCAGCACAGTTCTACTGCCACATTCAGGCTTTGTCAGCGGCCACCTGATTGCAGCAGGGGATCACCACACTCTTCATCACATCCAAGTATACTTTGCTGTTGACTTTCAAGCCAACTTCAAAGATGTGAGGTAGCATGATGTGACCCTCACTTGAGACTACACTAAAAACCATAACCGTGGACAGAAACTTTGTTTACATCGTCCTGGGCACATCCCTGCTATTCGTGGCAATCCAGCGATACATTTAATTTGGATCTGTAGAGATCATGAGTTATGCAGCAGTGCATCTCTGATCTTGCTCGTTGAACATTGTGTCATTTTCAGACATGATAGAAGGCTCCTATCACTCTTGGGATTTATACACAACTGACCAACTAGTAGATGATCTGCAACAGAAAAAGAAAACTGGTTTTCATTAAATGGAAATGGAATCATGTCGTCTTTTCTAAGATGGCAATTTTATCATTCCACCCTGTATGTATGTATGTATGTATGTATGTATATATATATATATATATATATATATATATATATTACATTACAAAAAAGGAAAACAATTAAACACAGGAAAAAAAACCTTAAATGACAGATTGACTGGTTTTGCTCAGATCAGAAAAGTGAAGATCTAAAATTTATTGAAAAACAGCAAAACATCGGAAGAAAGATTCAAGACTGGACGTCTTTAGGACATATGTAAGTTTTTGAAAAAACATTGATTTGGAAGAGAAGGAAAAGAAAAATGGAAACGTAAATGAAATGCAATAAAAATAACTACTTAACCGGGTTCAGTTTATTATGCAATGGCGAGGTATATTGCATTGTTTGAATGTGATTTTTGGCAGCTGTTTAGTTTACGAGTAAGAGCTGAACTTAAAGGTTGAGAATGATTAAAGCACTTTCAGTGCACTTGTGGCAGGGAAAAGGGAATTCTGTCTTTAGGAGGGTGCAGTTTTTAAAGCCAAAATTGTGTATGATATGATAGAAACTGGTTAATCACTTGTTTGGTTTTTACTTTCTGTGTTTAATTAGTTTTCCTTTTCTTTTTGATTTTTTTTTTTTTTCCATCCTGCCTCCACATTAGTATTTTATCCTAATATATATGCACACACACACACTAATCAAGTTTTATTATGGTATCTATTAAATTTGGAAATGTGTGGCTATATTATTTTCATTTTCTATTTGCTGCCTTCATCTGTAAAAATACATCATTTGGCATGGTCGCCTCATTCAGTTGTTTCTTTCTCCACACTAAAAGAAAAAGTTCTGTCTCCATGGGATTTAACAGTGGTTTATCTTGCTCCTTCTGCTTACGTACAAGGTGCCCAGATTTCTTTCAATCTTAAAAAGAAAATATCTCCGTTTTTGTTCAAATTATAAGTCAAACTAAAAAAAAAAAGAAAATTTCTTTTTGAATTTTTTGAATTCCGATTAGAGATGTACTTTGTCCAATGAAAAGCATTGCTGACTCTAATGCCAAAGTCTGATTTACAAGAACACCTCTTGACTCATTAACACCCATGATCTTTGTTTTTTAAAGACTAGAAGGATAACTAATCATATTTCAGCAACATCTGTACTTTTCAGAAATATCGATAGTTTCTCAGAGATTAGAGTGTTTTTCAAATGTTAGACCTACTTTTTGCCTGGTGCCCCCCTCCAAGCCACCAAATTCTTGGCCATAGTTGAGGTATCGTTCTCTGTTGGCGCTATGGTCTTGTGCAGTTCTAGGAGGTTCATCCTTCTAGGATTTACTTTCTCACTCTTTTAAAAGGTGTTAGTTTATTGCTACAAGGAATGTCAATGGGCTGCCCGGGCATTATTTTTTATAGGTCAGAGGGCTTTTCCTCTAGGGTATGTTTGTTGTGGCCTGGTAGGTCGGTAACATTCAAGACCAACACATAAGTATAATTAACAAAAAGTGTGTTACAGAAGTATACATCATGATTCTGTGGCCATAACTGCCACAAATTGCTGCAATGATGCCGAGATGTAACTGTATTGTATCTGGCGAAGTCCGTCTGTTTGTGAAATATGTAGATCAGCTTGCCTCATAAGTTTGCAGTAATTTTCTGAACACGATGAGGTTCTAGTTGGATGTAAATCTTAAGTTTATTTGTACGACAAAGTTTTAAATAGATGGCAAAAGAATTGTTAACAAAAGTTTTGTTAAGTGATGCCAAGACATCATCAACCTTCTCGATAATTTTGAAGATATTCTTTGCTGAATGCAAATTACTACTGGCAGTAATGCACAGGTCACATTCACAAGAGTACTTTTTTGTACTGTAGAGGGAGAGCAGAATGTTTTGATATTCGTGTTGTTGAGGAGGAGGAGGAGGAGGAGGATATAATTATTATATAAAGAGCAGTTGTCTGTGTATGTATGTATGTATGTATGTATGAAGGTTGTTCCAAGAGTAAAGCCTCTTTTTTTTTTTTTTTTTTTTTTTTTAACTCGAAAGATAAAAGAGTTACAAAGACGGGAGTGGTACCATCAAAATGAGCGACATTTTGTGCTCTAGAATTTATTTTTCTACATAGTCACCACCATTGTCAATGCACTTTTGCCAGTGATGAATGATGGTTGGGCATGGGCACCCGGAGCACGCTTTGTCATACGAAGGTCATTTCAATGATAAAGCCTCCTGTTTTTTGTTTTATTTTTAAGCTACGAAGACAGGAGTGGTACCATTTAAAAAGAGTAACCTTTTCTGCTCCAGAATTTATTTTTTTACGTAGTCATCACCTTCTCAATGCACTTTTGTCAGGTATTTAATAATGCATTTCATCTTCTGACACATTTTTAGAATTTCACACCATCAATATCTGCAACAGAGAGATGAAACTTTCAGGTTATGAATTCATAATTTCAGTCATAACAATACAATTTGCATTCCTTTCTGATTCACTCAGGCAAAAAAGAAAAAGAACGCATTACTTTGTAATGCCCCTTGTATAATTTCTTTGTCAGATTTTATGAGGTTTTGTTAAACATACCAAAAACAGTTGAAAGTATTTTTGTGCTCCTCTCCTCCCTCCCCCCATAAATTCTATTTTTCTAAAATTGCAAAAACCTAAATCCACTTCTGGGTACAGTATGTTTGCAATATTGGAGCATTTTAAACATTGAGTCAATAATTTTTGTGTCTGTTTTTTCATTGGTGTTATTTGCTTTTATATAATTTTCTTTCTTTTGTTCCTTTGTTTTTGTTTAAAAATCCTCAATCATTTTTTTTTTTTATATAATAAGCTTTTGTGTTTGTCATCAGGTTTTGCTTATTTTTCATCTTTTTTTTTTTTTTTTTTTTTTGAAATTTAATTTCTTCCTTCTTTGACTGTTCGATAAAAGAAATGGCTGTTAAAAAATAGCATGCCACCTTTTTATGCTTCATTTATTTAAAAATTATTTCTTTTTTCTTTTTTTTTTTTTTTACATCTGCTTCCTAAAACAAAGAGATGAGTGTCGGCAGACATTGTTTGACTCCTCAACATTACACAACTGTTGGAGTTTGTATAGAAGCACTTGAGCCACATAACATTCCTCAATAATTCCTTGATAGTCTTGAAATCTTGATAGGCCAACTATTTCGGTTTGTGTGGAAGCACTTGAGCCCCATATTAATCCTCAAAAGTTACTTGATATTTCGTCCACATAAGCTATTCCATCAGAGAAAACTGCGATGAAACTTGCGTGTTCATGTATCCGGTTGACAAGGAAGTTCTTGCGGTTTTTAATTTTTAAATTCAGATGAACATATCCCGGCTCAAACAAAACTTTCTTGATTGAAATAAACACCATCAGAATCAACACACTTTTGCCAACGCAAAACAAGTGTATTTATGTCAGTAATGTAAAAAAATCTTGCATTCTGGTGACAATGAATTCACTGAAGGCGTTTTTTAATATCACTTATCTTTTTGAAGAATTTCTCACGCAGAAAGTTGTCAAGATGCTTGAAAAAGTGGTAGTCAGTAGTTGAGAGGTCTGGAGAGTATGATGGATGAGGCAGAATTTTGTAGCCCAATTCATTCAACTTCTGCAGGTCGGTTTAGCAACATGCGGCCAGGCATTGTCATGGAGGAGAATTGGGCCTTTTTTTTGTTGAGTAATGTTGGGTGTTGTTGTTGAAGTTTCTGAAGCATTTCATCCATTTGTTTGTTGACAGTACTTATCCACAGTAATGGTTTCACCTGCATTCAAAAAACTAATGGATGAGATCAGTCGCAGACCACCAAACAGTCAGCATGACCTTCTTTTGGTGCAACTCTGGCTTTGGAAAGTTTCATGGAGCTTTGTCAGCGTCTAACCACTGAGCTGAGTGTATCTGGTTGTCATAAAGAACCCACTTATCATCACAAGTTACAATACGTCCAACAAAGATGTTATTGTTGCATAAAAGAAGGAAAGATAACACTTCATAACAGCGTTTCTTGTGGTTGTTGTTCAATTCCTGAGGCAGCCATTTATCAAGTTTTTTTTTTGTCTTTCCAATCTCGCAAGTGTTTGGAAATCGTCATATACTTATGTAATTCAGAAACAAGTTCTCAAAATTCAATGCCCGATCACTAGGCTTGTCTTCAAGACTCTTGTCGCTGCTAGGAAATTTCTTAAACCATTATTGTGGTGTGCATTTAGTAGGAGTTCCTGGGCAGAAAAATAATTACAAGTCAAAATAAAATTTTATGTTTTTAATGTGGAAGAGTTGTGCAACCAATTCTGTATTAGAAACTGACTTATCCTCCTTGATTTTAATTACAGTCCAGTTTTAAACACAAATTATCAGACATAATTGTGAATAGATATATTTTTTTTTTCCTATTAAAAATTCATCCGGCACATCTACGGGATCATTTTTTGTAACTGTTATATCATGGATTTTGATTTAATAATTCTGATGTGGAATAATTAATCGAACAACAAATTTGGTAACACAATGAGGTTTATTGTATGAAAAGTACAAAATAATATAGTCCAAGGAAGGAGATATTATATGTCAGTGGGTGAAGGTTGTAGCGCGTGGAATTAATTTCTTTCATCTTTCCTGTCTTTCTTTTCTAGCTTTATTTCAGTCGTCTCTAACTATTTAGTGTTAGAGATGTGCTAAATTTTTCCATTATAACAGTAATGTTTGGAATTTATATGCATTTCGCCGTGACATGCAAGTATGTAATGTATTAACCTGAAATGCATTGGTCACCAATCTACACAAACACCACCATATCTTTTTTTTTTTTTTTTTTTTTTTAGACGATACAATACAGGGCTCTACATTGCGAGTGAAACAGTCACATTTGCGATTGATTTTTCCAAGTGGCGACTAGAAATAATAAAACGCTTATCTTTTGGTGATTTTTTTTTTTTTTTTTTTTTTTTTCTCTTCACCAACAATCTTCCAAAGCTCATAACTGAGTGAAAAGTTGTTTTCAATTTTTTTTTTTTTTTTTTTTTAATAAATCGAGCAACGGTCAAATTATTTAAACAATAAAAGGACTAATAGAACAATATACTCTTTTTTTTTTTCTTAATGAAGGTTGCTCCAAAAAAAACATCTGAAAAAATAGAAATGTTTATACGTTCAAATCTCAACATAAAATTCGGTGCATATTTAGAATAAGATTTATTAAAAAAATACAGGAAAATTTTATGAGTTATGTACTTGTCATGGAACGAAGATGTCATATTCTAAAATTCACATGGATTCGGCTAGTAAACAAAAATATTTAGTTGTCAAAGGTCAACTTAAGATAAACTTATCTATAGAGCCCTGCAATAACATCTTATTAGTAAAACAGCAAAACTACAATTACTGAATGATGAGGAAGCATTTCCCTTTAGGATTCTCTCTTTCTTTTTAAATTCGTCTTTTTTGTGTGGTTATCTTGTTTGTTGCCATGTTCGGTAAAATCTTGTTCGTTGGTTTATTCATTCTCCATCAATCATTGCTTCTACGTCGCGTTCGTTTAACTAATTTCTGCTTTCTCATTTTCCTCATCAGCAAACTGCTCTTTTAATTTTATTTTGCTTCTATTTTTGCATTTGTTCTTTTGTTATATTTATGTAAAAAAAAAAAAAAAAAAAAAAAAAATTTGCATGGTTTTCATTGCAACTATGGTCATTTTGCTTTAGAGCGTCACATTTGAAGGAGGAAATGGTTAATACCTACCAATGCAAACTATAGAATCATCCAGCAGAGTTCTTTATGTTCCAGTCTATACTAAGATTGTGAAAGGTATTAACTGTTACTCACTCGCCTATAACTGTACATAAAACGGGTCACGTAACAAACAAAAGGTTGTATATGTCATCAAACATTCGAAAAATATTAAAAAAAAAAATTAAAACAAGCCGTATATTACTAAGTTTAAACAATTTATACATTTAAAACAAATTAATCTACAATCTCTGTGGAATTTACTCAGTTTACAATAGCTCCTAGCATGCATGTCTTAAAGTTGAACAAATGTCTGATGAAGGGGTATTTTCAGAAATATAACAACACGGATGCTCCACGTGATCCAAGTAAAAACACAATACATGTAAAAAAAAAAATATATATATAACAAATAAATTATAAATGCTTATACTCCAAACTTCAAGATGGCACCCATCTTACAGTTTATTCCTTTAAGTACGCCGATATGCACTTAAAGATGGACGGCATGTTGAGGTTTGGAGTATAAGCCTTTGTCATTTATTTGTTATATGCTTTCTAATTACCGTATATTTCAGCATATAAGACGACTGTCAGATAAGACGAGTTACAAAATTGGAGCAAATTTTAATAAATTTATCATATAGCGGTTGTATCAGATGACTGCTAAACCACAAAACCATGTTTGTTGAGCCTAGGCTAGATATTGCAACACCTGGGATCTTATGAAATATTTGTTTTTAAGGAGGATTTTTTAACTTTAAGGGTCATCTTATATGCCGAAATATACGGTACATTGAGCTTCATAAATTAAAGAATTGGTATGAGTAAAAGGTGAAATATAATTAAAACAAAAACAAAACCTATTTCCATATATATATATATATATATATATAGGATTGATAAAGGTGAAGCTGCATCCCTTATTTCACCATTATATCTTAATTGCTTCAGTTCGTGTCTATCCATTACATCTCTGTATTGTATTTACCTTCTAAAAACTAAAATTTCTTTTCTATACACATTAAACAAGGTTTCAAATAAACTACATTAAATATTTTTAATTTAAGTTTGCTTCATATTGAAGCGTATTTAGTTTCTTTTTGATGTCATATTTTAAAAAGATGACAATGGATTTAAATTCAGTAAATACTGAAAAGATTCGAATTTTAAATAAAAACTTGGTACTCATGCACTTATTGATCCGTGCTGAATTAATAACGTTATTATTTAAAAAGCCATTCTTAACATGGAAAGGGGAGAGTGTTTTGTATATATTCTGTAGTATAACCTTACAATTGAATAAAAAAACATATAAAACTTTAATTAAACTTGGAAATATGATTTAAAAAATAGCGCGGATCAGTAAGTGCATTAACACCAAAAACGTTTTTTTTTTTTATGGAAAAATGTTAGTAAAATTAATATTTAAAGTCTTTATTTTTGTGGGTTGTGTTTACCCTAAAGTTCAATCTGACCATAATATATATGACCCCTTCCAGTAATTCCTCTACTTTTCTGTGAATCTTGGAAAAAAAAAACAAAAAAAGATAGTGTTCGATATTTTTATAATCATTTGATATCTTTAAGGGCATTTTTGCTATTTATTTTTATTTTTTAATATCTAGCTTTTCAAATGCTAGCTGCTTTTTGTTTTCTTTTTGAAATTTTTGTTTGCTTCTAAAAAAAAAAAAACTGAAAAAAAATTTTCTCGTCTTTTGTTATTAGTTTTATTATGTTATACTATTTTATGAAACTTTCTCATTTTTTTTATAACTAATTACATCTGTTTTCTTATTTAGAAAAAGAAAATAAAACAAAACCTACTCTTAGATTTATATCCATCATACATTGGTACCTTACTCTGTTCACAAACGCCCCAAACAAACAAACAAAAAAAATATTACAGTTACCTTTTTTTTTCTTTTTCTTTTTTTTTTCAAACGAATTTTGTTTTGTATTCACAATGTTATAGTGCATGAACATACATGCACACTAGCTAGATTTTATGATACATCCACGAACACAAACTTGGTAGTTGTTGCTTTATGTTAATATCTAAGAATATCGGTTGTACTCAGATTTGCATACTATGAGCATTGGTCATTGTTACAGTGTTTGTGATATTTTGATAACTATAAAAATGTTGTTTGTTAAAATTTATACATACATATAATAAAATTATATAAACATTCTAAGTAGTCTACACAGACTGATCAACATTTCAATATTATGTTTTGTCTGGACTCCAATTGAACCCTGCACCTCCTATATATATATATATATATATATATATACAATTATACAAATGCAACTTTATCTGTGTGAGTTCGTTCGTTATAGACTCAAAATCGGCTGGACCGATTTTAATGAAATTTCACACAAAGGTACTGGCTGTGCCTGGCAGTGTTTTTAGCTAGGTTTTGCATCGAAACGTTTCCAACAAGTATCAGAAACAGATATTCACTATGTATTATTTTACGTATGCAAATGAAAATAACAGTCCATTTTTTTAGTTTGTTGCCTAGCGACGTGTCAAACCGACGCTAACACCGTTATTTATGTTATGAAATATTGCATACTACTACTACTACCCTACAGAGCACATGCCCAGATGCACACACGCGCACACGACTATTACAGCATATTTTCTCTTTCTTTTTTGTTTTTTTTGGACGACATAACTTCTTATTGTTGTTCCGTTAATTTGAAAAAAAATTAGTTCTTCCAGTTCTTCTTTATTAACTTGACTTTAATTACCACTTTATATACCATTTAGACAGGATTGGAGTTTAGGTGTCGATTAACCTCGATCCATTAACAACCCAAACCAAAAATGAAAGGGACACAAATATCGAGTCACCGTTTTGTATCCATGGAAACACTGATCGCATATCGTGTGGTTTACAAATAATCTGAAATTATTAACATTCTAAATTTCTTTTAATATTGACCTATTTTATTATTAATCTCCTTTTTTATTAAAAACGTGCGGCTAAAAGGGTGTATCGCAGTATATTTTTTATTAGTATTTTGAATTTAAATTCAATTATAGTGATGAAAAACTCCTGGAAATGAAAAAAAAATATATTGAGAGATTCTTTTAAATAAAAAATGAAACAATTTTTACTTACATAGACATATAACTTATAATAATTTTATACAATACGAACAGAAGTGTTCTGGTAGTTTTGCACAATTGGTGGGAGTTTGCAAGTATTCTGTACTTTCACCTAACAATTTAATTTTTTCCTTTTATAAAAAGCAATTTTTTTATTCTTTTACTTTTTTTTTTTTTTTTTTAAATACACAAAAACACATATCGTTCCCAAAACCTGTACCTAATTCATAAGTTAGGGATACGCTGAGACATTGCTCGCTTTATTCTCTGCATGTGCACCAAAATGGTAATTATTACAAGAAATCCGATGCCTTATAGCGGTACATTAAAAGAAAAAGATTAATATTACAAAAACTCATTCTTAAAACATTTTTTCATTCCATTTGTTTGTTGAAGAAATTTATACAATTTATATACCCATAACTAAAATTTGTCTGACGTCACTTCCGTAAACAAGGGAGTGCGCATCTTCAGCATTACCCCAAAAATATTACTAAACTTGAATTTAAATTCCAAATTCTTTTAAAACAATATATTCCGATAATACGCCGTGCACGACTTAATGGACTGCACAAAAATCACTAAAATTGAATTAAAATGAATATTATTGCCTTTCAGCGATACATTTTTATTAAAGAAAAAGATTATTCTTAAAATAAGTCATTATTAAAAGAAATTTAGATGATTGTTAAAAATAAAATAAAAAAACTTACTGATTATATTGTTTTATTTCGAAATATAAGTTCACCTTATTTGTAAACTGAACTTATATATGGTCAACTGTTTCCATTGTTAATCAAAACAAAACACTCCTCATGAGAACAATGGTTTTATTGTATTATTGCTTATGCAATACTTATGCATTTACGAACATTTATTTATAATTCTCTCTTTTCTCATTAAAACTTCTCATAAATTTCGATTGAGATTTTTATCAGAAATTTTATAGTTTTACATATTTATTTTATCTTACACTTCATAAGCATAAAAATGGCATTAAATCAACCCCCGGCATGGTTGGGTAATACTGCTAGTGTGTATATATATATATATATATATATATATATATATATATATATATATATATATATATATATTTTCAGAATGTGAAAGATTATATAATTATTTTCATAGCCAAACAACTCCGCAGCCTACAAGGGCTATGACAGCCAAAAACTGGAAGTCCAAGACTCGATTTTAGCTTTCATCTGGGCTCATCAGTTAAACATATCCGAAGCCCGAGCCTCTTGCATGCGAGGCAAGCACTGTGCCAACTGAGCAAACTGTCATGACTCTTGTTGGCTGTAGATATATATATATATATATATATATATATAAATGGATAAAGAGTATAAGCTAACCATTACAGATGTGAGGGTTGAAATATATCAGCCTGTTCAAATGTCACCAAATTGCTAGATATACATAAACCTATGCCTTCCAAATATTTATAATTTTTTTCGTGTTTCCATATAGCATTTGAATAAGGCTGATAGGATCAGAATGAATCATTTTCTTGAGTTTTAATGCTTTTTGCTCATTGTAGTTTTGCACTATTCAAAATATACATTGAGCCTTATTCATTTTTATATATTTTCTTTATATTTTATATAAATTCTGTAACAATTGAACACGGAATTGAGCTTTGATTTCATTATATATCATATGAACCTTGTTTGAAAGAAAGTGTTATTTATATTGTAAGAGGAAGGGGATCACTTATTTTTGATATTAAACTTTTTTATATATAACATTGGACAAATTCTTTTTTTTTTTTTTTTTCTTTTTCATCTTTTGATCAAACATTTTGATAAGAAAAAGTTCAAATTTTTAAATCTGTTATTTAATGGATGACTTTTTAGATTTTTCTTTTCTCTTTAGAAGAATTTTATTTTACTTATTGGGACAATTGTTCTTATCTTGATTGTTGTTAGAACAAAATGAACTCCTGAAGTAGACCAAAGAACACATCAGTTGATTTCATGTTTTGATAACATTCAAGATAACGACGTAGTTCAGTTTTTTTTTTTTTATAAAATAAGTAAGCAAGAAAAAAAAAATACCATGTGTGTAAATATATAATGAAACCTTACTTAAGTATTTGCTTTTTTGGGGAGTGATGTCTTTAAAAAAGTTTTCAGGTTAAAATAGATGTTCAAGAATGTTTTCTCTTGTTGATATTGTTTTCTCTATTCAAAAATAGTTTTCCTTATTTAACTCATGATTTATCACCATACAAAAACTATTTAAAAGTCGGAATTCATTTTTTTTTTTTTTTTTTTTTTTTTTTTTTTCAATTTAAAAAAAAAAAAAAAAAGTACAGGAAAAATTTTTTTTCATCCTTACATGTATTTTATTCCTGTTTGCATTTACACGCACAATTATTTCCAATAAAGATTTTAAAAATAACAAAAAAGATATATATTATAAAAGTTTTTCAATTTTATATTCAAATATCAATATTAATATCACAAAGTTAATTTAAATAGCTCAATAGTGTAATACTAGAGCTATAAATACTTTTAATATTATACCATTTCACTGAGAACAGTATGTACAGCATAATCACATTGACACACTGGTTCCCATTAGATCCCCAAAGTTGAGCAACGTTTAGCCTAATCAGTGCTAAATATGGGTGACCATTTGGGAATTCCAGTTGCTGTATGTGCTCTCTGTTTATCTTGGCACTGTAGAGTCGCCTTGCACTTCTCCTTGCCACTGGACTCGAACAGTGCTGATTCAAGAGAGGTTTGGTTAGGCATTGTGTAAACTTTGTCTCATAATTACTTGCGCAACTACCTTTACAGGGGTGGTCCTGGATATGACCTTAAACTATATCAAGTGGTGAGGCCCCGGCTTGCGGGCTTTGGGGAGTGTAGAGCCACCCTTTAATTACCATTGCTCCCAAGTCCACTCTGACCCGGAGTGGTAGTAACTGTTAGGGTCCCAACTATGGGTTAAATAGAAACCGACGTGAAAACAACAAATATATTCTATTAAAAAATTTTTCTTCAAAATCTTTGGATTCGGCATTAAATAACCCGAAAAGGGTTGATATGCCGTAAAACAAAAACAACCAACCAACCAACTTTACAGGAGGTATCCATTGTCTTTTGAGACTGAATGAAGGCATCAATTGAGATCAGACACTCATTTATGTTCATCCCCCCCCCATTTAATTTATTTTTTAGGTTGGTGCAAAAATAATGTAGTTTATTTGACGTTCAACTGCAAATCAAAAACGACATTATTTTTGCACCAACCGTATACTATATATATATACTAGTATATGCTTTATTACATAAGCGTACAGTTGTTTTAGACTGTTAATATTTTTGTATATAGTTCTTTGTATATATGTTTATATTTTTATTTCAGTATGAGCAGCTCATTAGAGCTAAGAATATACACAAAACAATTGTACGTTTATGTAGTAAATAAATGAACATGAATGAATGCTTGTTTTCATTCGCAGTGAATTGGTATAATATTAAAAATATATATTTATATTTTTTACATAATGAAATTTACCTGACAATCCCAGAAACTATTTACATTGAGTCTTTAAGATTTTCTTTTTGTATAAACAAAAAGAAAATTTCTTAGGACATAATGTGGTTTCTATTTGATTTTTTTCCCTGTTTTTCTTTTCTTTTTTGTTTACTATTTTTTTTTTTTTTTTTTTTTGCTTCCTTTGCCATACTTTCCAATTTTCTATATTATTTTTTCAATTGTAATTCTTAACCTCTATTTGGTTCTGTTAAGCGAGGTTTGACACTGTTTAGCTAAACTTTTTAATGTTTTTACCTTCTCATTTCATTGTGTTAAAAGATAAATTTGGTCTTTATATAGCCATAATGAAATTCTGTACCCCTACCCCCCCAAAATATATATATGTTAGTGTTGGGATGTTTAACCAGAAAACTCGGAACTTTTTAGGGTATCAGAATCAAAAAATATCTGTTTATTTTCTGATGGCAAAAGATTTCTTTTTTATTTTCAAATTTTAATTATCCATTGTGGTACTTAATTTTTGTTTACAAATATTTATTAATTTTAAAAAACTATTCAAATATTTATTAATTTTAAAAAACTAAACTTTATGTAAAAAATTAAAACCTATAGATCAACCCGCTTTCAACAAGTGTATTTTTACATTTATATATATTGGTTTTTACAGTAATCTAAATAAAATACTACAATTGTATACCTAAATATTTAGAAGTTATAAAAAAGTTGGAAGCGAAAAAATACTGGAATCATCCCATCACTTATATATATGTTTGTTGAAAAGGTATAATGTTTCATTTTTTTTTTTTTTTTTGTTTTTTTTTTTACAATATGTATATGTAAGTATATTGTAATCCATGTGAAGACGTTGACTTCTTGTGATTTATTTGTTGGATTCTGATTGCTTCTATTTTCTTTTCATCTTTTCTTTGCTACAAATCTTGGCGCATACTCATGTTCTGCTTCCGTCTTCCTTCATCCTTCCAGCGAAAGAGCGGCGCTTCAAGTTCACCCGAACACTCAGACGATGAGAAAGAACGCAAAGGGGACAAATTAGGCCCAGGGGCAGTTAACGGTCAAGCTGGCAAAGAACCAGTTAAGGTTTGAAAACATTGTTACACAAAAACTCCCATCACTCTTTGTTGTAGCTCATACTCACCTGTATTTTATTTGTACTCTCCACTAACATCCTCACAACTGCCTTTTTATGTCTATTTGCACACACACATATATATGCATGCATACAGATCTACTTCTGTGTTTTCTTATGAATATGTCATTGCTGGGATTCATCTTTGGTTGCTGGAATCACACCAGTTTTTGATACTTGTCCAGTCTACAACCCTGTCTCTGGCAACTTAGCATCATCATCTTTTTCAGCAGCTTAGACAATCAGCCAGAAGATGCCGAAGTGATTAGCCAATCAACTGTCAGACGACAAATTTCAAGTGAAAGTGTTTAATTGATTAATCAAGAAAAATGACGTAAAACCAAAAATGACTTTCAACACGCTATGCCAATATGAAATCCCTCCCCTTCTCCATTATAAGGATGACTTTGTATTTTGAAAGCCATTCTTAATATAGGAAATTGAGAATGCCATGTTTTGAATTGTGTGGCAGTGTTTGTTTCGTAACCTGCCATACCAGAGATAGTGTTATAAACTGGATTAGTACCCTGTTTTAAAATTTTGGTTTTAAATTTCCTTGCCTATTCATATTTTGGTAACTTAGTGGTTTTAAGCCCCGTAAGGAAAGCTAGAAAGGGATTGACCATTTTTAGCTTATGAATGTAGGGATTTTATAATGAAAACTTGGATAAACAAATTATTTTCAAGGAAATACTGTAGGGAATTTGTATTAAAAAAAACAAACTATTTGGTTTTACTTACTCATTTGTGATCTAATATGAATTAATAAAAATTTTAATATTACAAAGATTTTTTTAAGGCAGCTTATTATATTGTACATAGTGTTGATATATATATATATGTGTGTGTGTGTGTGTGTGTGTGTGTGTGTGTGTGTGTGCGCGTATGTGTTTCTGTCGACATATATTTTATTTCCTTATAATATATACCAGTCCTTATTTAAGAAGCCCAATGTAATTACAGAGCAATATAGTGAATAAATGACAAGACTATATTCCAAAGTTCATGATGGTGACCATTTTACAATTTATTCCTTTAATTCAGTTGACATTTACAATTTTGCACTACGAAGCAGATACTGTCAAGAATTGTAAATATCAACTGAATTAAAGGAATAAATTGTAAGATGGTCGACATCATGAACTTTGGAATATAGTCTTTTATTATTTATTCACTATATATATATATATATATGTATATATATATATTCTCATTCTGTTATTTTGAATTTGAGGAGTGGAACAAAGTACATCATGAGCAGAATAAAGTGTATTGACCAGAGTCAATGTTGCTTAACTTTAGTGATTTAACGAGAACCGGTGTGTCCACATGATTATGCTGTATTATTGTAAGTATTATTCATCTAAGTGGATAAAGCCAAATAGTCTCTCACTGATTTCTCAAACAGTATTTCCTTCAAGATAATTAATCTCAGTAATAGTAACATTTACAGAAAATTGTGGTGAAAAAGCAAACCTATTCCAGGATGGGGGATAACCAATTGAATCCCATTATTGACGAATGCACATATACTTTTTGTACAGAGGTGTCACATGACGAAAACCTTATTTATTGACTTTTTTTTTTTTTTTTTTTTTTTTTGACAACTGTTTTTGTATTTTATAGAATTAATGACCTTATTTACTTTTTTTTAGTTTTTATTTGGTTAAAAATGCAAATAATTATTACTTTCAGAATTTCTGATTTTATTTGTATCTTTATTTTTGGTCGTTTTCTTTCTTTTTTTTTGTCGTTTTCTTTTTTATTTTGGTTGTTTTTTTTTTTGTGGTCTTTTTCTTTTTTTTTTTTGGTCTTTTTTTTGTCTTTGGTCTTTTTTTTATCTTTTCTTTTTTTCTTTTCTGGCAACTGCAATATCTGACATGATATTTTACTCTTTAGGCTTCCACAGAATTAATAATTTCTTGTTTTATTTATTTTTTTATTTGGTTTGTCAAAAATGCAGGTAATTATCAATTTCAAAATTTTTTTATCTGCTGGAAAGATTTTAATTATTTTCATTTTAATATCAAACACAATGCTACCACATTGAAAGAAAAAAAACAAAAAACTTTATTTTGATTTTATGCTGTTTATAATTAATGAAAGATTTATTAGGCACTAAACGCTAGAACCTAGGAATTACTTTTCCTCTGTTTTGTTTAAGTTCAATACCAAGATTTTGTTGATCTTGCCTTCCTTCCTCTTCCACATAATAAGAAACAAGACAATTAAATGTACAAATCTAATTGTTGTGGCCTTCAAGGGTAGAAAAGAAATAAGACAACAAGGAGGTAGTTTAGAGTATTTTATTTTCATCCAAAACAAGGCGTATTGTCACATAGTTTTAAGGGGCTACTATTTGGATCATGTCTATAGGGACTGGAGTTAAGCAGCAAGATGTCTGTTCACATCACATTTAAATTTCTGCAGGTTACTACAATCAGGGAAACATAAAAACCGGGAGGGAATTTCAAAGTTTAGAAGTCCAAATTATGAGTAGAAGGGTTTCCAGTATTTAGGGACCTCAACAGTAAACGGATGTGATTTGTCTGGAGTATTTACGTCAGGTGGGGGTGGGTGCAAGATACAAGTGCTACGAGTTCATTAGAGCACAATTCATTAAAGTACTTTTAAAACAGGCACAGGGATGCAATATTGTGGAGATGGAACAGATTTGCCGACGTGCTGCCAGAGATTACTTTTGGATTGTTCATAGCAATTCTTTTTGTTACCAATATTAATATACCGGGAAAAATCCATAGAGTTGTGCAATAGAGTATTATATCTGATATTTTAGATTTTTCCATAAGTTTGATCTCACGAAAACTTAGAAATTTCTTAGAATATTCTTTGAGTACTTGGTTCTTGGTATTTGTACAGTTTAATCAAGACATTAAAAAATGAAAATATCGAAAAAAAGTTTAAATTGTATGTATCTATTCTGGAATGAAGTTCTCTGAAAAAAAATTTCACTTAATTTCATCAAGTATTTTTTTTTCTTTCTTTTTTTACAATGAAAAAACAATTTGTTATGATACCGAGCGAAGGGTTCGATTTTTAGGAAGAAAAGCTAATATTAAAGATGGGGAGAGAGTGTCAGCACTTTAAATTGAGTTATCTTCCCGTGGCATGTTTAAAAAATTTCAAAGATGTCTACTTTCAACGTGCTGTCATAAAAATGTGTTTTTTCGCTGTATAAAAAAAACTACTTAATCAAATTAAGTGAAAATTTTCAGTCCAAAACAGATACATACAATATAGGCCTAACCTTTTTTTTTTCCTTGATATTTTCATTTTTTAAGGTCTTGATTAAACTGTACGTGCCTGATCACTGGAATCGAGATTTGACATGGAATGTACCAAATCAGATTTTATATTTTTGTTCATTTGATAATCTTCATTGCTAGTTGATTAATTTTAATACTTTAATTTAACATTAAAAAAAAAAAAAAATTCATATTCATCTCAGAATTCCTACTGTTTCTGCAAATGAAGGTACAAGCAGTATATTTTACTTTTGTTTTTTTTATAAATTGTTGAAAATAAGAGTTGTTGAAAAATCAGAATCTGTTTCTATAAGCATAAAAAAAGAGTGACATTCTTGGAAAGGGAGGTAACTTTGTATAATTTAGGACTATAGCAGTTAATAAGATAATGCTCATACAGAGATGGTAATCTTAATGGTTTGCATATAAAACAATTGAATCAGAATTTGTTTTTAAAGGTTTCATCTACTTACAAAAATATAAGTTTTTTCTAAGTTGATGCTAACAGAAAGGGAGATAACTATACAACTTAGGAATTACAGTACAGATATTAATGTCTATTTAGTAAAGATAATCTGGCACTTCTACACTATTAGGACAAAATTTTTTAAGTCAATAAATGGAGTTTTCGGATATAAAAAAACAATGGTTTCTACTGATTTTTTTTTTTTTGTCAGTTCTAATAAGTTACAATTGTAACTTCCAAATTATGCAGTCAAAGTTACCTGAATATTACTGAATTATTAAAAAAAAACAACAACTTTGTGTTAGCAGGTGAAAAATTGCAGCCATCTTATTGTTTAAATCGTAATGGAAAATTACTTCCCTTTTGAACTCTCCTGTGTCTTATGATCGTTTTCTTCAAATTCTATTTTTTATTTTCTTTAATAAATAATTTTCTACCTTTATAGATTTTTGGATATAATCATCTTAAAAATACGAGGAATACGTAGGTACCTTTTTGTTTTCATGCGGGATTCAGTTTTACGATTTCCGAAATTTCGTCCCAATAGTGTAGAAGTGCTAATAATCTTAATATTATTTTATTTATCTCTTCAGGAGGTTATAAACAAGGTTAAATGTTTTTTATTATTATGAAAATGTTTCTGTGGAACAAACTGGATTTGAACTTGGCACACCTAGGTTTTCAATCTATGTCATTAACCACTCAGCGACATTCACACCTATGTATTATAAGTATATACTAAAAAAAAAAAAAAAAAAAATTCTTAACCGATTATTTTTCCTGATTTCAACCAGACTACTTTTGTTAACAGTAACAACATCACAGGATTTCTTTTTATATACACATACACAACGCTCTCAGTTCGTATTACAAATAATTGTTTTTGGCAGCTCTGTGTCGAACTGTCAACGAACCTTTTTAAACACTTCATTTGTTTTTGTAAATTTTGTTTTCCAATTCCTTCCGTTGTTTTTGTTTTTTATGTTTTCTACATTCTGCTTCAATTTTCTTTTGACTCTGTCGTCTTCTCGCATGGAACTGTGAATGCCAGTCTAACTGTTGTTATTTAAAACTTCACCTTCATTCATCCTTACAGCGAAAAGGTTCATCCTCATCAAGCTCTTCAAATTCATCCGCTGAAGGAGTTTTGGGTGACGAAGATGGGCCAGAGTTAGCGGTTGAGGCCAAAGAGGGAATCCTTGATGTGCCGTCATTACCGACCATTATTAGTGAGGAAGATAATGAAACTGTGGCTACCCTGGATGGGTCGTCTGCTGAACCTCCATTGCCCCCTGTAGTAAATGAGGGAGATGAACCTGTCGAGGGAGCAGCGTTGGGTTCTCTGAATAAATTGGATGACCTACCTTTACCCCCAGTTATAGTTGAGGAAAATGAACCCATCGATGAAGCCACACCCGAATCCATTTCTCAGTTGGCTGAACATCCGTCGCCCTCAGATATAGCGGACGACACTCAACCACCCGAGAAGGTTTGAAAATACGGAGGTCCAAATCCTCATCTCTTGAAGCGACAACTCACTTTACCTTGCTACACTTGTCTACTAATAATCTGATATAAACTGTATATCGTGTATGTGTATGTATATATATATATATTTATATACACACACACTTAAAACATTTGATCAACAGAGCTGTCACCAAGTTTAAGAGATTTCATATATTTAATCTATTTTTAGTATAATGATTATATTATGTGAGACTTCAAATTGTGATTTTTAATTTTAGGCAATTACAAAAAAATATAAATAAAATGAAAATACATTTTTAGACTAGCAAGAATACTCAATGGTGCCCAGTTTATAAAATTGTAAATTTTATGAAAATTACCAGCTTTTGTTAAATAATATTGATTAAAAAAAAAATGGCAACTTGTGTTCAATTATATACATACGATGAAATCCCTTTGTTATTGCATTTGAATCATTAGTGGCAATAAGTGATTTCTGTCATTATGTGGGATGTTTTTTATCCTCATTGTGAACACAAAATAACTGTTTGTCTCTTTTTGACTTGTAGTAGTTGGCTCATTGGATAGTGATGCCTTTACACATTTTTGAGAATACAAGAACTGCCGAAATGTGACGACATGCAACCAATATTGAAAGATAGATTTACGATGTGAATCTTAATTATTTGGAAGTTAGTATCCCTCTTTAAAAAAAACAAACAAAAATACTTATATTTAATTGTCTAAAATAAATTTACATTACATACTGTGGTTTGTCAGTAAATATTTCCAAAAGAGTTGATGACATAAAACAAACCTATTCAAATCATGTTAAAGAGTTTTGCATAGATTACATTGCAATAAAGAATTAATAGGAAATAAAACAAAAGAATACAGCAATGCTGATCCAGAATTCCCTCTATATTAAGAAATAAATAAAAAAACATCTGTACGTACAGAAAGAAAATATTTTGTTCCAAAAATTATGTTAACTGTTCAAGTAGTTTTATTTTTATAAAGAAAATTAGCCTAGGTGCCCGTTCATCGCCAAACTGGAAGTGGTGAAGGTTTAAATTAAGGATAGTCAATCGAAAAGAGGGGATGAATTTCAAAAATATTGTTGAAAAAAGCGACCCCCTCCTTGTAGAAAAGTGCCCAGTTGACAATTAAGGAATTAATGTTAGCCAATTTTTCGGTATTTGTCGTCCAAAGGGCCGAGCTGAAAACTATACCGATCTCGTGAAAATCTGTCGCCTCTGTTGAAAGTTTTAGGCAGACATACATACATACATACATACAAATATATATATATATATATATATATATATATATATATATATACATTTAAACAGACAGATGAGATTTATATTATAATTTTTAAGCGATAAATGAGAATTTGTGTGCATTACAACAAAAATCTCGCAAGTTCGAATTATGTTGAGTTATCTCTCTGGTTTACTGAGACTGTTTCCAAAATTGTGCTGCATGGCAGTCACTCCCCAGTTAGCCATAAAATTTTATTTTCTTATTTAAAAATAAAACTGTGATCAATTTATATCATTTTTGGAATATGATATCTTTTGTCACGTGTATGTAAACCGTACAGATTTTCCTTTATTTTTGTTTTTAGTGTAGGGTGAATGCTGGACAAGCACCAAAATAAACTTGAGTGACATTAATTGATTTTAATTATTTTTAAGTTCAATCGAGGTCCAGATTTCTTTCATAAAGAAAAAAAAGAAATGTTTTGTCTTTTTTCTGAAACATTGGTTGGCAGCTCTTTGATCCCATGATCCCTCAGTCTAGTGACCTACTTGCATTACCCATTCTCCAATTTAAGCTTGTCTTCTTGAGCTTATTTTCATCCAATCTCTAATCCCTAGCATGTATAACTATTGCTGAACTTTAAAAAAAAAAAAAAGAGGGGGAGCAAAAGAAAACTTCGAACCGAAACTCACGTGCGCCTTCTACGCTGCTTAGAATATCTGCCTTTTATTTTGTATTTCCTGCTTGTAAAACAAATTGTCATTGGTGACCACAAAGTTTGGTGCAAATTCTCTCCGGATTATCGGCAGCGTTTAATATATCTCATAGTTTTTCTTTTATTAATCTTATTTATTTTTATTTTTTATGTTTTTATACATTTATACACCCCAACCAAGGTATATTGCCACTTGCAACATTAATGACTACTACTTTGGATCATATGTAACGGGAAACTGTGGGGAGTTGAGCAGAGATATATTTGTTCACATTACATTTAAACTTCAGGAAACTGAGGGAATTCCAAAATCTAGCCGTCTGAAAGAAGAAACTATTAGAGTAGAAGGCTTTCCAACATTTAGAGACCTCAAAAGTAAATGGGTCGAATTTTGCTGCTTGTCAGTTTAGTCGATGAGGCACAAGTGCTAGGAGTTCATTAGAACACATTCCATTAAATTGCTTGCAAAATGGACACTAGGACGCAACACTGCAGTGATGGAGCAGTGCTTGGAGCATGGCTGATAGTGCAGGATCTTGTCCCTGATGCAGGTTGAGGTTTTATTATGGAAAACTTAAACATTATGATCATTTCTGTTAACAAACATATATAATCCTAGTGATCATTTTGTAGAATGGATTATCTAATTATTTGAGCTGTTTGCACATTATTGGGACAACTATTTTCATTTGGTTGTTATTTTCATAATTTTTTTTTTTTTCACCAACATAATCTTTAACTTTCTCAAGTCTATCTTTTGGAACTTGAGAATCTTTGTTGAACTCGAGGAATTTGTATAGGTTGCCAAGTTCAGCATAAAGATCCCTGAATCCGAAAAGATGCACCTGAAGAAGGTCAAAGGTTACATCGGCTGAGATAGTGTGAAAATAACAACTAAGATCAGAACAATAGTGTGAATAAGACAACCAGTTTGTATTATTTGGATTCTTCAGACTACTGTTCCTATGTGGAGTTCTATTTTCATAACATTTTGGTTGATGTAACCTCTGGCCTTCTTCAGATGTCAAACTCTATCAATCTTTCTGTTGAACTGGAGAATCTGCACAGATTTTTAAATGCAACTCTTTATTTGATCTACGAGCGTAGCATGCTCTCATTCTGTTAGTCATTATCAGGTAGAAGTTCGAAATAATTCGCAATTTGTATTCCTGAGTTTAAGATACACCCGAACGTCGAAATGTGAAAATAATGCTGATCACTCCACATCTCAAAAATATAAAAAACAAATTACCAATTCTCATCTGAAACTACAGTAATATATAAGCTTTTATCAGGTGAAACGCGATGCAATGGATACCTAGAAAGACTATGGAATTGGTTGGACTGAATTTTCATTGTCGGATCTATTGTAATGACTTGCATTGTAACTGTTTGGTTTACATACGAAAAATTTAATTCAATCTTGGGAGCTTGATGATCATTCTATGAAGCAAGATAATCTCGTCATCATCATTCAGTTTTGGCATTTAAGATGTTTTCAATGCCTCTAACTTCAGAGTTGCCAACATCTTGTCTGCTCGTCATGCAGTCCAATCGATAGGGTTGATACCGGTTATATTGCAAGCAGTCAAGTCATTTCGTATTCACACAAAACAGGTCTTCCTGGGTCTTTCATACAACCTCATGCCTGGAGCATCTATACATGTTATTGAGTTAATTCAGGAGATGGGATGCTATACATGGTCAAACTATCTGAGATGCAGAGTGAGTGAGGTGTCTCAAATCCTACCAATACAAAGTTTCTGATAGAACACAGCTGAAGAGATTCTTTTGTTTAGTTTGCTGTCAGAAATCCACTTGATCATGGCACAATTAAATCAAATGTTTGACGCCCATGTTTTACTGCTATCACAATGGCAAAGTGATCAGAGATCGAAAAGATCCTGCCTAGAGTCGTGCAAAAATGTTTGACTAACTGCAACTTTCTAAGCAATACCAGTGCTATCACATTCACAATTACCACCATTTTATATGTTTGCCAGGTTGCAACCTTTTACAAATTTTGCATATTTTTACAAATTTAGTTTTGCTATAACATGAATTACACATGGGGTAGTAGATACTGGCAGGGATTTTGTTGTCTAGTTTAATCGATTTCCATCATTTAATGAACCATTTATGGTTAATATGGAGTAAAACCGTCAAAACAATTACACTTTGTTATCACCAATCAATATGATTATAAATCTTTTTTTTTTTTTTTTTATAAACCTATGTCTATTGGTGTGTGGTGTCACTAATTGGTAAAATAATATTCTGATTACATCTTACCTCTTCACAAATGTACCTGTTAACAGAACTGTATAATATTTATGATAAAAATATAATTCTACCTCAAAATTTAAAAAAAATCATTCGGATCATATATTCAAGCTGATAGAAATGTGTGGGTATTTCAATCCATACAATTAAAAAAGCACAAAAAAAAAAAAAAAAAATCCGGATAGCTCTCCTTAAAAATTAAACTTTTGAGAAAATTCCTGCTCCCTACCTTTATCTTAAAGCCTGTTAAGAAGACCTGGTTTTCACCTACCCAGGATTTTATCCTTTAATCATTTAAATAGAATTCAACTGAATTTATTTTGCACAAAAAAAAAAAAAAAGAAAAAAAAAAAAGCCATATTTCATTGGATCATTGCTTTGAAAAAAAAAAACACTTTTGGTCAGTCTCACCTGCTGTCAGTGACCAGAATTTTGATATTTATTTCCTTTTACAACTATTCCCATTGTTTAAATTAAATTTTTTAAATATTTTAAATTTAATCTAAACTAATTTTTGTGACACTACAACCAATTCAAATTAGTTAAATCATTTTACAAAGAAAAAAAGAGCTTTCTTCTGCAAAATGGCCTTTTGATCAAATTTGTTTAATAGTACAAGATCGGCAAGGAGGTCAAATTTTTAATTGTCTCTTTCAATTGATGTTTGATGCTTTTATTTCGTCAATTTGTAAGAAGTGTAATACTATTAGTACATGACAATCCAATGGATTAAAGAGCTTTTTGTTGATTCTGTCTTATTCAAATATGTCTAAAGGAATGTTTGCTACCTAAATATATCCTCTCAATACTTCTCTTTCATTTAAATTTCATCTGTCTACATATAATCTTGATAATTCTATTTACAACCTGCTGCCAGCCTTAAAGGGAGACAATTGCTCTGGCTAGACTTAAAGGGAGACAACTCCTTTTTTTTTGTCAAGCTAGACGTTTCCCATGCTTAAATTCAATTCATTCAATATTTCCTTATTATTTATTACTTTATTTTATTTTTAAAAACTTATATTAAACAAAGAAATGCATGCTTACTGTTAAGATTATCGCTTTATTTGATGTAATTTAAAATTTTATTTTGTGCTGTGTGTGCTTTTGTAGAATAGGGAATTTTGAAACAAACACATTTCAGATAAATCATTATTACGTAGTTATGTCAAAATTAGTATAGATTACTAAAAATGATCCAGTAGAAGCGGTGCTAGATCTGTTTTTCTGGAGAGGGGTGGGGGGAAACGTTGAAACGAGTTGTCGGAGATTTTTCATTTTTTTAATTTTTTTTTTTTTTTATGGTGGATTTAAAAGAAAACAAGGGAGATAAGTCAGTTTCTCATAAATAACAAAATTTGAAGAACTTTTCAACTTTAATACTTTAAAACCTACAATAATTTGATAAATTCTATTTTTATTTTTCTACTTGATCATTTTTTTTTTGTAATTTAAAAAATTTATACTAATTTCGACATGACACGTAAATATGTAATGTTTTCACCTGTAATGCGTTTGTTTTAAAATCCACAATTCTGCACAAGCACCTGTTTTTGTTTTTACTAGTTATCTATTAATATTTTACTGGGTTTGATATGTTGAACTGTCTTAAAATATATACTTTTAACTTAGTGTGTTCTTAAATTTTGTTAATTTAATATTTGCTATTTAAGTAAACCTAATGTTAACTATTTAGAATATTCATGCAGTACTGTTTACATTAAACTTATCTTGACATGAAAGAGATGAAGATTGTTGTCAAGGATGACATGCGTTTCATACTCATATACAGATTATGCTACATTTCATGCATTAAACCTTTCTGAAATAATATGAAAAACTGCTATGTAGACGTTTTTCAGATGTAATATATATATATATATATATATACACGTTTGGCATAATCACATTGACACAGCAGTTCTCGTTAGAGACCAAAGTTAAGCAGTGCTGAGCCTGGTCAGTACCAGATGGGTGAACATTTAAGAATTCCAGGTGCTCTATGTAGGAGGACGTCGACACCTTCCTACAAGAACTGCAAAATCTTAAGCTGACTAGGATATACATGTGACTGGGGACCACTTGTTAATTTAATATTCCCTCAACACTTTCTCCTTTTGAATAAGCTATTTCAACCTGCCTAAGATGAATACCGTGTCATAAGGGTGTGCCAAAAGAAGCTGAATTGATCAAATATAAGATGGAACAACAGAAGTAGCAAACCAATGAAAATGTTTCAAAACATCTAGAGTAACCATACCAAAGTCATCATGAGTTACACCACCGAGGAGTAGATGTTTATCGTAGAGTATTATTTTCCATGTAATTCAAATTTCAAATCCATCAGTTTCTTTTGGGACACTCTGTGTGTGTGTAATATATATATATATATATATATATATATATATATATATATATATATATATACACACACAAACATGACAGAAAAGAATAGACACCCATAGAAACAGTTTATTTCAATAAACATAAAATTTATAGAACAAAATCAATGTATATGTATGCGTGTGTGTGTGTATATATATATGCATGTCTGTGTGTGTGTTTCCACATGGCTGACAGTGGCTCATTGGCAGTTTCCACTTTGTATGTAGGTGACTCTGATTTCAATTTCTTGGTCAGGATGCATCCTACTGAAAAATCCAAAAGAGGCTGAAACTCAAGCTAGGATTTCCTTTTGATGTGTGTCTTGATATGTGTGGACTGCATTCTATGTCTTTTGGGAAAATATTTATATATACTGTTGTATTATCTTTCCATTTAAACTCTTCATGCTGTTGTAAATAGGTTTACCTTTTTGCAACATTATGTAAAATTGCCTAATCTTGCTCTCAACCTTTTTGAAATGCAGTTTTTGTTAATTGTATTTTATCTGGTAAACTTGAATGTGGCAGATTTAATTAAACCCATTGGTTGCTGCCACTTTTATTTAATGACACACCCATACATGCAAATCAATATAGTGCCAACAAAAGTAAATTGGGTACTTATGCAGGATAAGAACTGTGCTATTGTCAGAATTTTCTGGACAGTTTGTGTAAAATGCTGTAAGGTGTCGAATAAATTTTTGTGATATATTTTTTTTCTTCTGTGCAAATACTGGGCAGTTTTTTGGTGAAAAATATATTTCAATTATTGTGAAGATAATTCAGTCAAAAATTAATTCCAAAATGAAAACAATATTTTTGTTGTTAAAAAATTAATAATTATTGGCCAATTTTTACTAACTTTTAAGAAAATTAAAATTCAACTCAATAATAAAAACACTCATTGTTTCAGGAATATTTATTTTTTGAATAACACACAATTGATAGCAAATTAAAAAAAATTTGGATTTTTTAAAAGAAATTTTTATTTAAGATATATTTTTTAACCAATGATAGCAATTCATATTATTTGGATTCATCAGACTACTGTTCTTTTTTTTATTATTTTATTTATTTTTTTATTTCATTTTCACCCCAAACAAGGCACATTGCCACTTTGGTGTAGGGGGCTACTATCAGGGGCAGCAACTACTGGGGCACTATGTTGGGATTTGGGCAGCAAGTTGTCGGTTCACATTACACTTGAACTTCTGCATGCCAGTACAGTTAGGGAAGCAGGGACCTGGAATAGAATTCCAGAGTCTAGAGGTTCCGGGGAAGAAACTACTGGAGTAGAAAGATCTTTTACATCTAGAGATCTCTACTGTGTGGAGGTGGGATTTAGCTGCCTGTTGGGTTTGTCGAGGGTGTCTACGTTGTGGGGGCACAAGTGTCTGCAGTTCGTCAGAGCATTCACCATTAAAATACTTGTAGAACAGGCAGAGGGATGCAACGTTTCGTCGATGGGACAGAGGCTGAAGCTTAGATGCCAGTTCAGGGCCTATCAGATTGGCGACTCTTTTGAACCTTGTCTAGGAGCAAGAGACTAGCAGCAGAAGTGTCATTTTCACAATGTTTCAATCGATGTAACCTCCAACTTTCTTCCAAATACGAATAACCAATCCTCATCCCCAAAATTTAGAAATGCAATGATAACAATGTTTTCTTAAATAACATTGGCTGCTGCAAGTTTATTGGTTGAGCATTTCTGTGCCTTTTGGTGTTTTACAAAAATTGCCTGAAAAATTATGACAATAGTACAATCCTTATCCCGCATGTGTACCAAAAAATTAGTACATAATGGTGTTGGAAATAAATTCTAATGTTTATTCTGTAAAAGTTAACTAATTTCAAATTTATTTTTTGTCATTCTTTTTAAAAAGTTTTATTTCCCCTCCACCTAAAAATAAATTCTTCACATGACATTTTGCATTCCTATGATTACAGATTTTTAGTAGTTCCTAATTTTGTTGGATTTAATTTTTGTCCTTTTATAAATTTCTAATATCATTGTGAAATTTTTTTCAATACAGATTTAAATAATTTTTTTTTTTTTATAAATTTCTAATATCATTGTGAAATAAATTTTTTTCAATACAGATTTAAATAATTTTTTTTTTTTTTATAAATTTCTAATATCATTGTGAAATAAATTTTTTTCAATACAGATTTAAATAATTTTTTTTCCTTTTATAAATTTCTAATATCATTGTGAAATAAATTTTTTTCAATACAGATTTAAATAATTTTTTTTTTTTTAACATCAATTTTTGGAGTTTTGAATCTCTTATCCTACTAATTTATTCTAAACTAGTTTTTATTTGTTTTTAACAGAAAATTAAATAGCTACTTGAAACATAGATATATATATATATATATATATATATATAGTGGAGATGGTAATTAATAAAAACTGAAGAAAGTACTCAATACTGTTGTAGAACAAATATGCGTTTTATTTTTTATTACCGTATCTTTCTGTTAAGTTACATTATTGTTTCGGCTACTCGGCCGTTTTTTTGGCCATCTGTAGCGTCCTCAGACTTTTACAGAAATGTTCGCTATCATCCCAAAATAGCGAACATTTCTGTAAAAGTCTGAGGACGCTACAGACGGCCAAAAAAACGGCCGAGTGGCAGAAACAATAATGTAACTTAACAGAAAGATATGGTAATAAAAAATAAAACGTGTGTGTATATATATATATATATATATATATGTATGTAGTAAAGCTTTCTCAATAAATGAATACAGCATAATCCAATTGACATACAAGTTTTTGTTAGGCTCAATGTTGCATAACTTTGGTAATCTATCAGTACCAAATGGGTGACCATTTTGGAATACTATATGCTGGATGTATGGATGTAGGACATCGACACCTCCCTGCAAAAACCTAATATCCTCATCTCGCTTGACTGGGATATACATGTGACTGGGGAGCACTTGTGAATTTAATATTCCCTTGAAACTTCCTTGTTTGGAGGAAACGAGTCCCCCTTCTCTCCCCAGCCCAGGGTGAATGCTGCCTGCAATAAAAAAAATGGGAAGGTGTAATTTTATGATTATAGTTATGATCTATCCTCCTTTGAGAGTCTAAAAACCTTCAATGTTTGCTATGGATATATGCAGCATTTGAGAACCCCACTTTATTCTGGTTGAATATGAAGGTCTATTGACTAGAGACTTCCTACCCCCTTCTTTCTTTTTTTTTTTTTTTTTTTTTGTAGGCTTTGATTCTTGTTTAAGGTTTTTAGTTCTCTCCCACTGCAAGAACTTTGACTCTAGGGTCGGAAAGTGGGATTGAGAAGTCAGTGCCTCCGAGAAGGAGCATCTCCGCTGACATTCCCTGGGAAGAGCATCTCAGATGATTAGCAATAAACTAACCTCTTCACAAAGAAACAAAGCAAAGCCTGGGAGGATGAACCTCCTAGAACTGCACAGGAACAGCACTATACTGCAATCAACAGAGACTAGATCATGACAGGAATGCTCTAATCTCTATTGATTTTGGGGTCCGAAGATAAAATTCCTAGCCGAATTTTGTATGTCGCTGCAGAGACGGAAAGTCTGCTAAAACAAAAACAAAAATGACCCCAACTATCCGTATTGGTGATAGAAAGTCAGAAGAAAATATCAGACCTTGACTAAAGCTAGGACTCTCTGAGAGAAGTGTTGTTTGACTAATAAAAATGCTTGTCATAAATAATCGCTACTGTCCACAAGTCTGTTCTTTATGTAGTGCTGTTTCCTGGCATCAAGGTAGAATTACTGTCCTTTTTGAAAACTGCATTTTGTACTATAGACAATAAAACTAAAAAGTTTTCAAAAAACAAATAACAAATAAAGGGAAGATAAGTTACTGTTTTTCTACCTAGCTGGATAAGTTTTAGTGTTTTTACTTATTCAAAAGGGTTTATTTAGTTTAAAAAAAAAAACAGTGTCAAGTGTTATGTTAGGACAAGAAAAAATCGTGTATATGAAAGGGACACATTTTTGGAGTCTCGATAATCATTCCAAAAAGAAAAAAAATCAAATAAATAAGCCCAATAAAAAACAAAAAAAAAACAAAAAAAAACATGAATGAAACTTAAGACAACTATGAAAAATCAATAGAAAATGTTGTACGGAAATAAACATTGGCATTAAATGACCCATAAAGGTTTATAAAACACTAAACCCAACAAATGCCAAACCAAACTATGTTCACATATAGCCATGCACGTTGTCACTTTGTGGGAATAAATGTCTACTAAGGGCAGATAACCACAACATTCATGAAACTTAATTTCAGGTTTTTATTTTATTTCATTAAAACTGAGGACAATGCTATTGATTATGCTAATTTTTGTTTCCTTTTTAGTATTCTTTTTGTTTTGTCTTTTATCCTTATTAATCAATCTTGAAGCTTAAAACATTAATGGTCCAAATATTTAATCAGTTCATAAAAATTACTGAAACTATTAATGTTTAAATATCTTTTTTTTTTTTACAAACTGTAACAATTATTGTAATTGCAAAATAAAATAATTTGTGGTAAGTTTTGTGTCTCTACTAATGTAGTCATCCATTCGCAAAATCAACCAAAAGTCATGAATAACATCTGATTTTAGCTGTAGAGACTCGTGCATCAGCATGAGTTTGTTTTTTTTTCCTGCTACTTATCAAAGAGGTCACTATAAGGATTAATGAGTGTTAAGTAAACTCAGAGACCACACTTTTATGATCAGTAATGGTGGAACTTGAGTAGGGTTTGATTACATGAGAGGATTGCTCAGCAGAAACTTAATTACATTAGACTTGAAAATGATCATGCTATAATCAGCTGGGAAGCAGACCAATGGTATTTTGTTCTACAGACAGATCTAGGAAAGAAACTTTGTGCATGGAATTTTTGTTTTGTTTTAGGTACAGATAGTGATGGAAATTGTTGACCGTAGTTCTAGCTAGAGAAGCGTTTTAATAAATACCAGTACACTTGGACAATAATAAAAATAGGCCTACGTTATTGGAATGCTGTGTAAGAAATATTATCCAAATAAAAACTAACAAATAATGAAGTTGACTGCTTTTGAATGAGATATAATGATACAAGAATGGAAATATGTGTGAAAAAAAAACCCTGTGAAGACGTTTATTCGTAAAAGGAACCCCATCAATATTTGTGCTTTTTTTTTCCTGTTCGTTTGATTTATTTTTCATCATGCACTTCGGTTACGTTTTCCATCTTATTACCTCATTGCGATGCATTGTTGTATCTTTTAAAAAGTTTAGTTGAGTTTATCGATCAGTAACAGTCATTGTCAAAAATTTTTTTTTTTTTTTTTTTGCATTTTTTTTTTCTCAAATTGCCATGGATGATTACACTTTGTACAGACAACGAACTTTGAAAATTGGTTTAACTGTTAAAAACTAATTTGCTTGTAATTTTACACTAATTTAACCTTTTTGGTGCTCCGTTTACTCCTTTTTAATTTGCCCAATGAGTACTCTGAATATTCCATGCATTCTCAAATAGTCTCTTAGACTTCCTTATGCGTTTCAGGTAGTTTTTATTTTAGATTATTTGGACAACTGTTTTCATCTCTGTTTTGACCAATGTAACCTTCCACCTTTAGGTGTGTCTCGCCAAACTCGGGAATTTTGATGTCAAAGTCTAAAATCTGTACGGAATTTTGAATAAAATCCTTTATAAAAGGGTTTGTTTGAAATTATATACAGATTCCCAAGTTAGACGATGTGCACTATAAAAAGGTTGTGGGTCACATCAGTGGAGGTGTCGTGAGAATAACAATTAAGATGAGAACGGTAATCTGAGTTATACAAATTATCAATCCTCATCTCCAAAATTCTGCAACACAATAGTTTTTATTTATTAAAGTATCAATACCTACCTGATGTCGTCTGGGGAGTCTTTTTATTTTCATTTTGTTTCATCCCCACCCTTTAACTAAATTTTTTTTGTTTGTTTAAAAAGATTTTGAAAGTTAAATTATCTCATTTTATCCTTCAATTATTAATTGAACGAGATTGTTATAAAACCATGACAAATTTTATTAACGTGATGTTTTAATTTATGATTGGAGATTATTAGATTGAAATAGCTTCCAAAAAATTTCAGTCCTTTAAAAAGTGGGTAGAAATTATTTTAGATTATAAATGCTTCAAAATTCCTGTTATGTTGAATAAAATTGTTTCTTTTCGACTTCTGCTTTCTGTTTTGCGGAAGTCCTACCAGTCTTGCATAATTCTAGTTTAATTTTAAAATTGCATAAAACCTAATTTTTGCTTTGAAAATATATTTTAAAAGTTTACATAAAAAGTAGTC
The DNA here is from genome assembly GCF_053919585.1 of Euprymna scolopes. NCBI lineage: Eukaryota > Metazoa > Mollusca > Cephalopoda > Sepiida > Sepiolidae > Euprymna > Euprymna scolopes. The sequence continues at coordinate 50,120,512 of NC_136515.1, read as the reverse complement.
TTCACTTTTTAATGTTTTTTTTAATTTTTTTTTTTTTAATATCTTGTAATGAATACTTTTTAATTCAAAACAATTTTTCATGTCAGTTTCAAAGTAAGGATTTTATTGCAACATATTTTAAGATAAAAAAAGCATTTCAGTGTAAAAAAACAATGTTTTTATTAAAAAGTATTTTAAAGTGAAAACTACGTTTTTATGTAATCTTTTAAAATATATTTTTATTATATAAAATCATTCTACAAAAAAATCAAATTATAGAATAAAATTATGTATATTTTGATTATAACATACTTTATTAAAAATTCAATTATTCCAAAAAAGAAGCCTTTCAAAATAAGAATTATTTCTTATGTAGAGTTTTAGAATTAAACTGGAATTGCATCAGAAGAGATTTCCTTGGTATACAGAGATTTCTACTAAACAAAAAGTGGAAGTCTAAAGGAAACGGTTTTATTTAACATAATCAAAATTTCTTTTAAATTTTGAAGGATCACAAATTATCTTTTTTTCTTTTCTTTAAATATTAATAAAAGATTAAGGTGGATGACATGTTTTTGAATAAACTCAAATGCATTGTGGTGGATTTAATTTTTGTAATTTTTTTTAAGAGCAAGAAAATAATTTTAGTATGAAAAAAACATTTTAATCTTCAAAAAAAAGTTAATTTGTGAACATTCAAAATGTAAAAGGAATTCAGCTTTAAAATTCGTACAAAATGCATTAAAAATTTTGAAAGCTGTTTGTATTCAATAATCTTATTGAGAATAAAACATTGCTGTTTGTATTATTTGAATTCTTTGGACTATTGTTTTCATCCTGAGTGTTATTTTCATAACGTTTCGGTTATTTAACCTACAACCTTCTTTAGGTGTAACTTGTTGAACTCTGGGATCTTTCTGTGGGCAGTAAGTTCAGAGAATCCCAGTAATACAAATAATCAATCCGCATGTAAACAAATTCAGAAACGTAACATTGCTGCCATAATTTAAAATGAAAATAAAATTTGAAAAATACTTATTACTGAAGAGATTCTAAAAATGTATCACCATTGGAGGAGCTATCTAAAAATTCGACAACTTGACAAAAAAATAACCTAGCACCAACTTTTAAAATATGTTTGAATATTTAACTTTCAACTGATTTTAATTTAAAAAAAAATATATTTTCAAGTTCTTTTTATTAATTGTTCAAATGTTCACAGGCATTAGCTTATTGGAATTTCAGATTTTGCGGTTGTATAAAATTTTGTTACCTAAAATAATTTCTTAATTCACGGTTTCTTCATGATTTTACGGACAGCTTCATATAAAATATTCATTTGTTAGTTGCTGTTATTCTTAGGTTTATATGGAAATGAATACACAAATACCAATGTCAGTAATGTCTGAAGAAGCTGGTATAGGCTGTTCAGAGTTAATACCACACTGTATTACTGATTCGTTTTAAATGTCTTATTAATACAATTAAAATTGTTACTTATAATCAAATGTCTAAATAGTAACAATGGTGTCTTATAGCAAAATGTTCATGGAAATATATTTTAACAGTTTTGGCAGGAGTAATGTTTGTGTTTGTCACTAGTTTCTCCTACTTTCTCTTTGGATCAGTATTTTATTAGTACATCTGGAATTTAAAATTAAAATATGACGAGAACTTTTGAGAAAATAAAACTTAACTTATATTGATTATGGATCAACGGTCATCCATCTTAGCAAGTTTCATTTTTCTGCATTCTTTCAGCATAAAATCTTCCATTTCATGATTCCTTCCTTCAAAGAGGTAAACAAACTCGGATATATAATTTTTCAGAATTCTTAATAGAAATTGTAAGAATTTTCTCCAATTTATATAAGATTTTAGTAGGCTTTTTTCTTTTTTTCTTTTTATCTATAATGCTCTATTTTGTAGATGGGTGTATTTACAAAATTTAAATTTTTAAGCATTTTATTTTTTTTTTTTTTTAGCTATGATGATCTCTATTTTGTAGATAAGTTTATTTATAAAATCAAACTATTTCTTTTGATTGTATATAATGTTTAATGCTGATTTAGCTCTCTCTCTCTCTCTCTCTCTCTCTATATATATATATATATATATATATATATGAATGAAATGTTAGGAAATGCCTTTAATGAAAGAAATTCTACATTTTGTTTTGATTATTGTAAACGTATTTATACTGTGATAATTTTTCTTTTTCTTTATTATTCATGGAAAATTCTCATCTTCAATTTCTATTTTCAATTATTTTAAATCTAAATATCTCTGTTCTTAAAGTGATTCTATGCAGCCTAGAATTTAAGGCCTCTTTGTGAATATTTCATTCAGGCTACGGAAGATATTGCACGAGAAGGCCTTCCTGCCGGAGTTTATGGAGGGGTTCCTGGTGGAGGACAACCTGGATATAATGGTGAACTCTATCCTGGAGGAGTAATGGGCCATGCTGGTGGTCCTCCATTTGAAGAGAAATGGATTGACAATAACATGACGTTCTTGCCAGTTACGAAACCAGAAAAGGTGGGTGAAAAAATGTTTCTTTTTGCCACATTCTTTCGTATTAAGTTTATTAACAAAAAATCTTGGAAAAAAAAAAAAAAAGCCGTTCTGTCTGTGTGAGACAAACTATAATTAAGAATGTTGAGTACTTTCAAAAGCTTATGAAATACTTGAATCAGAAATTTTTTTTTTTTACATTTTATTCCCTTGATATTGATGTCTAATTTTCTTTTAACAAAATTGATTCTTGTTCAGAATTCACCCTATATTAAAAAACAAAAATAAAGAAAATATCTTTATGATGAATAAAAATACTGTATTCCAAAAATCACATAAATTGATACGTAGTTTTTAATTTTCTTATTTAAAAATAATTCTATGAGTATCCAAGAAGTGACCATCTCGGCCGCCATTCAAATATTTTTTTTTTAAGAAACAAAGTGAGATAACTCAACAATTCATATGTAACAGATTTTTGGATCTAATACTTAGGAATTCCAATTAATCTACAAAATTGACTTTCTTTTTCATACAGATTTTTCTTTATTTTATTTTTCAATACAGTGGCAATTTGGGACAAGAACCACGAAATTTAATAAAATTAGTTTTTGCAATTTTCTTCATTTTTAATTTTTTTTTTTTTTTTTTTAAGATAAAGCTCAATTAGAAAATATCTTCAATTTTGTTTTACAGAACATTGTTTTCTGTGAAAAAAAAAAAACAACAAAATTTACTATTAACAGAATGTATAGAATGAAAAACATAAAAAAAACCTCAACTATTATTAAAAACTTTAATGAAAGAGATATATTCATTTTGAAGAGTCATTGTTTAATCAGTCATATTTGAATAAGAGGATATTCAATCTATCTAATATATATATATATATAGTATAATTTTTTTATCCAAACATTATTAGCTACATATGTGCATGTGCGTTTCAACTGAAACTTTATTCAAAGACCTGCTGCTTCAAGCCATTTTAACCAAACCTGAAAAAGCTGGACTTTATTAAGTCAGAGCTGAAACGTGTGCACATTTGTGGCTAATAATGTTTCTATAAATAAATAAAAAATTACTGTAATACAGCTCTATCTTCTATTGAGCACTATTTTATAAAGTTTCATTGGATTAACATCTCAGAAACAACAAGCATACAAATACTAACACACACACACACATATATATTTCACATCTCAAAATTAATAATTAATATATATATATATATATGTGTATTGTATATATATATATATATATATATATATATATATTAATTTTGAGATGTCAAACGAGCAAACAAAAGTGATTTATTATAGAGCTTAAAGCATAATATTTAGTTATTTATAAACATACAGGCTTAGTTGTTGAAGTTTATAAGAGTTGTGGTTCTATGGTGTCCCTTGTTTTATGTTAATCTGCTAATCTGCTCTGGAATAAAGATGGCTTCTAGATAAGCACACATTGCATCTGTCACTGTATTATGATATGAGTAAATTAGGAGTAGTGCATTATGGAAACTGAGGTTTCAAAATGGACCTCATCTATTTTACAGAAAAAAGCAGAGGGGATGCTTTATCATCAGTTTTGTTTACTGAGATTGCATTTTCATGTTTGTTTTTTTCTCTGAACTACACTGTGTCTCTTTGTGAAACTTTGGTTTCCTTTTATGCACTAGGCCTGTATGTTTTATAAATAATACAATATGTATTATATGGAAATGCAATGTGTATGATTATAGCAGATAATTTTTTTAAATTTTGTAAGTCTACCTTGTTAAAGAACAACTTAAATTATTGATGTTTTATCTTCATTACAGAATCATTGTATAGTTTACTAATGTTCTTATATGAAGTAAAACTCCTTTGCTTTTTTATTGATTCTAAAATACCCAGATAAATTGTTTTTTAATCGAGTGATCCACATTAAAAACAAAACAAACTTTTTCATGACTGAATGAGATTAATTAAAAAAAAAAAAAAAACTCCCAGGATATCCAAGCATTAAGTGAAATTAATCTACACTCTTCAATCTCCTTTAACTGCTTTAACATGACTGGATACCCCCCCCCCTCCTCTGCCATCCATAAGAACTTAGAAAAATATATGCACAGACTTGAAGTCTGAATTTGTAACACTCTTAACTAGAGAGCACAATCTAGAGTCAGATGACCAGATCTTAATGTATTTTAGACTAACCTTGCAACACTATAACTAAATTATATTTTCTCTACTGTTCTCTTTTAACTCAAGACAGTACCCTAACCATAACCATGTCTCTGACAGTATAGATGCGGCACTGTCTTTAGATACTAACCCCGGGGTGTATTTGGAGATTTTAATGCCCATCACAGTAGTTAGCTTAGATTCTCAAGTTACACAGATGAAGCCGGTAGCAGAACATAGTGTCTGTACGATTCATTCCCTCCAACAGCAACAATTTTCACTGGAGAAGGAGGTAGGAATTGAACACTAGTAGTACAGAACAGAAGAATACAAAATACATTAACATGACTATATGTTCTGTCGAAGGCACGTGGGTAAACAAGCTAAATTTTGGCCATTAAGTTTCATTTGCAACACTCGAACACTCAATGATTTTTTTGCTGTCAAGCGAGTTAGACTTTTTGTATAGAACTCGTAAAGATTTTGCCTCAGGATTGTCTGGTCTGCATGAAATTCTCCTTGTTGGTCACAGTTATTTGTTAACTGGCAGGATTGCAGATTTTTATCCTAGTGCCGAGAGCAGCAAGGCTTTGTAGTTTCATGCAAAGTTTGGAAAGGTTTGGCCCGGAACAGTCAAAGGAATGATATAGAAGTAATATTGCCACTTTTAGTCCATCGATTTGCGGTATCATACTTGTGTATATTTGTGTGAAATTGCACTAACCCTATTTGTGTTGATCCGGCGTTCTATGGGAGTATGAAATTCACAAGCAGTTTCCTGTTGCCTGTATATTCCCATTAGGGGAGATGACGCTGTTAGGTTTTTGCAACTCTTGCAGGGAGGTGTCAACTACCTCCTGCATACAGTGCCTAGAATTCTTAAATTGATCACCCATTTTAGTAATGAACAAGCCCAACGTTGCTTAACTTCAATGATTGTCGGGAACCGGTGTGCCACTGTGATTATGCCGTATATGGTACCGTACTTGATACGTCTTTGCTTGCCACACACAAAGGTAGAAATGGATCCTGATGCTGACTCTTCGTGGATTTTAACTTGAGCCGTATTAGCTCTGGTGCTATCATATTACCATGTTTTCATGGTTGAACTTTAGAGGGTGTTACTTATTGATGAGGAGTATTTATAACTATTAACAACAGATCATGACGTCAACTCCTGGATTTCCACCTGATCACTGTTAGCCAGATAGTTCTGCCACTATCACATTGCCAATTACCCTACCATAATGAGTTGGATTTTAGAGGTGGGGGGGATCATTGATTGGCCAATGAAACAACTCCTTTGTGTTCGATTAATTGACTCTCTTGACTGTTTACATCCATGTGTTCTTATATTCATACTCCCTTTCAGCGTTTCACTTGACAACGATGGTCATCTCAATCGCAGTCAGTGGGCAATTCATTTTGCTTATCAGTTTTATCGTTCTGTGAATATGAAAAAAAAAAAAGATTGAAAATCAGGAAGTGATAAAGAAGAATCTTAAATATTTTATTTTCGTTCTTGTCATGAAATGTTTTTTTTTTTTTTTTGTGTGTATCATCTAAAATTCTTTAAAAAAAGACCTTTTTTTTTAAAATTTTTTTTTTTTATACTGTTTTAAAATGAATGTATTTTTTTTTGTGTATCATCTAAAATTCTTTAAAAAAATTTTTTTATACTGTTTTAAAATGAATTTTTATTTTGGATTTGTTATTTTTTTCACATCATCATCTCACTCTCTCTCACACAACTAATCGCAACATTTTTCCTTTATTTTTACTTTAACTCCTCACTGATTTGCATGTAAGAAAGTTTTACATTTTATACTTACCAGGATTCTTCAATTCTTGCATTTTTATTTGCAGTGAGGTTTTCATTTTGAAGCCTGTACCCCCCCCCCACACACAGACATAATTATCTTTGTTTCCCCATCTCACTTCAAAAAGAAAGTCAACATTATTTTAGTAATTGAATTGAAAGAAAGGAAAAAAACTGAGTTTTATTATTTCAACATAAGTCTCCTCTTGTAACTTCCAAATATTGGATGGAGGTAGGAGTACTAAAGAGACTTTTCTTTTTAATAATTGTTAATAGCTGCTTCATTAAACCAAGCCTGCATCACCTCATAAGTGGAGGCTTCGTAACTACCAACTATATCAAAATGTTGGATTATACACGGGTGATGTCATCTCTTCATCTCATCTCTCTGTCACTTGCCACAAGCTAGGAGTTGATTGACAAAATAAATGGTATTGTTTGGTAAAAGATATGTTTATGATACTAAAAAAAAAGAACACCTCATTGACATGCATTTTTCCATTATGTGGCCAATGACTGATGTTTGTTTTTTCTCAATCAATTTTTTTGTCAATCAATTTGCAACCTGTGGCAAGTGATAGAGCGAGAAATATGAGAAAGAGGGGGAGATGGGGGTGGTGGTTGGCAGCGACAAAAGAATGCGTACATGCGTGTTCAGTGTTTCTCTTGTCCTCTTGCCCCACAAAAGCATTTGTTTATAATTTAAAGTCCTTTGTTCTGCCACAATTGGTGTTACAGATCAAGAAACAGGACTCCCTTTATTTTTTTCGAAAACCCACGATCGCCCAGCCATAATCAAACAAAAACTTTAGAAAACAGTAATACTGTATAATTCTTTTTATTAGATGGAAAGTCTGTTTCATTTAATTTTTTTCTGAGACTTCTTGCAGCATCCATCCTAATCATACAAGACTTTGCAATTTTTTTTCCCTTTTTCTACCTCGTTTTCTCAGTTTTGCTAAATCGGGGGTGATGTCGCCTCAAAGAGAACGTTGTATGTTTGATTTTGTTGACGATTGTATTAACAGTCAAAAAGCAAAAAAACTTCTAAAGTCTTCTATGATTAGAGTAGATGCAACCAAAAGTCTAAGAAGAAAAAATAGTTAAAAATATTTTTTATTTAATAATTTTTTTTTTTTTTTTTTTTTTTTTTTTCCGAAAATAAACCATTTCAAAAGATGTTACTAACTCCTTTTGTCTCAAGTTTAATAGATTGGGAGTGAAAGAAGGCATTCTAATATTTGTGAATTCCTAAAATACAGATAAAATGTTAGTGGCTTTGGTCAAGCGTTCTGACGACTAGTTAATACTTTCTGACAGAGGCCAGTTTCTATTTGTCTCATTTACGTACTTCGTAAAGTATTCCCTGTTAGTCTACTATTGTTGGAGGAAGGAGAGTTACTGTCTTTGGAACAAAGATCATTCCTATTTATTATCCTAGATTAAATATGGGAGTTTTTCAGGTTGCACTTGGAAATCTGTATATATTGATTTTATACATAAACAGTTTCTCCCCTCCATTCCTGCCCTTCTTGGTTAGAGGATTATATATATATATATATATATATATATATATATAACTGAAATAATAATTTTTTTTCCTTCAATGTGAACATTGATTGCATGTTGATTGACATACCTTATGTTTGTGTGTTGATTTCAATGATTGACATTTTTATTTTCATCAAGCTAACCGTTTTCAAGAGATAATTATAACAATCTCACTTGTCACCACTAATTTATACCCCTCCTCCATATTTATTTTTTGCATCATCCATTTCTAACTGCATCATCACGCATTTTGCATATAATAATAAAATATTTCTTATACTGACTTTTTTTTTATCCTATCAATAAAAAAGTATATATATATAAAAAAAATTGTTGATGAAAAATAAAATTGAATAAATTACAGTATCTACTGATCCATTAAAAATTCAAACAATGGATTTTAATAATGAAAAATTCTTAATCCATTAATTTTCAAAGATAAGCTCTTTCTATCGGAGGATAAATATTAATAAAAATGCATCACTGGTTAACATAAATTTGAAAATATAAAAAATACACAACTAAATTTTTGCAAAAAAATAAAAGTATTTTCAATAGAATAACGGATAAAAAACAATCAATCAACTAATTAGTCGGTTGGTCAATCAATTAATGAAATGGTAATCTGTGAAGACAAAGTGAATTGATTATAGTGACGTATAAAACAAAACAAAATATTTTAATTCATTCACTTTTATTTTTCATCATCGATTTTTCCTATTTCTTTAATTGCTCTACTTAGTATATTCAGCTTTTGATTATCTTAGTAGGTTCCAATTTTGAGATAAAGCTATTTATCTTTATAATTCTATTTATATAACAAAATGAGTTTCTTTTCAGTTTTAGTGCGATTTTTATTTTATTTTTTTTTATACACACATACCTACGTACATAAGAGATTTTATATAAATAAATAAAATGTATATTCATTGATTTGTCTCCTTGAATCATTTTTTTGATACTCAAGGAGATTCACACTCATGCCTTAATATCTTTCTTCATCATCAATTTTGCTGATTCCATTTTAGTTTTGCTTGTCATCACGACCATTCGTTCTATCTCACCATCACCATCCGACGATCATCACGCCATACGCCAACAAAAAAATCTTTGTCACCTACCATTCAGCTAACCAACACCATTTTTTCACTCTCATTTTGAAACTGCTTCATATTTTCTTTTATATCCGACTTCTTCGTTGTCTCTGTTTTTGTTCTTTTTAAAACATAAAAACTTTTGAGTCAGATTTCTTTTTGTGTGAATTTCCTTGTTTGCTTAAAATAAAAAAAAATTTTTTAAAGATATTCTCAACAAAAACGTGGAGTCTGTACTTCTTCAAACACTTATCTCAGGTTCTTTAAATTTTAAACATTCGAATACTAGTTCAGATTCCAGAATATTTAAAGTCTGGATATGTCCAAAGAAATATCCTTTCATTGTTAATTATTTATATACAGGGTGAGACGATAAGTGTCGCCCTAAAGAAAACAATACTAAAGATTTATTTTAAAACTTTTATTGAAAAAATCAATTCAGGTGACTTGATTATGTAGTAGAGCTGACATCTGTTCAATGTAGCCATTTTCAGCCTCAATCACCACTTCGATACAGTCCCAGAACTGGGAGCATGTCTTTTTCACAAGCGCCAGCAGGATCTCAGTGAATGACAGCAATCAGACTGGCTTTGGTGTTGTGGGAGGTCATGTTGGTGATGTATGATCAATGTATGATCAAACAAAGTAGTCCAGCGGACTCGGGAGGAGGGGACTGGTGAGAGAAGGGTACAAAGTTGTAGCACTTCTTCTGAAGCCAAGCCTGGGTCTCTTCGGACTTGTGGGCCAGCGCCGATTCCTGCTGCCACACTCAGAATCTGCCAGCAGCCACCTGATTCACCAGGAGATCACTACACTCTTCAGCACATTCAGGTACATTTTGGTGTTGACTTTAAAGCCAACTTCGAAGATGTAAGGTGGCATGAAACCACACCAAAGACCATAACCATGGCTGGAAACTTTGTTGAGCTGTGCCCTTAAGCGTTGAACCATCCAGATTTGAATTTTGCAGGTAATAGCAATGGTCCTGTTGCCATAACTTTGATTAGTAGAGAGCATGCGTTGTACAGTGGCGCATCTTTGGTCTTGCTCATTGAACATTGTGTCATTTTCAGACATGATAGAAGGCTCCTATCGCTCTTGGAATTTGTACACAACTGGCCAACTAAAGTAGACAACCAGTTTTCATCAAACGGAAATGGAATCATGCCATCTTTTGCATGGCAACAATTTTATCATTTCACCCTGTATCTATATATATTAGTTTGTTAATTTTAATCATCAATAGCTTTTATCCTACAAAATCAATATTTGATTCTGATTTAAAAAAACTTCAAAGTTCATATGTTAGATTTTCATAATTTAATAAAACACCTTAAAATCACAAGATTCATGATTAACTGAATTTATTTCTACAAAATTTCATCTTGTGTTATTTTTATATATTTCGTTTAATGTTCATCCAATTTGCTCTCCAGCCATTTTTACGTGTGTTGTTCATCTACACTGATGTTTTATGTTTAATATTGTTAAAACATAAATTTATATGAATCTGCAGAGTACTATTTTTGACCAGCTCAATTCTATTTGTTTGTATTGGTTTTCCCTAATTCATTCTAGAATCACATAATCACAAGAAAGATAAGTAAATTCGTATGAATCGACATTATACAAGTATTTTGACCAGCTGTTGGGATCCGGTGCCCTCATTTGAACCTGACTTAAACCTCTTTGTGGGAATGCTGCTACAGTTCACATTGATTCCCTCAATTCTTAACAGAATCACGTTCTTATAAGAGATATTAGTAAATTGACATATATCGACTTTGTACAAACATTTTGATTGGTTTGAAACCTGGTGAACTCATTTGAAGCTGGCTGAACCATCCTTGGATGAATGTCGTTACAGTTCACATTGATTTCCTTGATTCTTTCTTACATCAGAAACTTGATACAAGGAATCACATGAAGGTTGCCAATATCTATATTGAAACTGATCCTATGGAGTTTAAATTTAGAATGGCCAGGTTTTTAGTCCATACAAATACAGCCACCTCGCATCTATACGAATAGTAATTAAGGCTCTTAGAATTCATACTAGAATTGTCCATAAGGACCTGTGGCGTAGTGGATAAAGTATCTATAAGTACTTTGTATATTACATGCTTCTGCAGGTTGAAGGTTCAGTATGAGCTACACTCCATATACAATTGTGAATTGCTTAGGACTGGCTGGTAGAAGAGCATGGTAACCTGTGGATTAAGAATATATGTTTGAAATTTTTGGAAGATTTCTGAGTTTGACAAGATACACTCCAAGAAGGCTGGAGATTACATCAACCGAAACATTGTGGAAATTAGTCTGAAGAATCCAAATAATATGCGTAATGAATCCTTATCTAAAAAATTCAGAACTTTATTTTCCACATCATTGAATCAATGAAGTGTTTTTTGTTGGTGTTAATTTTTAAATTCATGAACGCTCCGAATTGTTAATCAGAGTAATCCGAATCGGCAATGTCAGCATGTACAAATTATCAATAACTTTGAATACCAGAGATGAAGGTATTGATCTGCCTCTGACTGAAGGAAGATGTGACACAAGGGTCAAAAAGTGGGACTCAAGAGCCAGCACCATAAAGGAAGAACACTGTCCTGCAAACAAAAAAAAAAAATGTCTGGACAACCCTATCAGCATTCCCCAGTTTGGGTGCTTCAGGTGATTAGCAATGAACTAACACCTTCTCAAACGGTGCACCTTGTAGATCTGTACAGGATTAACAATATACTGCAGTGAACAGGTAAAAAAGCCATTTAAAAAAAATTGGCCTAAACTCTGCCGAGGGGAAGAAATTTCCTGGCTCAGTTGAAGCTGGAGATGAAGAATATGCGTGGAAATGGTTGGAGGGCACATTGACCAAAATCTAGTTTCAAAAATAAATTGGGACTATAATTCAAAGAAAACTAATTAATAATTCTTTGTGTAAATATTTCAGTGTAAATTTAAATGCATGAGATCCTATTTTCAGTTTTCATTAGTTAAGTCTTCCAACTTTAAAAAAAATATTGTTTCATTTTCTTTGTTTTTTTTTTTTTCCTAAGCATTTTCATGTTCATCCTCATTTTTTTCTCCTCTTTCGCTTATTTTAGTTCATTTTTATTTTGTCAGTATTTCAATATGACCATTTTATTCTATAGATATTAGAAGAGTATATATGGTACTTGTACAGTTTAATTAAGACATTAAAAAAAATGAAAATAACGAAAAAAAAAAAAGGTTATATTGCACGTATCTGTTATGGAACGAAGTTCTCCGAAAAAAAAAAACAACAACTTCAAGTAGTTTTTTTGCTGTTAAAAAACAAAAAAAAAACAAAAAAAAACAATTTATGATACCGAGCAAAAGGTTCGATTTTTAGGAAGAAAAGATGGGGAGGGATTGTCGGCGCTTTTACTGGAGTTATCTCCCCGTTGCATGTTTAACAAATTCCATAATGACTGACTTCAACACGCTCTTATAAGAACGTGTTCTTCCGCTGTAAAAAAAACGAGTACTCGATCAAATTAAATTAAATTTTTTTCGGAGATCTTCAGTCCAAAACGCTTAACACAAAATGCTTAGAATCCTTATTTGAACTTTGATCAAAAAACCATTACATGATTTTGATTCTTTTTTGATTTCTTCATTTTTAAAAAATTTACTTATGTCTAAAAACTTATGTACTAACAAAAAATGTGGCTTGTTTTAAGCACTAATAAAGTCGGTCTTTTAACATCTGTATTTGATCGGCCTGTTTTGCTGCATAGTTTTTTTTCAAAATGCATCAATAACGCGTGTTGACAAAAAAATTTTTGTTTCTGTTTTGTGGTCATATTGAAATATTCAAATACATGTATGTATATGTGATATTTTCGTATCTATGTATGTGAATTAACAAATCTAACATTTTATTTAATGAAACTTTCTAAAATTAGACAAATTGTATTTAACAGAAAAAACATAACATAACATGTAAGAGACTTCGCTATACTGGCATGACAATGTTTTGATGTGTACTTAATAATTAAGATCTTTTTTTCTGTAAGTGTCCTTTTGTTTTTGTTTTTTGTTTCTTTTGTTTTTTTTTTTGTCTTATGAGATCTGTTGTCATAAATAAATGCAGATCGAAACATTGTCATGCCATTGTAGTGAAGCCTGTACATGTCTGTATAAATAAATATTAATATAAATAACTCTATTTGTTATTGAGCACTATTATATAAACCCAGTGAATATTTTTTTTAATTTTTTTGTCAAATCTAGTGTGTTGAATTTTAGAAAGATTGATTAAATTACATGTATTCTTTTTTCCTGGCTCTTGTGCATTATACGATTTCAAATTTCTTTTTTTAAGTTTTAAAAATGAAAACTATGTTTTTTAACTAGTTGATTATGAAACTATTTTTTGACATGCCTCATATTGATAATATTATTTGTGTCAAAGTTTTTTTTTTTTTTTTTTCTTTAATGAAAGCATTCATGAGGATGATACGATGAATTAGTAATTTAAGAGAGAAAAGCCTAATTCTGATGAACCCAGATGAAAGCCTGAATGGGGGAGTGGTGATATCTATAACACTAACAATCTGGATGTGGATGTTTAAAAATAGAAGCAACAACTGTAACTTATAATCTCCAAAAATGGAAAATATTAAGTCACGGCTAATGTGAGAAAAAATTTTGTATAAAAACATTAAAAATGGTTTTTGTTGTTAAATGAAAAATCATTTTGATTTAAAGTTCACTTAGTATCACGCATGTAAACTGGAGAAAAACATGCTTGAAATATGTCAGTGTTATCAGAATAAGCAAAATTACATTGACTACTGCACACTCTTTAATCCTTATTCTCGAGTGGCCTCTGGGCCTTGATAAGTGGTGAATCCTATGTAAAAAAAAAAAAAAAAAAAAAAAATCAGTCGACATCTGGTTTTGATTTCACTAATTCACACATTTCCAGCATTTTTTTTGCACAGGTTATATGTGTAATGCTAAATGGATTTTAACTATAAATTATTCCTCATTTATTAATAGTTAACAAAAACCAACATAAAATCATTATCTATAAAGAATTTGTTCTTGCATTCTTCTCTGGATGCAGTCTTTTAAGGTTTGCCTGAAATATGAAAACATTTTTGAATTTCCAAATATTTAATGATATAGCAAATACTGACTGAATAGGTTGCGTTATAAGTGACCTAATGCTGTTTAAAACCAAAATATGACCGTCTGATTGACAAAACTTCCAATTTCATGAGTTGATCCATGGAAGAATATTTTTCTTTCAACTTTTATGCTATATCCACATTTATCAATAGCAACAAGAAACACAGTATGGGTCAAATTATTTGAGCAGAACAGTTTTGTACCACTTTATGAAGATTAAAATAAAGATATAATGATTTTTAAACCTTATATCTAGAATCCTTGTTCTAATTTTGATGAAAATACATTACGATCTTTCATCTTCAAAATATCCAAAATTTAAAACTTAAGCTTAAGACGTCTTAAGAAGAAACTGTGATGCAGGAAATCCTGCTTAATTGGTATCTAATGACTATGGATTAAATCCAATGCAAATTTAATATCTAATTTGAATTCTTAAATAAGAGTTTGCCTCCTAGTATATCCCCTCCCCCATCCTTTTAAAATATGTCAATCGAAATTTGGAGATTATTTAGTTGTCTCTCACTGCAGGGATTGTGAAACCAGGTCCAGGAAGTGAAATTGGGAAATAAGTGCTCCCGAGGAGGGATACTCTAACCTACAAAAAGTGCCTGGGCAGCCCTATCGGCATTCCCCGGTAAGGGCGCATCAGGCGATTAGCAATAAACTAACCCCTTCTCAAAGAGAGAAAGTAAAACTAGGGAGGAGACCTCCTAGAATCGCACTTTACCAGCACTACACTGCAATCATCAGGGACAATATCATTACAGGAATGCTCTAATCTCTGTTGATTTTCTGGGCTGAGGATAAAAAATGTCTAATACTTTTAAAAATTTTACAAAAATCGAAAGTATCTGAATTTTCACAAAAGGACATCACACTTTTTATTCACTTTTGCATAGAACTAAATTATAGTTCATATTTGGACACTGTATGTTTAGCAGCTGTATTCCAAAATTCATAATGATTGGTTAATTAGTTTAGGCGTGAATCCTGTACATACAAATATATAAACATACCTAACTTTATATATAGATTTGAGATGAATAGTATTTGCAATATGAGGCTACTTTGTGTTTTTATTCTGTGTTTTTATCTTATCTTATAAATATAAATAAGTATAAAATTTGCATGGAATGCATTGTTAAAAAATTATGAAAATGCAATTAGCTGCATGTTTATCAACTAGTTTCCTCAAACTATTGGTGTTGGAAGCTTGTATAGCTGAGTTTGACAAAGAATCTGCGGACTTTATCTACTAACGATTTCTTGAATAACGTTGGCACCTTGCACCGAATATTCTTTTGCTGTTTCATGCTTAAAAAAAAAGAAAAAAATGCAAAAATCCAACCGAGTTATACCATTTGTCTTAAATACAGACCACTAAAGGTGGGTATGGGAGGCCCGGGGCTCCACTCCGTCCAGAGAAACCACCGACTGCAGAAAAACCACGTAAAAAACCGCCCCCGGTTCCACCCAAGTTCAGCAGCAGGACACCAGCCGATCAACTCGATGTTCACCTCCATGAGGATCCGAATAGTTCCCCCATTGTAAGTATGGGTGGTTGTTATACTAATGGTGGTGGTCGTCGTCCAGGTGATGGTTAACTAACAGTTTTTCTCTCTCTTGATTTTTATTTTATTTTTTTAATTTTTTTTTAATGATTTTAATTTTTACTAAAAAAAAAAAAAAAAAAATACATATGCCTATATAATTTAAAACATTTTTTTTTTTTTCCTATAAGATGAGTGATGGTAGTTCCTACTGGTACACTTGTCTTTTGGTTTGCTTTTAAGATAAAAAAACATCAATTTCTAAAACAAACCTAATACAACGCATCTTTACAATTAGCTCTGGATCATTTTGTTTGTGTTTATAAAAGCTGATCTCGCTCGAGTTTGATTGCATTTGCTCATGTTATGATTTTTTTTTTTTTTTTTTTTTTTTTTTTTTTTTTTTTACTAACTGAATTGTTTTCAAGCATTTATTTTAACCCCCTCCCCCCATTTTTCTTTCTTGCTGTGTTTTTTATATTAAAAAAAAAAAAAAAATGAATGAAAAAAAAAATCTTAAACTAATTTTTCTCTTACTCACTCCTGTCTTGAACTGTTTGGAAATCTTCCCCTCCCCTTTTTTCATTAACTGAACTCTCTCTCTCTCTCTCTCATTCACACACACTACTTCTTCCTTACATAGAAACCATGAGATGTTTTATTTTACCCCTCCCTCTTCCATCCAACCTCAATTTAAATTTTTCTTCTTCCTTCTCTTTCTCTCTTTCAAATATATATATATATATAATTATTAATAAATTAGCAGCGTTGCCCGGCTATATATTTTAATTCATGCTGATTACATATTTATTATTAAAGAGACAATTTTCTATCGATTATTATGTTGAACCTAATATGTAGTAGTAAGATCGAAACTAAAAAAAAAATAGATATGATTTCGGTGTCATCAGCTAGAATTGAAACCAAAACATACAACCCTCCATCCTCATTCCTTAGCCTCTGGGCCATGCTCATACACATATATATAATTCAATTGTCATCCTTTTTTAAAGAGATGGAATTACCCGAGTATCGAAGACAAGATTCATGCAAGCAAGGATGCTTGGACGGTCCACAGAGTTTTATCTATATAATTATAAAACTCTGTGGATTATCTGGGCGTCCTTGCTTGCTTGATTGATTGATTGGTTTAATCTTATCTTTGATCAGGTGATTCTATCTTTGAAAAAAAGGGGATGACAGGTGAATTTATTTATATATATATATATATATATATATATACATACATACACACACATACTTATGGGTGTGGTTCAGAGATTCAGGAATGAGGATGGAGAGTTGCATGTTTCGTTTTCAATTCTAGTTGATGGCATCCAAGTCATATATATATTTATAGTTTTGATCTCACTTCTATATATTAGGTTCAATATAATAATAAATACGTAATCTGCATGAATTGAAATATCATATTTAAGCGTATCTTATGGCAGGGTAACCTAGTAATTATTAAGCTTAGGCAATCATAATTTCATCATGTGCGACCAAGTATTTCATGGTGGGTTCACATTCTGAGCCGCTAGAATACAGGAGAAATGGTGGGAATCAAAAAAAAAACAAAAAAAAAACACGAAAAGAAGACACTTTTTCTTCTCTAGCCTTTAAGCAACATTGAGCCTGGTCAGTAACTAAAATAGGTGATTATTTGGTAATACCAGGTGCTGTATGTGCTCTAAAGTCTAAGGAATAGAGGCTGCCAAGCTATTCTTGCTCATGAAGCTGCATAAAATAATACAGTGGCCCTACAACCCCGGAGTGTTATGAGACTTATTCATCTATCCATTCATCTTCTAGCCTAGCATCTCAGAGTGGGCACCCACCGTGACACCCTGAGTTCCACATGATAAAATTATGGTTGTGTAATTTATTAATATATAAATATATGTATATGTCTTGGAATCTTGAACATTTTTTTCCATCTTGAAATCTTTGTTTGCAAATTGCAGAAATGAGTTGATTGTTTTTTTTTTTTCTTTTTTTAGTTCTTTATATAAAACATTTTTTTTTTTTTTTTTTTTTTTTTTTAAATAATCGCTTATTCAGCAAAATCATTGTCAACCGTTAATTTGTGGCTTAAGATTCAATCATGCTGAAATCAGGTTTGCCTATGCCTAAACGCAATGCATGTTGCCGGCTGGAGAGCAATTTTCTCTTTAATATATTTTTTGCTATTTCGCCGAATACATAGATGTACGCCCTTCCCCATCCCCAATCTACAAGAGATGCATTTTACTGCACAGGCAATTGTTTGAAACATTTTTCCAAGAATTGTTTGAAGCACGAAAACTTGTGTTTGTAAATTTTTGAGATGAGGTTAAGTGATGATGATGGCATAACGGATAAAGTACTAAGTCAAATTCAATTCTAACCCTAACACTCTTCTGGGGATTGAAAGTTCAAATTGTATTCTTACTATTGCCTGTAAGGTATGGGCAATAGTAAGAATACAATTCGGTTATGGCTGACAGAACAAGAACAAGTTATTCTTGTTGATTAAATAAAAGATTCAATTAAAAATTCTGTGCAGATTCTGGAGTTGGGACAGAAAGATTCTTGGTCGGAGGTTACATTGACCAAAACGTGAGAATAAGATGAAACAAGATGAGCACAGCAGTCGAAATAAGTGAATAATACAAGAAAATGCTTTTCACATTTAGCATTTAATAATCTGGGAAAGGTTGATTTGCCATAAAATAAAGCGACTAACCTACCTGCATCATGTATTGGAGCTTTTGTGTCCTGGCTAAAACTCTGGCATAAATACCTCCTCCTCTACAAGATAAGCATATAATCATGTTGATACATCAAAGTTAAGCAATGTAGAACCATGCCAGTATTAATTGGGTGACCATTCAGGACTATCAGGTGCTGTATGTAAGAAAAATAGGGTCCTTGTCCAGAATTTCCCCTCTACTACAAAACAAAAAATAAAGAAAAATCTGTATGATGCACGTTGCTGTGATGAGATGAAAATAGCATATTCTAAAAATCACATAACTTGATCAAGTAGTTTTATTTTTAAACAAGAAAATTATTTTTATGCAGTTGAGTTTATAGGCATTACAACATAAATCTCACAAGTTTGAAGTATTGTTGAGTTTTCTCTTTGTTTCCTGAGATTGTTTTCAAAATGCCATGTGAGGCAGTTGCTCCTCGGGTACTCATAAAATTTAATCTTATATAAAAATGCAGCTACTTGATCAGTTTATGTGATTTTTGGAATTTTTGAACACTGGTTCTTATTAGATCACTGAAGTTAAGCAACATTGAGATAAGCCAGTATCAGATATGTGACCATTTGAGAATACCAGGTGCTGTATGTAGGAAGATGTCAACATTTTCAGCAGCTCCTACATCAGGGCTCTACATTGCAAGTGAAACAGTTGCGAGTGATTTTTCAAAGTGGCAACCAAAAATAATGAAAGGCTTATCTTTTGGCGATTGTATTTCTTTCACGGACAATCTTCCAAAGCTCACTACTGAGTGAAAAATATCTTTCCAACTTTTTTTTTTAATAAAACGAACACAAACTTAAATTATTTAAACAAAAGCTTAATAGAACAATACTTTTTTTTTTTTTTTTTTTAATGAAGGCTGTTTAAAAGAAATATCTGAAGAAATCAGAATGTTTATACTTTCAATTATCAACATAAAATTTTAATGTTTAGAATTACACTTATTAAAAAAAAATATACAGAAAAATCTTTATGATGTACATACTCATCACAGAACAAAGATGTCATATTCCAAAAATCATGTGGGTTTGGCTAGTAACTTTTCTATTTGGCTAGTAAACGAAAATATTTAGTTGTAAAAAGTCAGCTAAAGATAATTTTTTCCATAGAGCCCTGTACATCCTGCTTGCCTCCAGCTTTCTCAAACTTGTCTTGCTGCTAGATCAAGTTGGTTCGGACAAGAGAATGAAGCTAGCTCTGTACAAACCAGCTTCACTTCAAACAAACTCCCAATGCATATCATCCATCATTCTTGGGATGATCAGATGGTCTTTGTCATTCAGACTTTTTTCTGGCATGATTATTTTACTTGACCAAACCTAACCAGAGGAAAAAATAAGTTGAAAGGAAACTAGGGAAAGGGTTCCTCCTCTAGGAATTATGAAAACGCTAATGATAATGCTAAACTTCTGACTGACAAACAATATGGATTTAGACAAGCTTATTCCACAGCAGACATCCTCATTGTAATCTCTGAACGTATATACCATTCACTGGACAAAGCACTGGAAGGCAGAGCGGTAGCTCTAGATATATCTAAGGCTTTTGACAGGGTATGGCATGAGGGTCTCCTCAGAAAAATTAGATCATACAGTATCATTGGTAGAATACTTAACATAATTAAATCCTTCTTAGATAAGAGAAAAATCCAGGTTTTCCTCAACGGTCGTACATCTAAACATTATGATATAAATGCGGGAGTGCCTCAGGGGTCTATCCTTGGACCTCTATTGTTCCTAATATTCACTAATGACCTCCCCGACAAAATTGCCTCTGAGATGGGTATATATGCTGATAACGCCACACTTTATAACAGGCATGACAGGAAAACAAATGAACACATATCTAAAGAAATGGCAAAAACACTAGAGGATGACCTCCAATCTGTAGTGGAATGGGGACAAAAATGGATGGTCACATTCAATGCTGCCAAAACTAAACTGGTTTCCTTCAGTGATTACAAGAAACCTTCTCTGCCACCAATAGCAATGGCCAGTGACTCTTTATCTGAGAGTACATCTTTCAAAATGTTCACGGGAAACATGATTTGGAACAATTACATTGAAAACATTGCCAGGGCTGCTGCGAAGAAGGTAGGCTCTCTCTACCGTGCTAGAAAACTACTAACACCCTAAAGTATCCTGTACCTCTATAAGGCCACCATTCACCCATGTATGGAGTATTGCTGTCACATTTTGGCTGGTGCATCTGCTACTAGTCTCTCGCTCCTAGACAAGGTTCAAAATCTGATAGGCCCTGAACTGGCATCTAAGCTTCAGCCTCTGTCCCATCGACGTAATGTTGCATCCCTCTGCCTGTTCTACAAGTATTTTAATGGTGAATGCTCTGGCGAACTGCAGACACTTGTGCCCCCACGACGTAGACACCCTTGACAAACCCGACACGCAGCTAAATCCCACCCCCACACAGTAGAGATCTCTAGATGTAAAAGACCTTTCTACTCCAGTAGTTTCTTCCCCAGAACCGCTAGACTCTGGAATTCCATTCCAGGTCCCTGCTTCTCCAACTGTACTGACATGCAGAAGTTCAAGTGTAACGTGAACCGACATCTTGCTGCCCAAATCCCAACAAAGTACCTCAGTAGTTGTTGCCCCTGATAGTAGCCCCCTACACCAAAGTGGCAATGTGCCTTGTTTGGGGTGAAAATGTAATAAAAAAAATTAAAAAAAAGGAAATTCATTATTAAATAGATTGAAAGAAAATAGTTGTACAGGAATTTTCTATAATAAGAATGTGATTGGTTGGTTAAGCCATAAAAACAGGCTGGTAGAGCCATCTAGAAGAGATATGTTGAAAGGTACGCCGAAAACCTGCTAACGACTACCAGCTCCAACCACAAATAATTGTTCAGTAAAGTGTCTTATTAGATTATTACTTAAATACTGTAACCAAGACTAGTCAGCTACTTCAAACGAATATTTCTTTTTCACAGGACTTATCAATTACGTTTTGATTGGCTGAAGTGGGTCACATGTTAGAGATGAGATTGTTTAAGAGATAGGTTGAAAGTGTTAGCAATCAGCCGCGTGAGTTAAAGGCTTTTGAACCATTTTTCATGAAATGAAATCTAGTCAAGGATATCCAATAGAAAGGTCTAGAAAATGGATCAGGTGATCGAATCACATGACGAGGTTAATTGATGAAGTGAAATTATAAAGTACATTGTGAGATTCAGTTATCATAATGATTCTTTAAAAAAATATTTGAAACAATGAGGGTGAAGTTCAATATGGAAGTCTAGATGCATATGTAGTGCAAGAAAGGAGAATATATAATCCCTAGATTGTTTTTACCCCAGTTAAAAACATGCCAAGAAAGTGGAATGGACAGATATAAAATAGACTTTTTAGCCCGTTAAAAACGGACAAAAGTTATAACCCGTTGACTTAGGATGAGTGCTTTATGCCAAACTTCTAGAGTAAATATAGTAGCGTGGTAACAAATCCCTAATCATCCCTGACTGTGCATTGAACAGATACCATAATACTTAGTTCGTTGCACCTTATCATTCCAAAAATCCATACAAAATTTCAACGAGATCGGCCTAGTAGTTTCCGAGAAAAAGTGGAACAAAAAGACAAACTAAGAGAAATATAATAGAGACAACTAATTGAATCAAGAAATTCAGGATTTTCTTTTTTCGAAAAACTTCACGGTTATATAACTGTTGCTATTATTTTTGTCATCTTCCCAGGATATTCATGCAGCTATGTGAATTTTATATTCTCTGTAAACTTCCAAAGCTGGCATAGATTGACCAGGGCCACCCAAACCATTGAACATAAAGCATATAAAGCCTTTTTTCCAAAACTCTTGGATTCAAAAAAAGGGTTGATATGTCAAATAAATAATCTATAAAACAAGAACATGGTTTGTTGCGAGCTCCTTGTAGCAATTTGAGTGAAATTCGAATCAAATCAACACGTTCAAATCAAATCAACACGTTCGAATCAAAGCAACACGTTCGAATCAAATCAACACGTTCGAATCAAATCAGCACGTTCGAATCAAATCAGCACGTTCGAATCAAATCAGCACGTTCGAATCAAATCAGCACGTTCGAATCAAATCAGCACGTTCGAATCAAATCAGCACGTTCGAATCAAATCAGCACGTTCGAATCAAAGCACATATTAGAAGCAAAAGTATAAAATGCTTCACAGAAATTTTGAGCACAGGGTGGAGCAGGTGTGATAACAAAATTTAGGAGTGAACAGAGTAATTTCATGCAACTTGTCATTACTAACCAGCAGAGCGTTACCGCTGTCAACTAAGGGAAGAGTCTATCGGGTATGTGTATGCATTGTGATGTACAGAAGTGAAACCTGGCCGGTGAGAAAATCATCAGATTAAACGCAGGCAGGGTTTATTACTTTTTTATCTGTTTAATTGGATTAATCAGACATCTAAAATGAATAAATGAAAAATATTCAGACGTACATTGTCTGTACTATTTAATGAGATGCTTCCTTAGGAAGCCATTTCTTTAATTGAAAAAAGACTTTTGTAAGCCAGATATCCTTCCTGACGCCAACCCAGCGACGTGATGAGGATCATTGTTTTTTATCAAGACAACATCTCTAGGTGATTGTGAAACAAGGTGAAAGAGTTCTACACCAGCCCTTTAGGCACACACACACGTGTGTACTCGTAGGTTGCCCAGCATTACCCTGTTGTAAAATACGCTTAAATATATTTTAATTACTGCAGAGTTCGTATTTATTACTATAGAGCCAGTTTTCTATTGATTATTATAGTGTACCCAATATATAGTAGTGATTTCAAAAATTAATAAAGTAAATAAAAGTATGGCCTGGGTGCCATCAGCTAGAATTGAAACCAAAAAATATAATTCTCCAGCATTATTCATTACCATCTAAATTTGTTTGACCGGTCCAAATCTCCCTACATATCGAGTTTCAAGTCTGTAGACTAAAAATTGATAGAAGTTTGGTAGAGACCATTCCGCATACACAGACAGACAAGGCCACTTGTCGTTGCTAGCCTGGTCATGCTGAAGAGGTGTGATACAGTGAAACAGTCTGTGGATGACTATAAATGCTCTCTAACTTCGGTTGAGCATATTAGAGAGTCAAAACCCCCCCAAAAAACAAACTGCTCGTTGTGTAAAAAATCGAGCTGTGGTCATTTGAACGTTCAATCATTGTAATAGCATAATGGTTAGAAGTACTGACCCAACTGGTCAAGTTTAATTCCTGGCTAGAGGTAATTGCTATTCTAACTGCACTGAAGAGCTGTGATACAGAGAAACAGTCTGTCTGTGGATGATTATTTATATATAAGATTGTTGATTTATTTTTTCATTAACGATTCTGTAGTTTTTTTTTTACTTTTATGCAGGCAATAATATTTAATAATATATATATTATATATATTTGAGTTCTCAGAGTTTCTGATGTGTGATCCTAGATACTTATAGTTTTCAGCACATTTGAGGATGCTATTTGTGAGGGTTTTAATTTGCGAATGTTAATTGGCATACACTCGGTCTTGGTAGCATTCAGGTGAAGCTCTGTACAGTTAACTGCTGATCCAAGAGAAGATAGGAGTGCCTCTGAGAAGAAAGGACATGGCATGGACTGCTTGTAACAAAACGGATAAGATCTGGAAATCCAATCTTGCTCGCAAATTCAAAATTCAAATTTCCCGCATACTTATTGAGCCAATCTTACTCTATGGATCTGAAACTTGGACTCTTTCATTAAAACAACAGCGTCGTTTGGATGGATGTTACACACGTCTTTTGAGAAGAGTACTCAATCTCTCATGGCAAAACCACTCAGCTCTAGAAATGGTAGATGGAGACTTACCGAGAGTATCAACCTCAGTTTGTAAAAGACGTGTTCAGATTGCTGGGCATTGTACACATCCCACAGATGAATTTGTTTCATCATTTGTACTGTGGAGGAACCTATCATCTCACAATCGATCACGAAAGTTAACTTTTTCAGATAGGATACAATGAGATACATTTATCTCCAAGGAAGATCTTTTGGGTGCTATGACAGGGAATACTGGAAGGGTGTAATGAGTTCTATCTCTGCTGAGGCTGCAGGATCATGATATATATATACACACACACACACACACACACACACATTATATATATATATATATATACTAGCAGGCCACCCAGTGCTGCCTGGTTGTAAAATACACACAAATATTATATTTTAATTCTATCAGAAACTGAGTTATGTGCATGCAAGTATTTTTTTTTTTTTTAAACAGTTCACTTGTAAGTATATAAAAAAAAATAATTGAGCTGAGATCAAAACGAAAACTTAAAGACAGTGAGTCAAGTACTATAACCATTAGGCCGGCTTGACACGTTCTTTAAAAAGCGTTTTCAAACCTATATATTTTTAACATAATGAATCTGTCATGTGAACCATTCACGCATGCGCATTTGTGAAACAGTTATGAAACAGATATAAATCTGACGACCCCCCCCACTTACCAATTTTTCAATTTTAACCTCTTAGCAACCCGTTTTTCAGGATAAAAACCAATTAAAAAGTTATCCACATGTCTGAATATGCTATATATCAAGTTTCAAGTCTGTAGATAAAAAAATCTGAGTATATAGTTTGAGAAGTGTCCTCACACACATTCTCACTTTTATAGACATACTGGCATACCGCCCGGCATGCCTGGTTGTAAAGTACGCATAAATATTATACTTCAATTAATACAGAAACTGAGGCATGTGCATGCAGGTATTATGTTTTTTTCTAAACACTTCACTTCTTGCCAGTTAAAAAAAAAAAATCTCTAGCTGCGATCGAAAGATGGTGTGTTAGGTACAATAATCATTACAGCAGTTTCACACAACATTTACAAAGTGTTTTCTAAAAATCTTATTCTTAACATAAAGAAGCTGTAATGTTTCTCAATCACACATGCGCAGTCATGGAACAGTTGACTAATAGATAAAAATCCGACGTACCAATTTTCTCATTTTTACCCCTTAGCAGCTGGTTTTCCGGATGAAAACCGACTATAAAGTTTTCCATATGGCTGAATACCCTATATACCAAATTTCAAGTCTGTAGATTGAAAATTCATTATATAGGTTGAGAAGTGTCCTCACATTCTCACTTTATATATATATATATATATATATATATATATATAGTGCTCAGTGTGAATGACAGAACAAGAGCAATTTTAATATCTGATGCATATACTGTGCTGTTTGAATAACGGAATTCAAACACCATTTTGAAATGATGTATTTCTTCCATTTGTTTTTTTTTTTTTTTGTTTTTAATCTTTTAAAAGAAACAAAAAACAAATAAATTGCGGGCTCCACACACACACCACATCTTTAACCGTATTTACTCTTCTCGTCAAAATGTATTTTTTTTTTCCTGTCTTTAACAATCAACTCGTCTCTGCAAACCCCTCCACCACCTCCCTCCCCCTCCGACTCTCAGCCTGTATTTCCACGCTTGTTTGCTTCGCATCCACCTGTTTTCTCTGCCAACGTGTGTTATTCTTTGATTTCCTGCAGCCCCCCACAGTCGAAACGGAAACTATCAAATTTAGCCCAGATTTAACTGAAACTCCGATCTCTACGAAGAATGTGCCCATAGTAAAGACGGAGACGAGGAAAGTGTCTTACCAAAAAGATGGCCTCGACGAGCAACGCGAGTCCGAGGCGGGCGTGTTGGTCAGTTCGCAGGCTCATAGTTCAAAAACCCAGACCATTGAAACGACGACTGTAAGTCCTACATCATCATCGTCATTATATCACAACCAAACCTAATTGATGCTCGCTATTATACATATATCGCCGCCTTGCTACTCATCCTGACCTCTGCTCCCACCCTCCACCTCCTCCTACTCCTCCTCCTTGACTCGTCTCTTATCGTTATGGTGGTCATCCGCTGTCATCTGTGATAGCTGACCGAGGCTGCATTTTTGAATCATGATTTTTTTTATTGTTAAGTTTTTATTTTAAATATAATGACTGGAAGAAAACAAAAACCAATGGAAATTTGGAGAGTAATTTTAATATGTTCTGATTTTTATGTAGGCTTTTCAGATAATAAATACACACACACACATATATATATATATATATATATATATATATATAACACTAGATGTTTTTGCCCATTAAAACAGGCACAAGTTATAGACCCCTTGACTTTGACTTTACGCCAAACTTCTAGAGTAAATGTGGTATTGTGGTGATTGCATTAAATATTAATCCCTAACTGTGTATTGAACGGATACCGTAATGCTTAGTTTGTTGCACCTTATCATAACGAAGATCTATACAAAATTTCAATCAGATCAATCCAGTAGTTTCTGAGAAAGAGTAATGGACAGACAAATATATATATATATATATATATATATAGAGCACTAGAAGAATTCTGTATCCCCTCATGATAATTAAAATTAACATATAATGTTATTAAATCTTATGTCTAGAACCCTTATTCCAATTTTTATCAAAATTCATTACATAATTTTAGTAGTAAATTTCTAATTGAAGTCTTAAGCTTAAGAGATGTTCAGAATAAATTGAAGTTCACAGAATCTAACTTAATTGGTGTTTTAATGACTGGATAAAATTTAATACAACGTGAAATATTTTAATTTTCAAATAAGAAGTTGTGCTTTTTTTTTATTCCCTCTAAAAAGCGTTTAAATACTCCAAAGAAACTGAAATTTTTTGGAATGTTTATTAATTGCCGCTTAATATCTGTTTTTAAAATTTCATCAAAATCGGAGGTTCCTGAATTTTAACAAAGAATTTCCATCCTCTTTGCATTTAACTAAATGTAATGCACATTATCAACCCATCACAGCTGAGTTTCAAAATTTGTAATGAATTTTAGAAACGAGAGAACGAAATGGAGTTTCATTCCATATTAATAAACAAACTTTATTTGTTGTTCTCGTTAGAGCATTGGTGGATGCGTACAAGAGAGAAACGGGTTAGTAGGTTGAAGTGTTCTTGTGCGAAGATCTAATTAATGTAATGCTGGCTGGTTAAAGAAGAGAATAGTTCAGTGTTCATGCGCGCATGTGTTTATAGCTAGTAGCCGTCTGTACAAAGCAAATCGGTTAAAAGAGAAAGAAAGGGCAAAGTCTTCAGTGTGTTGACGTGTTGTCGTGCGTGCGTGTGAGTTGTATGTTCTTTAGCATGACAGAGAATGTTCGTTTGGGTAATCCTGTAGAATGATAGGGTTCGTGTGGGTACCGCCCATGGAAATAAATGTTAGTTTGAAGAAAACCATACCTTGTTGTACTCTCGTCTTGGCTGGGGCCGCAGCCCCAGGCGAAGTCTGCTCCCAGGCCGCGTCAGGATCAAAGAGAATTAATGGTTTCAGGTTTCGGCTTTTATATATATATCTGTCACATGATTGAGAGCTGGCTGGCTTGTGATTGGTCAAGCCAGGAGAAAATGGATTTCAAATCTTGAAATTGTGAGAAGTAGATTCTGCCCGTTTGTAGCGGCTGCAGCAGATATGTTAATTAGTTTAAAAGTGAATTGTAGGAGATCAGGACAACAAAGTTAAAAAAAAAAAAAAGCAAAAGGGTCCAACTATAGTTCCCATTTGTTTGGATCTGAAATCAACGGTACTGATGTTATTCTGATCTTCTGTCTGTCTCTGTGTATGTATATATATATATATATATATATATATATATATATATATATATATATATATATATATATACCTCTTTTTCAAGAGGTTAGACCCCTAGGTCAGGTGTGATTTTGAAAAGCCATGCACTAGTATTAGCAGGCTTTGGCCAACAAAGCCTTGTAAGCATTCCCCAGCAAAGGCACCTTAGGCAATTAGCAATAAAGTTATCCCTTCTCAAAATAAAGGTAAAACCTGGTAGGGTTTATTTTCTAAGACTGAACAGACTATAGTTCAACTGCTACAAAGTCACTTTCGGACTGATGTCGATGACAGATCCTTGACTAGTAACAACATAAAAATATTTTGCAATGATTTTATTAAACAACTTTAAATAGTAGTGTGACCCTTCTGATAATGTAAATTGACCTACATAATTCGCTGAATGCTGTGTTTAACATACCCTTTTATAAAGGATATGGAAACATATCTAAAAAAAAAAAATTAAATTCTGGAAAAGCTTACATAAAAGTAATTCATGTCGTATAAAATAAAAAAAATTTTCATTAATTTTTTTTTTTTTTTTTTTTTCAGTCATTATTTTTATTATATATAATGTATGCGTGTTTTTGCATGGTGATATGCATTTTTTGATATCCCTGCATGTTCAGACAAATTTGTCAGTTGGTGACAGGATAAGGTGTTCTTTGTTTTTAATATTTGTTCTTTTTAATCAGATGTTTCCCGTAAATTGCTATTTACTTCATTAGACATGGTCGATATTTATATATATATATATAAGCCTATTATAAACAAGTCTTTAATATATTTGTATATATATATATATATATATATATATATATAGCGTATGTGTTAATTTATTTCTGTATTTCCAAAAAGATTTTTTATAATTTAACTGAGCAATATTAAAGTCTGAAAACAAAATAATTAGAATGATGCTAATATCATTGAAATAAGGTATGAGCTCACAATTTTCGCACAGTTATGGAGAAAATAGTCACTTATGTGGAACTAATAGATATGGTCAAGTTAAGCCTTTCCATTATTTGTTTAAAAAAAAAAAAAGTTTTATACTTACAGACACTAGTGTTTTGTCTTCAGTTATCATCAGTGTAGGAAGTGATAATTACTGCTGGTCAGAAGATTTGAGCCCAGTCATAAGTTGCTCTTTACCTCATTGACTAGCGTCTTGCCTCAAGGCCACCAGCAATTAATACAAGAACTGAAGAAAATTGAATGCTTATGAATGCCAAAACAGCATGTTTACATAGTAAGCAGCGAGAGTATTATATCTATATATATATTAGTGATGGGACGATTCCAATATTGTTTTTGATTCCGATACAAGTAAAGATTTTGTGCAAAATTCCTTATCTTGATTCTTTATAAATCTCTGAATATTTAACTATAAAACGTTTATTTTTCCTTGATTACCATAAAAACACATGTAAAATGTGCAGATATTTTTTCAAATGTTAAAACAAATTTGTGAGGAGGTGATCTATAGATTTTAGTTTTACTGATCGTTTAAAATCAATAAATATTTATTTTATCATTACTACCAGTAGTGGAAGGTTTTGTTTGAGACAAAATCAAATAAAAAAAAATATATATATATATAATTAAAGGAATCGTTTTTGGCATTGGAAAATAAGCACAAATTTTTCTGATACTGATTTTGGATATCCCCCAAATGTTCCGATTTTTCCGATTCTGATTAATCGTCTCAGCACACGCACACACATATATATAACAAAAATGTTACTAGAGGATAATCTGGTGAATGCATACATACTACACTGAGGAGGAGGTAATAACTGGGAAGATGATATCATGACAACGTAATAGATAGTACACTCCCCTTTCCACTGCAAAATATAGAGGAAGTAATATTTGGGATGATCTCATCATAAAAGGAGAAGGTAATGCCTGTGAATATGGTCTCATGACAACAGAATAAATAATACATTGTACCCACCCCCTTTCAAAGGAGGATGTAGTACGAGAAGATTACCTCCAATTCCATAAAAAAATGGAGATAATTCCTGGGAGGATGATAATTTCTGGGAGAATATATATGACAACAGAATCAATACTACACCACTCAATAATAGATTAAATCAGTTTATTATTATTATTATTATTACTATTATTATTATTACTATTATTATTATTATTACATAAAATGGTATCCAGCCTGGTACAGGCATTGATGGCTGTTGCTCTCCATCCATCTTTCTCCCTCAAGGAATTCATGAATTCATTGTTGCTCATCATTTTTGATGTTGCCCAGGTATTTAGACTGTCAACATATTTGGAACCCTGTTCACGCTGTTTCTCGAATAAAGAATTTGATATATTGTATAGCCTTCTTTGCAGTTGTACAGACAGTCGGTTGCAGTTTCTTTCTGTCCGAGCAGTGCCCATACTGGGCAATTGTCCTGACCGTGGTGCACAAAGGTATATTCTGCTCGGCACGACGAAACACAGAACCATGAACAGAATTATTTCTGTTTGCTTCCATATTACGTCAGTCACCTGGTTTCAATAATCTTACATTACCTTGATGTGGGGTGGGGTTTGGTGGGGTGGGGAGCTGTGAGTTCTAAACTGTGCCCAAGGGTCTCAGCCACACACTATTATTATTAATTTAAAAATGTTGTTGTACTAGCTTTTATGATTTTTTGGCCTTTTTGATAAAATCAAAGTGTAGTATCTGTTCTTAGCATATCAGAAAAGAATATCTACTACATTATAATTTCTTATAAGTTGCTTATTTAATAAATATCCAAATTAAGAAATTACAAAATTAATTGTCCTCCTTGCTATGTATATATGCTATTATTATTTATTGTGTATAATCTTGTTTTTCGGTTAAACTATTTAAATTGCAATGTTGTTGTGCGTAGCATAGCGACGTATTCGAGGAGGAGGAGATTTTCGTTCAAGAAATGATTTGATCACTAGCCAACCAAATCTGACATTTTAAAATCCAAAACCTGCAGTTAAACTGCATCATCACTGATGTCCGACCTCCTAAGTATCTACAAGATGTACAGTTTGTTTTAGTTTTTTTTAATGTCATTTTCTGACACTTGTTTTGTTGTTTTACAACTCATCAGTGTGGCTAGACATTAGCAAGCATATCAACCCACTGATTATGCTAAGAGTGGCAATAATTTTTTATTGCTTAAATGCATTTGTTTATTAATTTATGATACTAGTAACCTAGAGACCTAATTTGTTTTATAGAAGAGTATTGCAATGCACTAAGTGGAAACCATTATTTCCCCAGAGTGCTCCATCCACAGAGAAGGATATATATATAATATAATCATTATAAAAATTCTAATCAAATCTAATAGGAAATGCAAAATGGAAAAATACATGTTAATTTTTATTTATTCATCAACGTTTCGTCTTTCTTACAAGACTTTCTCAAGATGTGGTGCCTCTGTGATGTGAAAATAATTTTATTTCTTTTGAATTAAACAATAAATATTAGAATTTAATTCATATGTGGTGCGTACGACATGAAGGAATTTTTTTTTCCAAACAAGACATAGACTTTAGAATATGTGGAATGAGTTTTTTTTTTTTTTAAATTTAAAAAACTTAAATAAAAAAAATAACAACAACAAAAAAAAAACAGGGATTGAACTCACAACCATCTCGTTAATAGCAGCTCTGAGCACTAGAACATGAGACAGGTACTGTTGGCAAATGATATCTTCAAGCTTTATATCAACCACTACTTGACAGTGCTCCATTTGTTTATTTTCAAATAATGTTGCATGACTCTAAATAGTAGCAGGCGATATCTTTAATGACTGTGCTCAATCAGAGAAGAGGGCTTATATATAAGTATTTACACTGTTTTGCTGTATAACAGTTTTTCAGTGAGGCTAGACTAACACTCATCCCAAGCTAGGGATGAAACCTACAACCATTTAGTTAATAGTTGACAGCTTTAACCAGTATACTACAAAAATTTCTTGGTGAATAGAAATATTTTCAAGTTATGTTTTCTAAATGGTATTTTTGAAGTACTCAATGCAATATTGTATAAATAGATTTTGTGAATCTGTCGGTCACCATTTTTTTTTGTACATTGCAGAATTAGTTTAAATATTAAGTATTAACTATCCGGAATGGAGAAATATTGCATTAATACAAATAAAATGGATGACACGATCGAAAATTATTCTTATTCTATGACTATTATAAGATGTGTTACTTTCAGAACATATCGTATTTATAAATTTACTAGCAGGTCGCCCGGCATTGCCTAGTTGTAAGATATGCTTAAATATGATATCTTAATTTATGTAGATTACATATTTGTAATTATAGGGAAAATTCTCTATTGATTATTATATTAAACCTAATTGGGT
This sequence comes from Euprymna scolopes, assembly GCF_053919585.1. Taxonomy (NCBI): domain Eukaryota; kingdom Metazoa; phylum Mollusca; class Cephalopoda; order Sepiida; family Sepiolidae; genus Euprymna; species Euprymna scolopes. Next base: position 50,087,853 of record NC_136515.1, on the reverse strand, counting down.
AGAATATCATTATTTAAAGGGATGGCTCAACAGGAACTTGTTTACATTGGACTTGAACCTTAAGATCTTCAGTCTGAGGTTCTATCAACTAACCTCTTTGAACTGTTAAATAGAGCTTTAAATATTACCTAAATAAAATAATTAAAGCTTTGGTGTGATGGCATGGATTTATACTTTATTTCATGTTTCGAAACACGAGTTCAAACATAAAACAAATGATTAAATAATGACCAATAGTGTTGGAAATTATCCTAATCTAAAAATGTTCTTTTTTAATTGTGCATTAACATTAAAAACAGTTTAATGTATACTAGAATTTAAGCATGCGGGTGTGTAATTTTAATAGATTAAAAAAGACATCTGATTCATAAAATTATTGAAGTTTTCAACATAAAACATATATATATATATGTATATATACTAGCAGTTTAGCCCGGCTTTGCTCGGGCCCTATCTACTATTCATAACTTTATGTGCATATATATATATATATATATATATATATATATATATATATATATATTAAGTTTGACTCCTGTCCTTGTAACCTACATCAAAGGTTTCAAGTGTTTAGACCCAAAATTGATGAAGGAGTTTGGTAGTGTCTACAAAGGTCAACTCCTCCAACTTTGACCTCTTCATAGTCAAATTTTCGCCCAAAAACTTATTAAAAAGCTTGCTGCAGGTCTGTAAAATTTCAAATTTTTAGACCCAAAATAGGCTGAATAGTTTGCAAGAAACCGCAAAGGTAAAATCTTTTAAACTTTGACCCCTTGGTAGCCAAATTTTCGGCCAAAAACCGCTTAAAAAGCTGGCCCTATGTCTGAATACACTTTACGTTAAATTTCAAATGTTTAGACCAGAAATTGGCTGAGTAATTTAGTAGAGACCGCAGTGGTCAAATTTTGTTAACTTTGACCTCAATTTTAACCACTTAACATTTGTTTTGGGCTCAAATCAAATTAAAAAGTTTGATCCATGTTCAAGTAACCTACATCTAAAATTTCAAATGTTTAGACTCAAAATTGTCGGAGGAGTTTCAAAGGTCAAATGTTGAACTTTGACCACATTGATAGCCAAATTTCTGGCCGAAAACTGATTAAAAAGATTTTCCCACATCTCAATACCCCTTATGTCAAATATCGAGTCTGTAGACTGAAAATTGACAGTAGTTTTGTAGGGAAATGTGCATACACACAATTTCACTTTTCTAGATATCTCATATATTAGTATCTATTTGATGTTATTATTTAAGATGTTGCTTTTGTTTTGAACTGATCATGTGAATATTGAAACCTAGCACTTATTGTATAGCTTTATCTGTTCAATATAATACATGTTATACACTTATGAAATGGGTAAGTATTGTATAATCATTTTTTATGTGGGTCAAAGAACGTTATTGTAAGTATTGCCCTGATCGAAGGGTCGATGTTATGATTTTAAAGGTTAAGATTGATTTGTTGCTTATTATTTACATTTATGTTTCCGCTTTCTTTTACTTTTCTTGAAAACCAGGATGTGCAGATTGTAAACGTTTTAATTTTCGTTTTAAGCATGGCAATATGTCCGTATTTTACAAATGGACATGTTTCGTCCCAGTAATTTGACTGATATTTTGTGAAATTTTTGAATTCCTTAGTTGGATTAAGTTTTATATTAGTATATTTATTTACATGTAAATACTGCATCTATTTATCTTACGACAATTTTAAGATCAATTTTTTTTTGCTCAAGAAAAGTTGTTCATGAGATTTGTTTTGAAATGAGACCAGCTAAGATTTTTTTATTTCGTAATCCTATCTTTAAGCGTTAGATTTTCATAATCAATTCGACATCCGTTTTGCATATGTTAGTGCTACCATATCAGACTGTGTAGATAATGCCTGTTTGAAATAAAATATACTAAATATTGATTTTTAATGAGCCAAAATGACCAATTATCATCATAAAAATGTTTTTGTTTTATAGTATATCAACCTATGACACTAACCGGCTAGCATGGGTCACTTCTTGAGTCTTAATTGCATCGTTACAGGCAAGATTTCCATCGTTGGCATTACTGGCAGGAACCTCATGCTGAAATTGAATGTGTGTACAAAAATAGCGAACAAATGCATTTTTATAAAAATATATAATTTATTTTACGTTTAACACTGGCGGAGCATATTTTTATAAAGACCAGTTGAAACCATATGCATGCAGCTAAACTGCTATGTTGCATCCATCGAGCCCAGGGTGTAAGTCTCAACTGTTTAAAATGATACAATCATATTCAATTCTCTCTTTCTTCATTAAAAGAGAGAGAAAGGGAGTGAAGGGAGGGAAAGAGATAAAATGAGAGAAAGAGAAATATTCATACACTAGCGGGGGTACCCGGCGTTGCCCAGGTGTTTGGAGGTGTGTATGTAGGAGAGGGTGACCCTGTTTTAATATTATAAAAAAAATGTTTATGTTAAAAAAAATTGGAAAAACCAAAACAAAGCAAAAAGGAAAAAAAAAGTTGTAAAAGAGGAAAAAAAGTTTAGGTAGGAAGGTAGGCTCGAACCCGAAGCATCGAGGCTAAGGCAAAAAAAAAAAAAGCCTGACACGTTACCCCTGCACCAAAGAGACATACAATTGAGAACGGATAAAATTAAACCTTTAAAAACACTTGCAGGTGATTTAAACTGACGTCAATGTTTTCTAGGTCAAACATGACATAATTGTCGTAGTAGCAGGAGGAGAGAAAATGAAGGAACAATTTTTTCGGCACCCCCTCCTTGTAGAAAAGGGTCCAGTTTAGGATGAAGGAATTAATGTTTTTGGCCAATTTTTCGATATTTGTCGTCCAAGATGTCGGGCTTCAAAATGATACCAATCTTGTGAAAATCTGTCACCTCTGTCGAAAGTTTTTGCGAGACATACAAACACACATACATACACATTTTCGCTTTTATATATATATAGATAATGTGTAAATATTGTTTTGTTTTTGTATGCCTCAATGACGGGTTCTGTGGGTTTGACCTTTCATTTTCTAGGGTCTCAAATCGTTTTTGACTCAGGTGAATATTATAAACAATCTCATTCTTGGCTCAAGTCATCCCAGAATGATGTTCTAACATTTTCAAAATCACAAAGCACCTGCTCAACACATCTCCACCTCACAAGTACAAACAAGTTAGGCACAAGGTTCATTAATGTAGAAGCCCCCAAAAGGAGCGCTTTTCATTGTACCACAAACTGTTTTGGAGTTATTTAAAGTTGAATCCAGTTATCAATTCTTTAAATGTTTAATTCTATTTTGTAGTGATTTTCTTTTTTTTCCTAGGCAACCTCACTATTAAACATATTTACTCTATTCAGGATATTGATCACTTTGGATTCACTAATGTATTAGTTTGTAGTAAAGTTTGTTTTGCAGAACATATAGTTTGTAATTGATAAATTCTAAAGTTTTATTTAACTATTTTTTAATAAAAATTAGGTGAATTACTTTTGGAGAGATTTTCGTCTTATGTATGACTTAGAAACCATATCCCCAATTGCATTTTTAAGTCATGAGAGGCTACTATTTGGGACAAGATTTGCAGGGATACTCATTAGGGAGTTGGGGAGCGAGATGTCTGTTTATATTACACTTGGATTTTTGCATGCCACTACAGTTCAGGGAAGCAGGAGCCTGGGAGGGAATTCCAAAATGCAGTAGTCCATTGGAGAAAAAGCTATTTAGAAGACTTTACAACATATTGGGATCTCTACAGTGTAAGGGTCGGATTTTGTTGCTTATCGGGTTTGTCGAGGGTATTTTTGTCGAGGAGGGTACTAATGCTTTGAGTATGTAGAGCACTTGCCTTTGAAATACTTGTAAAACAAGTACAATGATGCCACGGTTCAGTGATGGGACAGGGGTTGGAGTTTAGTTGATAGTGCGAGACCTATCAGGTTGGCAACTCTTTTGTGAACCCTTTCTAGAAGCGAAAGACTAGCGGATGATGCACCAGCCCAAATGTTGCAACAATACTCCATGCATGGGCAAACAGTGGCTTTGTAGAGATACAGGATACTCCTAGGTGTGAGTAGCCTTTTAGCACGGTAAAAAGACATAACAAAGTCTGAATATTTGCTCCAAGCAATTTTAAAGCTAGATGGGATAAGCATCGTCACTATCTGCTCTCTACTGTTACCAGATCAGGCTGTCTGAAGATACCAGCTTTCTGACGTAAAACTGCACCAAACATGAATTGTTGCTTTTTTCTGATCACTTGGCAAAACTCAATCATGTTCTGCAAAATTAAAACAAAAACAATGTTCCTCTACAAAACAACCAAACCAAACACCATAAATAAATATTTGAAGATATAAAAAATTTGAAGCATGAAAACCTTTTACAAAATTATTCTATTCAGCATTAAATAACCCGAAAAGGGTTGACCTACCACAAAACAACTAAACCAGTTGTACATAGAAGACAGTGTGTTAGCCAACCCAGGTGTATTAAGAAAAGAGTAAAGTGGTTGATCATAGTCAAGGGTGATTCCAAGGCTCCTTTTTCATTAGCTACTACACTAAGATATAGAGGAAGATGCCACTCAACATATTTTTTTTTTTCTAAATATTAAAACAGTTCATTTCTCCTTCTCCAGCTGTGTATGACTATTTGTCCCTGCTGTGACATTACCCACATATCTCGAACAAATGCTTCTCTGAACACCTGTGTCATATCATCTCTGCTGTGACATCACTTTGCACAGCTGGCTTGGTCGTTTGCATATCTTTATGTGGCTGCTTCTGCTCCCACCGCCAGCAGCTCTGTTACACGGCTAGTATATTATAAGACATTTTATTTTCAGAACATGTCTCGTATTTATAAAGTAAAACTTTTAGACTACTTTTGGGTTTGAGTGTGTGTTTTATTTTTTGGTTCCCCGACAAAAGCAGGGTGGACCTGTAAATTCACCCTTGTCTGTTCGTCTATCCGCACTTTTCTCAATAACTATGCCTTGGAAATTTTTTGAAATTTTGCACAAACATTAAACATGATATGAGTAAAAAAGTAACAGAACGGATTTTCCGGGAAAAATCCGGTTGCCCTACTAGGGCTGCCTTTCAGGTTAAAATGGTTAAAATTGACACTTTTGTGCTTATTAAAAAAAAAAATTGATGCCTTGGATTTTTATAAAACTTTCTCAAAAGTTGTAACTAAATGATTTTAGCTTTTGGGTGTGCCTCAGGGACTCTGTTGGGGCTAATAAAAACACTCCATTTTTGGGACTATTTTACCATATTTGTCCAAAATTTTCTGTGTATGTCTATTTAGCAGTTTTGCTTGGTGATGAACTCAAAATTAAATATGTTAAGGCCTTGGGGACTTTTGGGGCTAAATAGGGGGGGGGCAAATGATGGACTTAGTCATTTTTTTTTTTTTTGCATTGTGCAGAACTCAAATTTACATATGTTAAAGCCTAAAACTGCACCGTTTGTTCATTTTCACCAGGATTTGACGTCCCCTGGGACTTATGGGGGTGGGGCAAATGCTGAACTTAGTCATTTCTTTTTATGCCTCGTTCACTGTGCACTCACGGGGGACCATGCATGCTTCACTTGTTTGCAAGTGAGTCACCACTTATCAAGGCCTGAAGGCTACTCGAGGATAAGGGTTAATGAGTGTACAGTGGTAACATAGGCAACAACGTAGTGATTATAACTGGTGGAAATTGGGTAGAATTTGATTCATTTAAGAGGACGGCTCAACAAGAACTTGTTTACATTGAACTTGAAGACGGCCATATTGTAGTCAGCAAAGTAATGGTTTACATTTTTTTTCCCTGATTACTATACATAATAGTTTTTATTGAAAAAGCAACAAAATGTTTGTAAGTGTAAACAAAAGTTTAAGTAGCAAAAGATGCTGTGTCGCTACAAATATTTTTTTTTTTTACATGGAAGTCACCAATTATCAAGGCCCGGAAGCCACTCAGGGATAAGGTTTATTGCGTGTACACTAATCAATGGGATAGTATCGTAGTAATCATTAGTATTGGAGATTTGATAAAGTGTCTTACTTAAGGGGGCGGATCATCAGGAATTTGTTTATGTTGGACTTGAAGACATCCAAGTTGTAGTCAGGTGGGAAACAGGCAAACGGAAGAGAGTTCCACAGGCATGCACTTCTAAGGAAGAAGCTTTGTTCATGGAATCTGTTTTATGCGTTCAGTTTAATTAAGTTCCATGATCGTGTTGTATAGATATTTATTTGTCTTAATTTTAATTTAAAAATATGAAAAGGTGTTTCATGATTTTTTTTGTGTTCACAATTTAATGTACAAAAATATTATCAATTTTACCCCCCCCCCCTTTTTTCTCTTAACACTCATCGCGTTTTGGTAACCCTAACAATTAACATAAATATCAAAATATAAATTTCATAATTAAAAGCTATAATTCAACAAACCATTTAAATTTTTCCAAATCTATCAAACATCCTGGTGCAGCTTTGTTTTTATTTTTCCATAAGCTTTAAAAATGCTTAAGCTTTTTTCTGCATATTAAATTAAAAAAGAAAATATTAAGGCTTATTGTGAAAGGCATTTATTTATTTAAAAAGATTTTACTTTTGTAAATTTGGAAAAAAAAATATTTACACACTCGTTTTGTCTAATTCTGATTATTTATAAGTGTTGTTGCATTTTGCAATTTTTATCCGTTTACCTGTCAAATTTTCTCTTTTGTTGAAACTTGGTTTTCTCACACTGAAACGCAATAATATTTTATGTCGTCTGCTCTAGTTATCGTATTGAACACTTTTGAACTTGGTTTTATTCTTATTAGGTTGGTGTAAAAATAATGAGGTTTTTGATGTGTGTGTGTATATATATATAATATATATATATATATATATATATATATATGATAAAAAACGACATTATTTTTGCACCAACCTAATACTTAACAAGTTCACTAAACACTGAGGAACTATTTGGATTTGGACTATTGTATTTGTCTTCTAACATTTCAGCCGATGTGATCAACTTTCAGAGTTTTTGTAATTTTATAGTCAATGAAGGTACTTCCTCACTTCTAGTGGAGGGCTACCGGAAGTGGTGACAAGACAAATCAGTTTCTTCACTTTTATTATTCTTCAGTATTTCTATTGTGAAGCGATTTATTGAAATAAAATAGGAAGAAAAAGACATTACCGAAAAGTATACAATTAAAATTAACAAAATTATACAGATAAAAATAGCAAAATTAATCTTAATTTTCACTTTTAATAACAAAATTAAAAAATAAGTTTTCATTTTATTTGAAGTTTTATAAGAAACATGTTTATGAGATTATAAAGATAAGCTGTTTTTTTTTTTTTAATTTTAAATTAAATTAAAAAGATTTTTATTTGAATTTCTATAATAAATCTTTTATGAAATTATTGAAATTAACAAAATTTCAAACATTTTCCTGTTTCATGAATTAAAATTATTTTAAAAGTGGAAAATTTAATTTACACATTATGATTTTCTTTGTTTTTTTTTCACATCTGAAGAATATAGATTGAAGAAATATTTTTTGTTTTAAGTTTTATCATACATCCTCTGAAATTTTTGTTGGGTGGGGAATTTGTTTAAAAAAAACCCTTAAAGTTAATGCTTTTTTCCAAGAAAAATCCTAATTTGCATATTTTCTTATAAACTGCATTTTTCTTAGACTATCGTCAGCATAAATGCCTATCAGTGATCTAAGGATGTTATTTGGAAAATCATTAATATAGATCAGGAAGAGAGTTAGACCCAGGCTGAACCTCTGAGGGACTCCAGCATTAATACTATGAGCTTCTGATTTCTGCCCATCAACCACTACTCTTATGAACCTATCAGAGAGAAAGGATTTAATAATTGATTAGAAATTTCCAGTTCTACCATAGCTGGAGATCTTGTGAAGTAGACCTTTATGCTCTACCCTATCAAAGGCCTTTGATATGTCAAGAGCAATTGCCCTAGAAAAGAGCCTTCATCAAGAGATTCGCTAATCTTATGAGATATAACTGTAAGCACATCTGCTGTAGATCTAGCAGAATGGAAACCATATTGCATGTCACTAAGGTTATTTTTGCTGAGGTGGTTTTTAAAAAAAAAACCTTCAAGTTGATGTTTTTTTTATTTTTATTTTTTTTTTTTTTAAGAAAAATCCTAATTTGCATATTTTCTTGTAAATTGCATTTATCTTAGACAATCGCAAATTAGCTATAAAAAAAGTGACAATCTTTGAAATTAAAGGAATGCTATCTTTGTATCATCAACTGACAGAATTCATAGAAAACTAGAACATCCCGACAATGTCTGTCCTCAATGAACTGTAATATTTCAATCGTTTTTATTGAAGATTTTTGTTAAACTTGTAGAGTGTTATATGAGACACGAATTGAGAGCTAGGTACTTGTGCATATTTTGCGATGGCATAGTTAGCTGTTGATGTATGCGTACTAAAATAAAATTCTCATCCTTAAAATGAGAAGGGGTTTATGTGGTTGGAATTTGTACATTTTACATAAGTCACCTAACTTTTGCCATTATTTTTCACAGCTGAGAAGAATTAGCTTTTAACTTATCTATGACGTTAAGGGTGATAATTTAATTTTTACAAAACAGAAATAAATTTAATGTTAATGCCACTCTGATGGAAATGTCTTTTTTATTATTATTATTATTTTTTTTTTTTTTTTTAGATATATTTTTCATATATACTAAAATAACAATTTGTATTAAAGTAGTGGGTTGATTAAAAAAAACAAACATTTTTCTGAAATTTCTTTTTTTTAATCTTAATTCTAGAATAAAATCTGTTCATCTGGAACATCACTTGAATGTTTTTTTTTTTTTTTTTTTTTTTTTTTTTTTACAAAGGCATCTGTTTTACATCAAAAATGTAAAAAAATATATTTTCAGTTTTGTTTTTATTTTGAATTGATTTTAAATTTCATTTTTTTTATTGCAGATTTAAATTTTTTTGTTGAAGCTTATAAACTTTGCAGCAATTTTTTTTTTTTTTCTTTAACATGTCTGATTGCATTATAAGGAAATATTTCATATACTTTTGGGGAACAATTTTTTTAACATAATTTCTGTTGAATTTCTCATTTTATTAGTAAATATAATTGCTGACTAATGTTCAATTGCACAATAAATGGTTTTGGAATTTTTTTTTAACAAGGATTGATAATTAGAATTATTCAGACTACCTATATATAGCTATATATATATATATATATATATAGCTATATATATATATATATATATATATATATATATATATATATATAGCTAATGTAATTTTTATGTTTATGTAATTTGCAAGTCCACAAGGGCCTGTGATGTAGTTGGTAGAGTACTTGGTAAAATTCAGTTGTAAGTTACACTCTTTTGGAAGTTAAAGGTTTAATCCTCAATGCAGGTGATGCTAAAAATACAATCGTGAAATACTTGGGATACTCCGTTTGAAATTCTGTGCAGATTCCCAAATCTGATAAACTTTTTTTTTTTTTTTTTTTTTTTTTTTTTAAATTTTTTTTTTTACTCATGTTCACCCCTTACAAAGCATATTGCCACTTGGATGTAAGGGGCGACTATTTGGGGCCATGTCTAGGAAAGGTTAACAAGATATTTGTTCATGTTACATTTAAACTTCTGCATATCAGTACAGCCAGGAAAATAGGCAGCAGGAAGAGAATTCCAAAGTATAGCTGTTCGAGGGAAGAAACTATTAGAATAGAAAGCTCTCTGGTATTTACAGACATCAACAGTGAAGGGGTGAGATCTTATTGCTAAGCGGGTTTGTCGGGGATATGTACGTCGAGAGGGTACAAGTGCAACGAGTTCATCAGAATACACTCCATTAAAATATTTGTAAAACAGGCACAGTGATGCAACATTGCAGTGATGGGACAGGGGCTGGAGCTTAGTTGATAAAGTGGGACCGATTAAATTGACAACTCTTTTTTGGGCCCTATCTCTGAGCTGGTGCATCTACCCATAGTGGTAGAGGTACCAGCTCAGATGTGGCAACAATACTCCATGCATGGGTGAATGGTGGCCTTGTCGAGGTACAGGATACTCTCAGGTGTGAGTAGTCTTTTAACTCGATAGAGAGAACCTACCTTCTTTGCAGCAGCCTTTGCAATGTCCTCTATTGAAGAAGGTTGGAGATTCTATTGACCAAAACATGTGAATAGCTTGCAAAGTTATGATAGTAGTTCGAATAATATGAATTATCAATCCTAATCTCCAAAAATTCAGAAACATGATAAAATAACTGACAGTTCATGGTTGATGTAATGAAAATACTCTGCATGTATTAAATACTTTCAGAGTTCAACAAAAAAACATAATGAAGTAAAAGACTGTTTACTGTTTTTTTTTTTTTTTTTTTACAATCTACTTAATGCTTTTTAAGACATAAGCACAAGTTTATTATATACCATTTCTTTTATTATCATTGAAAAAACATAGTCTTGATTCTCATCCAGGATTCTGCCTATATTAAAAAACAGAAAAAAGAAAAATCTGTATAATATACAAAAATATCATATTCCAAAAATCATGTAAATTGATCAAGTAGTTTTATTTTTATAAAGAAAATCATTTTTAAACAATTAATGAGAATTCATAGGCATTACAACATAAATCTCACACCTGTTTATGTAATTGGCAATCCCATCCTCCATGTTGTAAGGATAGGTGAAAGACGCAAAGGTTGCGTAATGAAGACACGTGGTATGCCGTTATACGATAAAATAAAAAGATTTATTTACAGCAGAATACAGAAGTAATAGGAAGAACAAGAGATAAAGAGTTTAGTGAGAAGAGATTATGAGTAACGTTACTTGCATTGTATTTTGATGAGAGGTTGATGGCAAGATTAGGAAAGTGGACCGGCCATGCCAAACCAGAGTGTGTTATTGTCACATCTTCACCTGTTGAGTTTGAGCGAAAAGAGGAAGAAAGATACAAAACAGGAGTGAACGTAGCTGTGTCGCCCCCTGGTGTTACCAGAGTTGAAGGGCGATAATTGTGTTTAGCTTAAGATCACACATTTGTATGTATGAGTTCCTATTTACAATGCCTCCCCACGGGACAGAGTTAGACACCAGGGTCGTTTTTTAACGTGGAGAAAAGGAACAAAAATAAAAATTGTCTCAGTCGTGAAGGATTTCTCCTCCACTGACAGAGAACAAGAAATTGAAGTGCAGCATCTGAAGAACAGATACTACACTTTGATCTTGTCCCGAAGGCCAAAAAAAAACAAAACAAAAAAACAAAAAAAAACTTGAATTATTTTTGAGTTACTTCCATTTGTTAAGATTGTTTTCAAAATGACAGGCCATAAAGTTGCTCTTCAGTTGCTCATAAAATTATATTTTCATATTTAAGAATAAAACTACTATCTATGATTTTTGGAATATATTTTCATTTTGTCATGAGTACATAAATCATACAGATTTTTATTTGTTTTTGATTTTTAATATAATGTAAATTAATGCAGTAAAACTGGGGTTATTTCTATTTATTTAGAAGCCACAGTTTAGTTAAATGTATTTGATCTAAAAAAAAATTGTTCCCCAGCTTAATCAATGTTACTAATTATACATTTTTTTTTATTTTATGTAATTATGTTTTACATATTTATTTATTGTATTGATTTCTTGTTAAATATTTCACTGGATTTTTTGAGAATATATTTTTTGGTGTGTATGCAGGAGTTAAAAGAGGGGGTTTAAATTTTTTTTTTTTTTTAAATTTATTTATTTATTCATTGTTTTTATTTTTTTATTTTTTCCATGAATGTTTTTCATTCTCTTTCTCTACAAAGCCATCAGAAAGACTTCATAGCATTTCTGAACTTTTTTTTAACAATGTTGAACCCTTAAAAAGTTTTTACATTTTTCTAGGCAACTTTTAAATGAGACTAATATCATTAACCCCCCCCTTGTAACTTTAAATAAAAAAATTGTCATATACTCGATTTACATGAGTTATGTCCCCTTGGTTCTATTGTCATAACAATGTTGTAAGGGGAGGTAATTATGATTACTATTTTCTGTTTCTTATCAGTAAGTTTATTGGACAATGTTCTATCGGTTTTATATGCCAAATTTGTAGTTGTGTGCAGAGGGGGCGGGGTGGTGGTGGTACTGATTCAATATGGAAGAAATCTAGCGAAGTGTTGGAGTAGTGGGACTGACTGCCACCACCCACAATATATTCCCTGAGATTAACAAAAAAAGTATTTCTAATGAAAATAGCTGAATTTCCCCTTTTAAAAAAGGAATAAACAAAGGGACCTATTTTTTCTTAGGTGTGTGAGGAGTGGGGACGACCCCCGAAAGTGACACCTCCTCCTCAAAAAGTAAAATAAAATTTCAGTTAATTCTGTCAAAAGACGGATTAAATAAATTATGATATGGTGGTTTCAGTTGTATGTATATATGCATATGTTTTTAAAATATCTCCACTGTTTGAAAGCATTATAATTGCAGAAATATGAAAACTGTACAGAAACCAATCAAAATGCAGATTTTTTTAAAGTAAACATTTATTAATTTAAAATTTAAACTTTTCACCCATATAAGAGTTTTCATCAGGAAATACAATATTTTTTTCTGTGGCATGTTAGTAAGTTATAAAAACTCTTCTATTATTATTACGGTTAATGTGCACACATATATACTAAATTATGAAAAAAATATATATAGCAATTAAGCTAACCAAAATGTTCTGTTCCTATCCCCATAAGGACTTGTTATTGTAAGGTTATTGACCAGGTGTGCCTATCTATAATAAGTGTTAACACTAGGTTCATTTTCTGAATATCTTTCTGGTAGCTCTGTCATAGGTTGCATTACAAGGTAAAAAAAACTTTAAGGTTATCAATGAAATTTTTTTTTTTTTTTTCATTTTGAATAACTGAAACATGTTTGTGCTTCCATGGATTCTTTTGGTTTACAAAATATTTTTGTTTCATTTGAATGCAAATAGTTGGTGAAAGGAAATCTTTCTAATTCATTTGTTTAAAAAAAAAAAAGTTTTATAGTAGGGAAAGGGATTATTACTCATGCAAACATATTTTCAAGGATCCAGTGATTGGCACGGATTATTAAATCTGCTTTATCTACTTGAAATCCAATCAGATTTTTTGTGATAGTATACACTAACACTCTTACAGCAAGGTATGAACCCCAGTAGCCATCCCTGTTAGTAAAATGTGATTCGGTATTAAATGACTGACAAAAGTATTCATTTTAATCATTCATGCCGATTTAGTAAATTTAATAAAGATCTCTACAAAAGTCATACAAAATATTGAATATGCTAAATCTGATACAAACAATATCTAAAAAAAAAATTTTTTTAATGTTTGACCATTTACATTGTAAACCTTTGTTTATAAAAATTTTTTTTAATGTTTGACCATTTACATTGTAAACCTTTGTTTATAAAAAATTTTTTTTTCTATTCACTTTTTCTGTTTTTTTTTTTTGTTCAAAATTGATTTCTGTTTTCTTTTAATGTGTATTTTGCTTCATGTAAATCTTCTTTTTTGTTTTCTTGTTATTCTTAGTACCGGACCGAAAAGGATGGCATTGTAGAAACGAGAGTTGAACGCAAAGTAACCATCACCAGTGATAACGATGACATTGACCACGATGCGGTTAGTATTTGAAGATTATATTTCTGCAGTGATATTTGCACCATAGTGTGTAATGATAGCATTAAAAAGGGAAAATTGCACACAAGATTAGGTTATTTAAGAAAATCAATTTTCTGTTAGGTTAGTTATGTGTACCAGAAATTACATCATAGGAAATCAACGTGGCAGCAGAGCAAAATCATTGCTTCTTGTGAATCCATAGATACAGATCTCACAATGAATTCAGTGAATCACTGTTTTTAATCATCATATTGGGCGGGTTGCCCAGACGAAATTGACTCTTTCCCGCCATAAGTCTCTATCTTCCATCGTCTTCGGCCCTGTCGGTGGGGCATTAGAATATGCCGACTCCCCTCCCCCCTGCAGAGGGTAAAAGTCCCTCAATGGGGGTCCTGGATATGACCTTAAACTATATCCAGTGGTGAGGCCCCAGCTTGTGGGCTTTGGGGAGTGTGGAGCCACCCTTTAATTACCATTGCTCCCAGGTCCACTCTGACCCGGAGTGGTAGTACCTGTTAGGGTCCCAACTATGGGTTGAATAGAAACCGACTTGAAAACAACAAATATATTCTATTAAAAAAATTTTTCTTCAAAATCTTTAGATTCGGCATTAAATAACCCGAAAAGGGTTGATATGCCGTAAAACAAAAACAACCAACCAACCAATCCATCGTCTTAGGAAGATCTTCAAATTCTAAGTTAATGTCTTCTGCCAATAATTTCAATGTTTACATCTTGACTAGTCTTCCTACTTTAACAGTTCTGTGTTTAGGATCCCACAGTACCACATCACTGATGACTAGGGCTAGGACAACAGTATATTCTTTTCATTGGTTTGACCCTCGAGTGTGTATCCATTGATATCTTATATGCTTTTATATAGAGTTATGTGGTTCTCGGTTGATTAACTGTGTCGGATATATACTAGACAATGAAAAGAATATGCTGTTGTCATAGCCCTACTGATGACCTCATCTATTCTTTTGTAGCAATGTCCGGCATATCATTTTCTTTCTCTTATTGCTGGAGAGATCTTTATCAGTTGACCATTCAGATGGTTAATGATTTGCTGTGTTTTCCAGTTTGAGTTTAACATTGCCCCTGAGCATTCTAGTGTAAGTCCATCTAACTTACTTTCAAGATTTTTACTTGGAATCCATAAAACAGTATCATCTCCAGTACGGCTCTAAAAAAAGTTTTCTTTAAATAGAAAGATTAATTTGTGTAATGTATACACCCCTGCATTTACTTTAGTGAAAAGATGTACATTCATCCAAAAATTAAAAAAAAAAAAAAAACACAAGAAACTTATAACTAATTATTTACAGATTTTAAAAGCATCAGTAATTGTATCAGAATCTGGAAAACTATGGGATTCGTCACATCGGAACACAGCCAGAATATTTTGCCTGTGTTGAAAGATGATACAGTTAAGGATAGTTGTTTTTTCTATATGTCTTGATCTATATAATACAGTAAAGTTGATTTTCTTTCTTTTATATCATTAATTTAATCTATTCTGCAAGTCACTTAGACAATATCTAGAATATACATTTAATGTCTTTTTGGGGGGGGGGTGAGGAGAGGATGTTCCCCGATTTTTATTACATGAGGCCTCACCTAATTAATATATATTTGTAAAAAAAAGCCAAAAATCTAGCAGGACTATCTGGCATTGTCCAAACAAAAGTATAATATATGTCTATTCCAACTTTTATCTCTCTGCGTCTCTCATTCGTCCCTATATCTCTCTTTCTCCTACCCTGTTTTACCCCCCTCTCTTTCACCAATCCCCTCTTTCTCCTCTGCAGCCCATTACTCTCTACCTGGGGACACACACACGCACACTTTATATAATAGACACCTTTAGTAATTAATTGGCATTTTCTTTCCAAGTTAGTTCATGTAACACTGAAAATCAACATCCCTTGATAAATTCTAACTCAGTTGACTCTCAGAGAATTAATCATTTCTTTTACATTTTGGATATTATTCATCCAGGGCAACACCAATCAAGAATATATCAACTTTGTGGGTTTTACTTTTAGTTAAACATAAAACATACACACACAGGAAAAGATAAAAAAAAATATCAGGACCTAAAAATTGATCTAACAATATGATCTCTGAAAGAAATAAACATTATACCGGTTGTGGCAGGAGCAACTGGCCTAATAAAAAAGAATCTTCAGAAATACTTTGAAGCAATCCCAGGAAGACCAAGCTGTAATGAAATATAAATAGCAGTCATAAAGGGAACAACGTCTATTCTTAAAAGAGCCATCGGATATAAATTTAAACTATAAGCGAATCAAGTGCTAGCTCCAGGAGGAGTTAGCTCCCTTGATCTCTTAAAGTTAACTGAAGCAAAAAAAAAACAAAAAACAAACAAGAGAACTGCACTTTTGTATAGATTAAATCAATATTTTCATGGGGAAATGTCGGGACACAGGTCCTGCTAGTTGTTTTTTTTTTTTTGTTTTTTTTCCTTATTTATTATTTAATGTCTTCATTATTTTATATTCATTGTTTATAATATATTATTTATATTTCATTTCTCATTGTTCTAGGCCCTTGCTGAAGCTATTCGTTCAGTGACAGAAATGAATCCTGACTTATCAGTTGAACGGATTGAATACATGCAAGAAATTGAGTAGAAAACATAAACGCTACAAATGATCACGAAAACCCACGGCTGATAAGTCTCTCTCTCTCAAGTAAGTTAAAACCATGTTTACTTCTCAAAGTAAATAGACACAAAGAATAATTTATACATTTACTGGAAATTTAAAATCACGAAATATTTATTATTATTACCAGCAGTGAAAGATTATGTGGTATTTTTTTTTTTATGACCTAGGTTGGGGGTGTTTATACTATGACAACATAGTGTAAACACCCCCAACCACCCCATGTTAAGAACGGTTTTCGGCATAAACATCCCACCAACATCCCCTACTGGCTTTTCAGGTTGGAGGGTGTTTATTCCGAAAGCTGTTCTTAACATGGGGAGGTTGGTTATATACGCTGGGGCACGTTGTAAAAATTTACCGATTTTGTTTTAAACAAAATCAATTTAAAAAAAAAAGAAAAGAAGATAATTAAAGGAATCGTTTTTGGCATCGGAAAATATACACAATTTTTTCCTGTTCTAATGCCCCAAGAAGTTTCAATTTTTTCAATTCTCGATTCTGATTAGTCGTCGCAACACTAATACGTGTATATATATATATATATATATATATACTTCATTTAATCACATAAATTCATATACGAAATTGCCATATATATTTTATAATTTATATATATATAGATATATATAAATAAATGCAGATTCTGAGTTTGACAAGAGGATTAAGTTACATCGATTCAAACATTGTGAAAACATTAGTTGAAATAATGCAAATAATACAAATTATCAATCCCCCCTCAAAAATTCAGAAACAGAAATACTTATATCAGAAACATAAAAATAATGTCAATTAGTATAAAATAGATATTTCAATCTTTCTTGACATCAAAAAAGAAAGACATTTTAAAGAAGTGAAGTAAGGTGATGGTGTAATTAATAATTAATGGTGTAAGTTGGGTACGATTTCATTATTTAAGGGGACAGTTCAACAAGAACTTGTTTACATTAGCCTTGAAGGTTACCAGACTGTAGTTGACTGGTAAGCAGGCCAATGAACAGTGTTCCACAGACGGGCAGTTATAGGAAAGAAGCTGTGTTCGTTGAATTTGCATCTAGATTTAGACATAGGCAGAAAGTGGGGCAAATCGTTGATAGTGGTTATAGCTAGTCGAGTGTTTTTTTTGTGTAAGTTTAGCAAAGGGGTGGGGGTAACCATAGATTGGAGCTCAGATGAGCACTTGCCATAACATCTGTTACATTCTGACATGTGTTTGATAACTAGGGCTGTGACAACAGAATATTCTTTTTATTGTTTTGACTCTCAAGTATATATTCAACACAGTTGCTCTATATAAAAGCATATAAGATATTAATGGATATATAAAAGCATATAAGATTAATGGATATATATTAATGAATATATAAAAGCATATAAGATTAATGGATATATATTAATGAGTATATAAAAGCATATAAGATATTAATGGATATATATTAATGGATATATAAAAGCATATAAGATATTAATGGATATATATTAATGAATATATAAAAGCATATCAGATTAATGGATATATAAAAGCATATAAGATTAATGGATATATATTAATGAATATTTAAAAGCATATAAGATATTAATGAATATATATTAATGAATATATAAAAGCATATAAGATATTAATGGATATATATTAATGAATATATAAAAGCATATAAGATTAATGGATATATATTAATGAGTATATAAAAGCATATAAGATTAATGGATATATATTAATGAGTATATAAAAGCATATAAGATTAATGGATATATATTAATGAGTATATAAAAGCATATAAGATTAATGGATATATATTAATGAGTATATAAAAGCATATAAGATTAATGGATATATATTAATGGATATATATTAATGAATATATAAAAGCATATAAGATATTAATGGATATATATTAATGAATATATAAAAGCATATAAGATTAATGGATATATATTAATGAGTATATAAAAGCATATACGATTAATGGATATATATTAATGAGTATATAAAAGCATATAAGATTAATGGATATATATTAATGAGTATATAAAAGCATATAAGATTAATGGATATATATTAATGAATATATAAAAGCATATAAGATTAATGGATATATATTAATGGATATATATTAATGAATATATAAAAGCATATAAGATTAATGGATATATATTAATGAGTATATAAAAGCATATAAGATTAATGGATATATATTAATGAGTATATAAAAGCATATAAGATTAATGGATATATATTAATGAATATTTAAAAGCATATAAGATATTAATGGATATATATTAATGAATATTTAAAAGCATATAAGATATTAATGGATATATAAAAGCATATAAGATTAATGGATATATATTAATGGATATATAAAAGCATATAAGATATTAATGGATATATATTAATGAATATATAAAAGCATATAAGATATTAATGGATATATATTAATGAATATATAAAAGCATATAAGATATTAATGGATATATATTAATGAATATATAAAAGCATATAAGATATTAATGGATATATATTAATGAATATATAAAAGCATATAAGATTAATGGATATATATTAATGAGTATATAAAAGCATATAACATTAATGGATATATATTAATGAGTATATAAAAGCATATAAGATTAATGGATATATATTAATGAATATATAAAAGCATATAAGAAATGGATATATATTAATGGATATATATTAATGAATATATAAAAGCATATAAGATTAATGGATATATATTAATGAGTATATAAAAGCATATAAGATTAATGGATATATATTAATGAATATTTAAAAGCATATAAGATATTAATGGATATATATTAATGAATATTTAAAAGCATATAAGATATTAATGGATATATAAAAGCATATAAGATTAATGGATATATAAAAGCATATAAGATATTAATGGATATATATTAATGGATATATAAAAGCATATAAGATTAATGGATATATAAAAGCATATGATATTAATGGATGGATATTAATGAATATATAAAAGCATATAAGATATTAATGGATATATAAAAGCATATAAGATATTAATGGATATATATTAATGAATATATAAAAGCATATAAGATATTAATGGATATATATTAATGAATATATAAAAGCATATAAGATATTAATGGATATATATTAATGAATATATAAAAGCATATAAGATATTAATGGATATATATTAATGAATATATAAAAGCATATAAGATTAATGGATATATATTAATGAATATATAAAAGCATATAAGATATTAATGGATATATGCTCAAGAGTCAAAACAATGAAAAGAATATGCTGTTGTCCTAGCTCTGTTGATGACTTTCAAACTAACATAGGTCTTCATTTATCATTCTCTAAAATACAGTCTTATGTTGTACATTTTCATTTTATCTCAACCTTATATCTAATACTTTTGCTCATAGTTTTTCATTTAAAATCCTTATCCTTGAGTCATCTTAAGGCATTAAGTGGTAACTCCCTTGTAAAAAAAAAAAAAAACCCAAAAAACTGGATATTTTTTATTTTTTTATTTTTTTTTTAAAGGACTCACCACTTATAAAGACCCAGAAGCTACTTGAGGATAAGGGTTAATAAGTATACAGTGGTCAATGGGGCAGTGACGTAGTAATTGTTAGTAGTGGAAATTTGGTAAATTGGATTACTTATGGGGAACGACTCGTCAAGAACTTGTTTACGTTGGACTTGAAGACGACCATATTATAGTCAGCCGGAAAGCAAGCAAATGGAAGAGAGTTCCACAGGTGTGCAGTTCTAAGAAAAAAAGCTTTGTTCATGGAATCTACGTTTAGGTTTAGGCACAGATAAAGAGTGGGGGAAATTATTGATAGTGTTTTCAGCTAGATGAGTGTTTCTCGTGAATGTTTGGCGAGGGGGGGGGGCAGAGATTGGAGCTCAGATGAGCACTTGCCATAAAAATTACGATAAAGCAGAGACAGGCCTGCAACTTCTCTTCTGTGAGAAAGAGGTTGCAGGGAAGAGAAAAGGACATCCCCCAATAGGCTACAAAGTCTATTTTGAACTCTGTCAAAGGCAGGATAAGGTCTTTCTAGCAGCTCCTGCCCAGATGTGGCAACAGTACTCTTCCTTGGACATACCTGGCTCTTATATAGGTAGAGAATTGCATTAGCAGAGAGATATCTACTGGATCGATAAAAGGATCCAACCATTTTCCCAGCGACCTTGGCAACAGATTTGATGTACGTGTTGCATTTCAGATCAGGGGTAATGGTTAAGCCCAGGAGCTTGTCAAAACATAGAGCCTCCCTAAGACGAGTCATTCATTTCAATTGATGCCAGATAGACATCAGTGTTGATGATGTAAAGACAAAAGCTTGGTTTTCGATGCATTAAAAGTGACCAGCCACCTCTTTCCCCATTGTACCACATGCTCAAGATCAGAAGAAAGAGAATCAGAGAGAACTTGGTCATTTACGGTCTTTGATGTACTGCCATAGATGATAGTGTCGTCAGTGTAAATATCTACGAATGAACTAGGGATATGATTTGGGAGATCATTGATGTAGAGATGTTGTAAAGAAGCAAACACAGCTTAATTTTTTTTTCTTTTACTATGAGGTCCCTGCTGATCAAGGTCCAAGAGCCATTCGAGGATAAGGATTAATGTCTCTTGGGAGACTGTCAGACAACACTGTTGGTCGGTAATGGTTGAAGTTGAGTAGGGTTTGATTAACGGCTCAACAAAACTTGCATTAAATTTGAAAACAACCATATTATAGTCAGCTGAAAAGTAGTCTCGCGATACTGTGGCGCACAGACACAATTCTAGGAAAGAAACTTTGTTCATGGAATTTTCATTTAGGTTTAGGCATTAATAAAAAGTAGGGAAATTATTGACAGTTGTTGTTGCTTGATGAGTATTTGTTGCTAATGTGTTGCAGGCGACGGGAGGGGGGCGTGATATGATATAAGTAATATGCATTTTCTTATGGTTCCAAAATATAGACTTTTTGCTCATTAAAAATGGGCAAAAGTTAGAACCTGTTGACTTAGAATGAGTGCTTTATGCCAACTTAATGGTTGAATAGGGTTAAATGTGTACTCATTTTTGCATTAAATAGTTATTGCTATTAATCCCTAACTGCATTGAATGGACACCTTATCATAACAAAGGTGATACAAAATTTCAGTACTTTCCGATGAAACGTGGGGCGGACTTACAAAGAGAAATATGTGTGTGTATGTATGTATGTATATATATAGCAAGGGAAAGATGGTCTTCTGCCAAGAAGTGACAATCACAATATATATATATATTCAATTATATTTCCCCTTTTATTTATAGAAGTCCTTTAATTTATGAAGCTCATAATTTCAGAATATATACAGGGCGAGTCATGGGGAGCAAATGTTTTTAAGGAAAACAAAACTCTGCCAATATTTCAATAAAAATTTTATAATAAACATTTACTAAACTATGCCATTATGGAATATTAAGAAGCGAAAAATTACCTTCCTCACTCCCTATCTCTTACTCAATGAGAGCAAGGAACGTTCTAAAAAAAACATCCGTTTCCCGTGACTCACTCTGTACATATTTCATTAATATATATATATATATATATATATAAGAAGGTACGATTGCCGCTGGTTGGGAGATTCGAACCCAGCTACAATGCCGTCTCTGACTCCATTAGCTAGGAACAAATCGCTTGGCCAACATTAACCGTAAATAGTAAATGACATTCAAGAAATTTTTAATAAAATGGGAAACATTGTTGCATGTTGCAGTTGTTGCAGTTGCACTGAGAAAGCATCGTCATGGCATCGAGCCTTAAGTTATTTTTTTGTAAAACTTTCAGTAGTTTTTATTTTGTAAAAATACGCAGCCACATACAAAGTCACAAGAAATATATTTTTGATATCGCATGAAAATTAGTAAAAGATAAATAAAGAAATGTCAAATATTTGTTTAGCAAGACAACATGCAACTTAAGGTTTATTAAAATTAGCGACCTGTGGGAGTTGTCTTCATTGGACTATGTGAAGAGTTAGTTCCCTTGCTATATGCGTTAATGAGGTGTTTGAATAACTTAGTTACTTCCCTTTAATCTGAATATAAGTGAGTGTTTGCTTGTTTTCTTTCTCTTCGTTTCAAAATGTAAATAAAAGCAGACGCGTCTGTGTGTTAAACAAAAAACATGTTTACGTGTTAATTTTCTTTTTTGTTGATATCAATCCTACTTAATACAAATAAATTATGTTTTATTTGATTTTTTTAATAATTAACCAATATTTTGATTTCTAAAATGTTTTGATGCTTTTTTTTTGTTTTTGTTTTCATGTCTCATGAATTTTTTTATTTTATTTTTTTTGTTTTATATTTGAATTTTTTTTATTTTTTGGTTTTATATTTGAGGAAATTTCTTTTGTTTTATATTTGATTTTTTAAAATTTTATTTCATTTTTTTTATTTCATTTAATTTATTTTTTTTTTTTTGGTTTTATATTTGATGAAATTTTTTTATTCATTTTATTTTATTTATTTTTTTGGTTTTATATTTGAGGAAATTTTTTTTGTTTTATATTTGATTTTTTAAAATTTTATTTCATTTTTTTATTTTATATCTAATGAAATTTTTTTATTTTATTTCATTTATTTTTTTTTTTTGGTTTTATATTTGATGAAATTTTTTTATTCATTTTATTTTATTTATTTTTTTGGTTTTATTTTATTTATTTTTTTGGTTTTATATTTGAAATTTTTTTATTTATTTTATTTATTTTTATTTATTTTTTTTTTTTTTGCAGTTTGTTGGGAGCTGAAAAAAGTGGATCCGCGATCAACACCCCTCCCTTTTTGTTGCCTTCCTCCCCCATTCCCTTTTCCCCAGCCCCATTTTTTCCTTTCCTGCCCACCACTCTTACGCCCCCCCGTTGTATTGATACAAAAGTAAATCATCAGCCGTTTATTGCAACAAAAACAACAAAAAATAACAAAAACTGTTTTATTCATTTCTTTTAAAAGACTGAAAAACAACCAAAATAATAAAAAAAATGCATTTCAGAAGTGGACATTTACGCCGCCTGCTACTGCTATAATTATTATTATTAGTAAGCAAAATTTTATACCTTTTTCTCTCTCATTGTTTTCTATCTTTCTCCTCCTCTTCCCTCCTACTTAGCCTGCTGTCAAAATGTAAAATAAAACTTTATGCCTTACCCCCGCCCTCCACACTTACCCATCCCATCATCGTTTCTTATGGTTTCGATAGAAAGAGGCTCTGTGCTAAGAATGAAAAAAAAAAAAAAAATGCTTGAGTTTTGATGAATTTACTAAACTGTAATTAATAAAGTCCTAACCCGTTTTAAAACGAACAACAAAAAGAAAAAAGAGAAAGCATTTATTTTGTCTTTGAAGAAATACGAATGCTACCTACTTACGAACATACGTACGTAACGGATTGAATGAACAAGTGTTTTGTTAACTGCGGTTATTTGAATACTTGGCAGACATTTTCTTTTTATGGATCTACAGTCGGATCTTTTCTCCAATCGTTGCATTTCCGCTAATTGTAAACCTGCCGTAACAGATCATTATCAACGAACGTAGATCTTGCGGGGTTTTGTAGAAGTTTGATCAAGTAAGGCAGTTGTTAGTTCAATATCAGCTCAAATGCAATTATTATTAACTGAATGTTTTTATTATTACTTCATCTTTGGATTATCGCTCTTGTTGAATTTGATGTTTATTATTCTTACTATGTTTCAGTCGATATGCTGTCTGGATTTCCTTGGCCATCAGGTCTGCTGAGATATTGTAAAAATATAAATGTCCGCGTTAATTTGGACTATTGTTCAAATGTTATATTTTCATCAATGTGAGATTGTACATATTCTCATCGATGAGCGATCAAATAATGAAACGAAATAGTCTTTTTAGACGTATATTCTCTGTATCATTGTTATTGATTTTTTTTGTTTTTTTTTTGTTGCTACCGTTTCATATGTGCTCTAATCTAGTGCTCGGCAATCTTCTGTTTAACTATGATGAATAAACTCTTTTCCAGCAAGAAAACACAGGGAGACATTCGCTGGGTTTTCTTGAAAGTTTTATTGGAGAGAATTTATCCATGTGGAGAGAGACCAACATATCTTTGTGAGAAGGATGTTGTAGTTTGAAGCATTGTGGCGTAGTGTGAAAAGAGTTGTATTTGAAGGCTACGTCAAAGCAGGTTTGTAGCAAATCCGTGGACACGAGTTAGTGTATAAAAGACTGATGACAATATTAGAATGAATTCTAATATTGTCATTTTTTTATATTAACTTTTACTTACTCGTGCCCACTGTGTTTCCCACAAACTGCATTGACACAGTCTTCAAACACAACTCCTTTCACATAACTTATTTGCTTCTTAGTTTAATAACTTACTCTTAAGAAATAGGAGATGCAACAGACAGAAAGCGTTGGTGACATTCATTGAAATTATCTTTACATTATTGAACGTCTCATCTGCACGGTTTTGCTACCTGGAGAGAACTGACTAGAAACTTTGTTTCTCTTGCACGAAGCGTGACGTCATCTCATATCGTGATTGTTCGGCTAGATGTTTAGTCTGTTGAGTTTGGTTGCGTAGTCTGTCTCTGGGTGCATTTCTGTTGGCCTAAGTTGTGACTATTTATCAAAATGTACACTAGCTAACCTAATTGCTACTTGCGCAAGGCTCCTCATATGTCACACAAGCATATTATTATGCAGATAATAACGGTTTATCTGAACCGGAAACTTAAACTGTATTGGCTGTGCCCCCACTGTTGATTTTAACTTGGTTGAAAGCTGTGTAGCCAACTTACACGCCTGGGGAACACATCACGAGAAGCTAGATGAAGTACAAGTAATAGGCATAATTCATTAGCTTACAAAAAAAAAAAAAAACTCAAAGAATATTGATCGTCTTGTTTGGATGTTTTTTTTTTTTTTTTAGTTGTAATTTTTGGAGACCCGTTCCCGACTGTCAGTTCTGTCTTGTCTGCATGTGTGGTTAATGGTTTTCTCTTAAATGTTTCAAGAATATCAGAAGTTGGAGATCTAACTCTTAGTTAGGTTTCTAACTAGGTTGTTTTTTAAACCAAGAGGAAACAAAAAAAAAAAAAAAAGGAAGTGAAGAAGAGATAGATATATTTATATATTACTTTCTTTTTTGCCCCTTTTTTTTAAATTTATTTTTCCAAAACTGAAATTAAGTGAAAGATCAAAAAAAGAAAATAAAAACCACAAAAGAAACGCAATAAGCATTTAATTTTAATTTTTTTTTTTTTTTTTTTTTTTAAATCCATTCTTTAGTCTTTTGACATTTTGTAATAAACAAATTTTTTGAGCCCTATTTCCTTTTTTTTCGGAGCAACAACAGTTTTTAATAATTATATCAGAAAGGTTTTAGAAATACGCCTGGACAATGTGGAGGTATCGATGCTTTTTTTTTGGGGGGGGAGGGGGGTTTATCAGTTCTCGTCTATTATTTTTTTATGCTAATAATGAGAATGTTTAATATTTTTTATATCTCTATTGTGGGTAACCACGTAGTGGTCGGGTCAGAGCAGCAGCATTCTGATCAATTCGACCTGGGTTTGATCCCACGTAATGCTACTACTCAGCGTTTTATCCTTTTCTGGTCAATAAATGGGAACCAGTTTAGTTACGGGATGGGGGGTTAAATTGTGTTTATATATGGGAAAGGAGTGCCGCCCTCCTCTTGAAAAGGGGAGCCTTTGGATTGCCCTTTGACTCTTTAATATTGAAAAGTTTTAGGAAAAATTTTGAAAAAACAAAAAAAAAAGAAAATTAATTCAAAATTTAACAAAAAAAAAATTCTGACCATTTAAACGGTTTAAAGCTAACTTTTCTTTTTCTCCTACTATAAAAGACAAGAAATGCTGAAAGCTTTTTGTATTTAATTTCTCCTCTAAACAAACAAAAAAATATGGAAGGTGAAGAGGATGATACTCTCCCCTCCATTTCAATGTTCTTTATACTGTTTTTATGGTTTTTTATTTTTTAATTTTTTTAAAACTTTTTGTGATTTATATATAATTCTGATAGCAAACAAAATAAATAAAAAAGAAATATTTTGAAAAATAATCGGTTTCAGTTGTCAAATTTAATTTTACTATTATTTTTCCAAATATGGTTTTTCTTTTTCAAAGATGTATATTTTCTTTTCATTTAAAAAAATAAAAAAAAAAACATTAAATTTAATGGAAGGGAAAAATATTCAGTTTTTAAAACTCTTGGTCATAACCAACTTTTAAAATGTTTTTATTTTAAAAAAAAAAAAAAAAAAATATTTTTTAATTTTATTTCTTGCCTGTCATCTCTTCACTTCTAAAAAAAAAAAAAAAAAAAAAAGAAAAAAGATTTAACTTTTTTTAAATCTATTTAAAAAAAAAATAATAATAATAATTATGAAAAAATACTAACTATATTTGTAAGTAATTAAGTGATAATTACTTTCTATTTTTGTTTGATAGCTTGTAAAGAATTGTTCAAATTGTCCAGCTGAGAAGTCTCTTTCTTTTTAATCCTCCCATCTCAATCCATATCGCCACGCCAACCACCGGATCCAACTCTTCAGATTTTGGCACTTTTCGATTCACACGTTTCAACTTCAGCCGAAGAGAAGGGAAAGAGTAACGACTAATGCAATTAGCTTATTAACCCTAACACCCCACCCATCTTTCTCTCCTCCCCACTTCTCTCACTCCCCCTCTCCCTCCCTCCTTTCCTCCCCCTCTTTCTCCCTCTTTATCTCCCTGTTTCTCTCTCAATATATGAAGAGTTAATTATATTATCTCAATTTCTTCTTTCTTTTGACTAAGACCCTTCTTTTTCTTTAGCTTAAGTCTTTTTCTATGCCCTTCCACCTTCTCCCACTCATTTCTTAAAATTACTTGGACCACCTGTTAAAGTACATTTTACAATAAATTCTTGTCTAAGACGGGTGCAGAACGAAGCTTCAACTATAAAATTCGATGTTAGTTTGACTTTAATGTATTGTTTGCAAATAATAATAATTACATTTTTGGGCAAACAGTTTGATTCTGCTCAATCAGCGGCAGTGAATGGTTTACAGCTGCACAAGATGTGACTAAAAATACAAACTAAAAAGTAACGACAACAATAAAAAAAAAAAAAAATGACCCGCACGTAGAATATCGATCTATGTCTATGAATAAGTACGTCTCCTACAATATGCCCACGTCAAATAAGACATTGGTCTTAAAATTGCAAAAGTTTTTTTTTGTTTAATTCGGGAAAATTTTTTTTCTTATTTTATTTTATATATATAATGGTAAATAAAATATAAAAATAAAAGCAACAGAATTTTTAAAGCTTTTTTATGAATATTTTGAATTCTTGTCGATTACAAATTGCAATGCTGACAATATATTCTTCATGTGTGTAAAAACTTTTCTGATTTCAAAAAAAAAAAAAAAACGCTTAAAAAAAAAAAATAGTCATGTTTTTTTTATGACTAACTGGAAACCTATGTACAGCCAGCACCTCCTGGACTTAATTTTAAATACTTTCAAACACACACACACGCACACACACACACACACACACACACACACACACACATATATTGACCCACTTTGATGTTGAAAACCATTTTTCTGTTTCTACATTTCTTCAGAGGGCTAAAGCCTTTCTTTTTCCAACTTTGTCAGTTGCCATAGGTTCACTAAAGTTAGGCAACCTTGAACCTGGCCGGTACTAAAATGGGTGACCATTTAGGATGACCAGATGTTTTATGTAATAAAGTCTTGTGAAATTCATATTAATCTGCGAACTGATCGTACAAAAGAACTCGTATGATTTCTGCATGAAATGAGCCAACCAAAGTTAAGCAACATTTCGGCCTAGCTAGTACTAAATGGGTAACCATTGAAAAGTCCAGGTGTTTTATCCGAAAAAAATCTCTTCAAATTTGTTG
Organism: Euprymna scolopes; assembly: GCF_053919585.1. NCBI lineage: Eukaryota > Metazoa > Mollusca > Cephalopoda > Sepiida > Sepiolidae > Euprymna > Euprymna scolopes. The sequence continues at coordinate 50,059,497 of NC_136515.1, read as the reverse complement.
TTTACAAAAAAATAAAGAGAGAAAACAAGAGAACATGCATTATTTCTGTATAAAATGATTCCACAATTGCTGATGTGTTGTAAAACTTAAGAATTTTTGTCAAACTAAAGAGATTTCTTAATGTAAAAATGGTTTTCAACATTGAAGTGGACCAATAAAAGTATAATTATTATGCCTCTATTTAAAACAAAATGACAATAACAACCTTCCCCTCTGACCCTCAGTTCTAACTAAAATTTATATATATATATATATATATATATATATATATATATATATATATATATATATATATATATTATAACTGTTAACATCCCCCTCCTTATCCCTATCTTTCCCTCCGGCCTGCCTTGTTTTTCATTGCGGAACTGCAAAAAAGTACTTTTTTTTTTTTTCTTTTTTTTTGTTTTAATTATTTGTCCTGGATAATATGAAGTGCCAATGACTAAATGGTGTTGACTGACTGGAAGGCTTTCTACTTTTGGACATCTTCATAATTAAATAAAAGCTGTTTATTCTTAAAAGATGTGTTTTTTTTTTCTTCTTCTTTCATTATTTCTTGTCATATTGGAAGTGAAACTCCAATATGGAGAAAGAATATTTTGATGGCGAACCTGTTGAAGTTTGGAATTAAAACTAATGGTATATATTGTTAAAAGGGCTTAATTGATCTTCCCTAAATTTATAGAGGTTGTATCTATCATTTTAGACGGATTTTTTTTTCACGAAAATCTATAATAATAAAGGGAAAGAATTAGAAAAATCTAGAACCTTCAAGAAATATTCTAATATTGCGTGGTGTTTTCTATAAAAGAAGTTTTTGCACTAACTCTGCAGTTGTTTTATCACCGCGATGAGTTCAACTTCAACTCCGGCATGATTCTAGAGTTATCAATCCAGTAGAAAGAATCCTCTTTAAAATCTGACAACAAAAAAGCAACTTCGTATTATTTGTGTTCTTTGGACTATTGTTCTTGTCTTAAATGTCATTTTCACGTTTTAGTCGATGTAACTTCCAACCTTTTTCAGATATATCTGTCCGCAAAGACCCGTTGCACAATGATTACTTAAAAATACTTATACTTAGAAAAAGTCAGTTGTAAAAGCGATCTTCTGAAAGTTGAACGTTTAATTCTCAGTGTGTGTGACCAAAAAATACAATTGCAAATTACTTAAGACATAGCTGGTGGAATGAGAGCATGTTACACCTGTGAAGTAAATAAAGAGTTCCGTTCGAAATTCCATCCAAATTCTTCAGTTCGACAAACACTCCAGAGTTTGAAAAGATACACCTGAAGAAGGGTGGAGATTTGGTTCCAGGCGCACTTGATGCATATTTTATTTTATTCAAATTAAAACAACGTTTCTATTGAACTCTCATTCTTGACATAAGTATTTTTATTTTTTTTTATTTAGTGAGGGATACCAACTTCCAAATAATTAAAATGCATATCGTAAATCTATCTTTCAATATAGTTTGCGTGTCATCACATTTCGGCAGTTTTTGTATTCTCAAAATGTGTAAATAAAAATACTTCATTGTGAAGATATCGCTATCCAATGAGCCAACTACTACCGGGCATGCAAGCTAGTAACAATTAAACGATAGTCACTCGGAAGAGAAAAGATGTAAGCGTGATACACAAAATAACACACACACTATCGTATTAATATATAGATAACCAATCTTCATCTAAAAAATTCAGAAACGTAAAAATCATAGCCTTTATAGATGCTTTTGTAGTGAGGAATTCTTTTTTGGGAGTGAAGGTGCTGGCCCCACGCCCAACCTTCCCAGACTTCCTAAATCAGGGTCCATACAAGCTTGAAAAGTCCTTGAATTTTGACCTTGAAAAGTCCTTATTTCTGTCATTACCTTGAAAAATCCTTGAAAATGTGGAAAATGTCTTGAAAAGACCCTGAAAATCGTATTCTTTATGTTCAGTAAAAAATTGTGATGCAATATTTAAACTAAAATAGAAATAAATATTAAATTATTTTTTAAGTATTAATATGAAATACCATTAAATTATTTTTTAAGTATTAATATGAAATACCATTAAACTATTTTTTAAGTATTAATATAAAATACCATTAAACTATTTTTTAAGTATTAATATAAAATACCATTAAACTATTTTTTAAGTATTAATATAAAATACCATTAAACTATTTTTTAAATATTAAAAATAGAATTGAAATACATTGTTCTGAAATGACATCGTATTATTGTGGATACAAGAATACATCCTTTTATTATGAAACTAATGTTTTCCATATAATATTTTCGTGTAGTTTCGTGATAAAGGGATGTAACTCGTGTATCCAAAATACTGGAAATTCCAAATTTTAAAGTAAAACGAAAACAGCATAGACCAATCTACAATAACATTTAATCACACTTAGTTGGCCAACTATAAGTGAGTCAAAGAATGTAAATATGATTTTTGTATGTAAATGAAAATGACTTTTTCTGTGGTCAGCTAATTTCTTTGGATTATTATATCATTATTACTATATGAAATTTTGTGTTGACAACTGGAATTTTATCTGGAGAAAGCTTTGAAAAACTTTGAAAATGGACATTGAAAATCTGTATGAATCCTGTAAATAGTCACCCATCTTGTACTGGCCAGGCTCAACATTGCTTAACTTCAGTGATCTGGTGAAAACCGGTGTGTCAATGTGATTGTGCCATAAAGAAACGTAAAAAGATGCATATTTTATCTTATTCAAATTAAATCAACATTTCTATATGGAATTCACCCCCTTGACATTATTCTCGCGTTGTCTACGCACTGTTACAACATTCCAAAATACAACCGCTGAGATACAGCGCGCAGCTCTTTACAAACAGATATTTCTTTCTCCACCTTCACAACATGGAGAGAAAGAAGAGAAGAAAAAAAAAGAAAGGAAACAACATACTGAGGATGGAGTATAGCTCCGAAATATATTTATGTTATAAATTTCAAACAAGTAAAATATTTATTTTCTAATATTACGTTGTGATTTGGCTTTCAAGCGCACTCGATCCATATTCTATTTTATTCAAATTAAATCAATGTTTCTATATGGAATTCACACCCTTTGAACTTGTATAATGTCAATCTGAGTAAAGATACATTTTCTGACCTCCTCCTACCAGGTTTTCTCACTTTATCGTTAGTTTACGTAAAAATATTTTTGGGGGGAGGGGGGTGCTTTTTGATTTTTTTTTTTGTTTATGTTAAATGAATTTTTAGCATGTTAAGTACATGATATATTTAAATTTATCATGTCTCATTTAATTTCTTTTGTTTATGTTAAATGAATTTTTAGCATGTTAAGTACATGATATATTTCAATTTATCATGTCTCATTTAATTTCTTTTGTTTATGTTAAATGAATTTTTAGCATGTTAAGTACATGATATATTTAAATTTATCATGTCTCATTTAATTTCTTTTGTTTATGTTAAATGAATTTTTAGCATGTTAAGTACATGATATATTTAAATTTATCATGTCTCATTTAATTTCTTTTGTTACACATTTGACCACATAATATTTGCTGTGATGTTCCTGAGGGATTGGTTATTTGTATTATTCGGATTCATCGCACTACTGTTCTCATCTTGAGTGTGATTTTCACAACGTTTCGGTCGATGTAACCTCCGACCTTTTTCAGGTATATCTTGTCGAACTCGGGAATTTTGGGGATTTCGAACTGAACCCTTTATTTACTTAACGGCGGATAGCATGCTCTTGTTTCATCAGCTATCACTGGATAGAGGTCCTAAATAATTCGCAATTGTATTTTTTAGTCGCCCACACTGAGGATTGAACCCTCAATCTTCAGTAGAATATCACTTTTTACCATTGATTTTTCCAAGTACTCTAACCATTGTGAATTATTTAGGATCTCTATCCAGACATGGCTGATGAAACAAGAGCACGCTACCCCAGTAAAGTAAATAAAGGGTTCCGCTCGAAATCCTGTCAAAATTCCTGAGTTCGACAAGATACACCTGAAGAAGGTCGGACGTTACATCGACCGAAACGTTGTGAAAATCACTCAAGATGAGAACAATAGTTTGATGAATCCAAATAATACGAACATTTGTTGTGTTGGACATGAAACTCAAATGCGGATAAAGCATATTTTGATGGCGATTGAAGTTGTTGAGACGTTTGGTATCTTGGTGATACCATTGGAGCACAGGCTGGAGCAGGTGTTAATGTGTTTGCAAAAGTTAGGATTTGGAAGGAAGAATAAGCTTAAAGAACTTCTACGATTGAAAACAAAAAAGTTAATCCATTGAAAAACCGGAAACTATTTCATCGTTCTACCGGTGATGGATAACTCATGCTGGGAGTTTGTTTAAAGTGAAGCTGGTTTGAGCACAACTAGCCTCACTCTTTCGGTTCAATCAACAACATAACAGGGTCGAGAGAGTTGGAGGGAAGTGGGATGCAGGAGCTGCCAGAAATGTTGACGTTTTCCTACATATTGCACCTGGTATTCCTAAGTGGTCACCCATCTGGTATTGATCAGGGTGTTGCTTAATTTTGGTGATCTAACGGAAACCAGTGTCAATGTGATTATGCTGTATTTTGCCATTACTAACCATTTAATGGTGGAATCTATCGGGTATCTGTATGCGGTGTGATTATATGAGTGAAACCAGGCCAGTGACTGAAAATCTATGTTGCATTGGAGAGAAATGAGATATGATACTAATATGTTAGATGTACAAAGTTTTATAGATAGGCTTGGATCTGATGAGCTCAAAGGAAGATTAAATCTGAATAGTATACAGGGTTCGCACATATTTGAAAAGTCCTGGAATTTTGACTTTTGTCTTGAAAAGGCCTTATTTCTATCATTACCTCGAAAAAGTCTTTGAAAATATGGAAAATGTCTTGAAAGGCCTTGAAAATTGTATTCTATAGATCCAGTCAAACTTTGTGTCGAAATATTAAAAATGAAATCGAAATAAATCTCCCTCTGTTTTAGCTTTTGTTTATATTAGACTAGCCTGGTTGCGCGGGTGTGTGTTGAGAAAAGAAAAAAAGAAGTTATAGTAGGCAGGCTCGAACCCGTGATGCGAAGGAGGAAAAGAAAGTTAAAAAAAAAAAAAAAAGTGACGCATTAGCTTTTGCGTCCATCGACAAACCGGAAGTAACATAAGTTTAAATTAAGGCTAGTCAATCGAAAAGAAGAGATGACTTTCGAAAATATCGGCGAAAAAGGCGACCCCTCTCTGGAGAAAAGTGCCCAGTTAAGCATGAAGGAATTAATTTTTTTGCCCAATTTTTTTATATTTGTCGTCCGAAGGGTCGTGCTTCAAAATGACACCGATCTCGTGAAAATCCGTTGCCTCTGTTAAAAGTTTTAGGCAAACATACAAACATACATACATACATGCATTTAAAGAGACAGGTGAGATTTATATTATAGATTTGGGTGGGTGGGGTGAAGAGGAGTAGTCTAGCGACCATAACTAAATATGACCTCCCTCTCCTCTAAAGAACTTTCCTTCTGCAGACGGAACTCTCCAATGGTGAATACCTCATCCCCACCCTAAAAATAATTGTTATAACCTAAAACAAGGCTCGATGGGTCAAATAAAATGGACAGGACGGTAGCAATCTTGGTGGGAAATTTAAAATCCATAAAGAGACTTAATATTTGCGATGAAATAATATAAAATATAAAAAAAAAAACATTTAAAACTACTTTAAAAAACACCAAAAAATTATAGTGGTAAGTTGAAAGGTAAGTTTTATTGGCGGTAGTTTAAAAAAATTTTTTTTTTTTTTTACATTTTCACCTTTCACCCCAAACAAGGCACATTGCCACTATCAGGGACATAAGCTACAGGGTTACTATGTAGGGAGTTGGGCAGCAAGATGTCGGTTCACGTTACACTTGAACTTGTGCATGTCAGTAGAGTTGGGGAAGCAGGGACCAGGAAGGGAATTTCAGAGTCTAGCAGTTCTGGGGAAGAAACTACTGGAGTAGAAAGCTCTCTTACATCTAGGGATCTCTACCGTGAAGGGGTGGGATTTAGCTGCTTGCTAGTAACATTTATTTGCTGTATATTTGATTTTTACCACATTTTTGGAATTGCTGTGGATTGTAAAACCCTTCAAATTGTTGTGAATCGTAACCCCCCCCCCTCCAATTTTGTTTTGAAAACTTGAATTTTGTCTGGAGAAGGCGTTGAGAAGGAACATTGAAAATTTATACAAACCCTGGTATAGGGAGACGTGTACACATGAGACTGTTAGTATCACTATGTTGAAAAAAAGGGTGAGAGATGTAGAACAGTTGAACTAGTAGGGTCGTAAGAAGAGAAAGGAAAACAAAAAGAAGTGATAAAAATGGAGTTGAGGTAAAAGATCAGATGCCAGCATATAAAACGGATGTTAACATGAAGGTACTTCTGCAATTTAGTGCCCGTTTTTTTCACGAGTCGCGTTTGGCAATGCGCGGTGGATGATGAAAGTCACTGGATTATACCGAGCGAACAGAAGCCAATAAAAAACAAACAAAGAAGAAAGAAAAGAAAACAAACAACCTACCGTAATACTTTCAAAAGTGTAGTATCTGTTTTGATGCTGCACTTTAATTTTTTTGTTCTCGGTTAGTGGAGAAGAAATCCTTCACGATTGAGACAATTTTTTTATTTTTGTTGCTTTCTCCACATTAAAAAAAACGACCTTGGTATCTAACTATGCCCTCGTGGGGAGGCAAAGTAAATAGAAATAATTCCACAAATTTTACCGTTCTATTTATTTATTTTGGTGGGGGGGGGCAAGGGGGTAATAAAAGTTTTGTTTTTTTTAATTGTTTTGTTTGTGTATGGAAAGTTATTTTGGTATTGTATTAATTAAATTAATGAAAAAGTATTGACACATTTTTTGTGTGTGTGGGGGGGGGTAGGACTATGACAACAGCATATTCTTTTCCTTGTTTTGATTCTCAGGTACACATCCATTGATATCTTACATGTTTTTATTAGAGTGATGTGGTTCTTGGTTGCATTAATTGTGTCTAACTGTGTCGGATATATACCTGAGAGCCAAAACAATGAAAAGAATATGCTGTTGTCATAGCTCTAGTTGGAGAGGGTATATATTTTTTCATTACATTTTTTTTTCAAGGCTATTTCTTTAAGGATAGTATTTTCTACCGATCGAAGTAAAGCAATCGACGATGGCCAAGTAGGCTGAGAAAGGTTGTTAGAAAATATAGCAGAAAGTAGCTTTCTGCTATATGCTTTATGATAGAGACAAAAGGATTCTTTCTGAATTTTTGCTTCCACAGAAATTCACTAAAATAACTGTCAAGCAGATCGCGTTGGTTCCACACTCTTTTATCTCGTTGTTTCGCCTCGTTCGACATCCTCTCTAAATGATTTATGGTATCCCTAGTCGTAGGGTTCACGAAATTATGGTTGTGGTTAGTTGTAAGATGTTTTAAACTCTTTCCTTTCCTTTCGTTTTTTTCTTCTTCCGATTTTTACCGTGTGCTCGCCCGCTCGCGTCTATTTTTGCTTACTCGGTATAATCTGGCTGTTTCTGTTGTTCATCGGGTGTTGCATCGGGTGTTGAAAAAGTAGGCGCACAAATGCAGAAGTACTGAAATGAATATGCCGATGACAAAAGTGAAGTGCTCGAACTAGTACACAGTGATCCCTTTATTTCTATTTCTGGTGACGTGCCCAAGTTTTGTTTAATTTGTTTAGACACATTTCTAATTTTAGATCATCTATAATGTAAATCTCACCTGTCTGTTTAAATGTATGTATGTATGTATGTTTGCATGCCTGCCTAAAACTTATGACAGAGGCGACGGATTTTCACCAGAACGGTATCATTTTGAAGCTCGACATCTTGGACGACAAATATCGAAAAATTGGCCTAAAATATTAATTCCTTCACCCTCCATTTGGTAGTTTTCTACAAGAAGGGGGCCATTTTTGCAAGTCATTGTATTGGTTGGATTGACTTTGCCAAATTTTAAGGTTCCGAACTTCCGATCGCGTCATGGAGTAGCGGTAAGACGTCAGATTTTCTTTCACTTTCTTTTCTGCCTTCGGGTCACGGGTTCGAGCCTGCCTTCCTACTATAACTTTTTTATTTTTTGTTCAACACACACCTCCAAACACCCGGGCAACACCGGGAACCCAGGTTAGTCTTTTATATAATTAAAGTATCTTATCCTCCTCGAATCTTTATGTTTATTAGCAGTTTTTTCCTACAATAATTGGTTTGTCAGTTTCTTTTATTAAACATCGGCGCATGTTCTTTACAAAAAAAAATGTATTTCAGTTTAGTTCCTTCCAAAAATAATTAATCCACTTAAGGAGACTTTTAGGTACTTATGCAGAAAAATGAGTATGCTATTGCCAGAATTATAGATTTTCAAAAGAAATTATTTCATATCCACTTCTAGGGCAGTGGTACCTTATATACAAGGATACACGAAAAAAACATGTATCAGTTAAACCTTAGTGCGAAGAGTTCTGCTTTGTCCCCTGCATTTTCAACGCCAAAAAGTCACAGTTCTTGTGCCTAGAAAAACAGTTCTGGTGATATTTCTACAGTCACCACTACATATACGTTCACTGTATGTGCAAAGATAACATAGCGTATACCAAGGGATTACATTCCTTGTGCATAAGAAGTAGTTCCTACGATATTACGTACCCCATCTTAAATTATTATATTTTTCAATTCCAAATTCACATATGGCGGTCGATGCTCTAAATTAGGTTTCACCCCATAAACACATCTTACGAGTGATTCAATTAACTTAGAAAATGGTGACAGATAATTCACAAGTAGCGAAACATGTTGACGCCCAATAAAATCTGTTCTTCTAACAATGTGTGTTGTACTCTTGCTTTCCAGTTCTTCAAAAACCACTCCATTAAAACCACTTCTCTCAAGTAGGGAAAGCGACGAGTTGAATTTAATTCAAATATTAAATATCTTTTTGACCTTAGGTCGCCAACCTTATTCGCCTAATAACCCTCACCCCACTTGATTCTTTAGAATGTACATTTTGTTAAGATGGCCCCCAGAACGCATTTTAGTAGACAGAAATGTCGTTCAGTTTTGTTTGAGTCTCCATGAAATTAACTCTTTATTAATTCCACATGTTTTTACGATTGTCTTGTTTTCGCAGAAAATATGAAAAAATATCTTTACCCTCCAATAAAATAGCCATTCATAATCGTACATATTTTTTCGGGGGGATTTAGCAAAAAAGCCAACAAATGTAAAAAAAAAAAAAAAAAGTGTAAAAAAAATAATTAAAAAATACAATAAATAAATGTTGCCAATAAAAGTTACTTTTGTACCTACTTGACTCTTTTTTTATGTTTTAAAGTAGTTTTGAATGTTACTTTTTAATCTCAAATATTCGTTTTTTTTTCTTTGCAACAAACAATATGGCGGAATGTTTGTTTCCCATGAAAAAGACCGTAAGGCGCCATCTTGTTTGCAAAACCGTTCGTAAAAACCGAATATTTGAGATTAAAAAATAGCATTTAAAACTACTTTAATACACACACACACACACACACACACACACACACACACACACACACACACACACACACACACACACACACACACACACACACGCGCGCGCGCGCGTGCGCACACACAAATGAAGTTATATAGGTACTAAAGTAATATTTATTCGCTATGGTTTTATTTATTTATTGTTTATTTGTTATTTTTTTACTTTAGTTGGTCGTTGGTTTCTCTGCTAAATCTCCTTTTTCTGATGTACGATATTCGCTATTTTCTACTAAAAATCAGAAAATGAATAATCTTTTAACAAGAACATAAAATTAGTATTCTATAGAAATCTTCAAATACTTTAAATATATTGAAAAGAAAAGAAACGCACACACACATATTAGGTTGGTGCAAAA
>NC_136515.1:50029559-50047059 GCF_053919585.1 Euprymna scolopes | reverse complement strand
AAAAGAGTTTCTGAACATTCTAAGAAGAGAGTCTTTTTGATAAAAACAAGGAATATTACAATGAAGCTCTTATGAGATTAGGATACAATGGAAAAATAGAGTACAAGAGGACCAATAATAGTAAGAACAACAAATCTAACTGTACAATTTCATATAACATGGCAATGAGAGCTAGAAAGAAACCGAAGATTAATAAGGGATACGTTAATAAGGATCAAAAGAATGGGAACGGAGGGAGTAATAATAACAGCGGAACAGGTAATGACGAGGGTATCATTAATAAAAGAAATAGACGCAAGAGACAGGTTCGGTTCAACCCGCCATTCAGCGAGTATATAAAAAATAATATACCTAGAGAATTTTACGGAATAATTGATAAAAACTTCGGATAATAGATTAAGCAAAATAATAAATAGAAACTCGGTAAAATTATCTTTCTCGACATTAAGCAACTTAACTTACATTATAATAAGCCCCAATAATAGGGAAATCAGCAAAATAAGGAATAATAACGAGTTAGCATCGGATGAAAGTGTCTTAGACAGAAAATGTAATTGCAGAATACCTGGCAATTGTCCGTTGGACGGTAAATGCCTAACCTCAGAAATAGTGTATAAATGCGAGATTAAGACCGATAGTACTAGGAAGATATATCTTGGGGCCACGGATGGTGTTTTTAAAGAAAGATACAGAAACCATGTAGTATCTTTAAAAAAAAACCCAGAGATGGAAACTAATAGAGAAGGCGTTAACGATAGCAGGGTGCAGCGCACAAGAATCAACATTAGAAATAAAAGGAGGAATACAACTGCATTAGGGGATTGGGTCAGGGAACTTAATAGAAACAATAAAGATTGTGAATTGAAATGTCCAGTAGTCGATAGGGGGAGGAAGTATAGCCATGGGAAATCAAAAAGGTGCAATCTATGTTTATTGGAAGCCTTCTACATAGTGAATCCTAAAGAAGAAATATTAAATAAAAGGCTAGATGCTATACAGGGATGTCTTCATAGGAATATGTTTCTGCTATCACGTCTTAAATTTAACTGAGGTAAAAACTTTATATAATAATAAAGATCCTTGGGTACAAGGCCAAATTTTAATGTAGAGTTAAATAGCTTGGAATGATGTAGTCCAAACGAAGGATCCAAATCTAGTAAGCAAAAATATATGACATCACTAAAATTTCCATCTCTTTAACAGCGCCAGCCCTCTCCCCTCCTTTTTGAATTTCCAACGTCTTTTTCCGTTTTTCTGAAATAGAACTGCATCACACTGTGCACGTGAAACATTTTCAAATATTTTGTACTGGTATTTTTTGTTTCTTAATCTCATTCATCCAGAGGAAGTTTCGAAATAAAGACGAAACGTTGATGAACACACAATACGGTTTGTTCCTTTTTATTTCTCTGTCTCTCTCTATATATATGTTTCGATAACAATATCAATATATATATATATGTATCGATCACCATATCAATATATATATGCATCGATCACAATGTCAATATATATGTATCGATCACCATATCAGTATATATGTATCGGTAACCATATCAATATATATATATATGTATCAATCACCATATCAATATATATGTATCGATCACCATAAAATGACTTGGTGTATACTTTTCCCAACATTTCCCTTTTTTCTTTTTCCCGTCAGAAATTCGTTCCCTTATTTCTTCTTTTCCTCTTTCGTTTTCATTTGTAAAAAAAGAAGAAGGAATTCCAATGTATTTCTCTAAATATTCTAAGACAAAGTTTTAATACGTTAGAAGGGGAAACTCGGTTTACTGTTTAAATAACGATAATGTAGTTTTTTTTTTTATATTTTCAGAAATTTCACTGAATAACTGCCGAAATGTTTGTTGTTCAAAATTAAAGTTAACAATGTTAAAAAGCCAGGTAAAACGAGGCAAAACCAAGTCCAAGTGCCATTGAATATTCTTCGATTGTGTCTGTAAATTCCCCAAACTGAAAACTATGTGTTTAAAGATTCTTTAAAAAAAAAATCTGTGTGGAAGAATATAAGTGTAAACCTATTGTCATAATTGTCGTTTCTTACCTAGGTTTTAAAAAAAAAAAAAAAAAAAAGGGGAGTACCTTTATTAGTCAAGAAGACTTCCGAGAGGAATCAAATTAATTAGATGGGTTAATGTAGGTTTGGTATCAACGTGATGGGTCGGGAGTCTATATGGGTTCCGGTGAGTCATTTGTATTACGTCTGCAAGTCTTTAACTAATTATCTTTTAAGTCTATCAGGTTGAAATCGGTTGTATTAAATCTTTGTATACAAGTTCATTCTTTATTGAAGGGTAATCGATACATATATATATATATATATATATTGATATGGTGATCGATACATACATATATATGATGATGATGATGATGATTGCAACGTCTTGTCAGACGAGTGCCACTCCCACAGACATTTAAAATCCATGAGCCCAAATGTCTGAGGGAGTATCTATACAAATATGATGTTACAGAGTCTTAGCTTTGTACGATAGCTAAGTCTCTCTCTCGGTTCAAAATGTTGAGATCCAGCAACAAGCAAGAGCAAGATAGCCCGCAACAAATTAAACTGCAGACCAGCTTAATGCGGGTACTGGTCTTCCGCTTTATGGTTTTTTAAATCAGAGATTTGCTTCTCCTAGAAAGGTTGCCTTCACCACGGCTTACGGGAGCCCTCTCTACCCCAATACACATATACACACACACAAATATACACGGTGCTAGTTGGCCATTGACCCAGAAAAAGAGTTCATTCGCCCTTTGGGAGGTCGTGTTTTTAATCCTTCAGGGAGACTAGCCGCCCTCCTCACCAAACAAGTCTGGTGGGGGAACCAGTTTAGTCGCCGGTGACCCGACCATGAGGCAGGTAGTACTGGGTTACATGGTACCAGTAGCATATGACATGACCTGACATATATATATATATATATATATATATATATATATATATATATATATTCATATTTAACTCATAAGTTTAAGACACCAATTATTATTTTATTAATGTTTTGAATTTTAAAAGGGAGTTTACTAATATTTCTTGTCAATGATAGGTGGATCTTATGGGGTGTGAATGCGGGTTACATCCGGGTATGTGATGGGGATTTAATTTAACATGTTTAATTAATAGGGGAAGTGGTTGTTATATTATATATAAATAATTATATTTTAAAAGGGATGATTTTGGAGTGGGATATATCTTATATATTTATATTTTAAAAAAAATTTGAGGATCTTCAGATCTATGTATGGGAAGGGTACGGGTAGGTTTAAAAAGAATCTTTAAACCCATACCCCTTAATGATAGTAACACGCCCCAATCAATATCTAACTCGGCATTCAATAGATTATACCACATATCGCTACCCTTAAATTCAATATTTCCTCAAAACAGGAATCCATACAAAATCCATTTACAGTAATTATATTAATGTAACAATATTTAACTACGATTAAATCCTATATTTAATACACAGTTCGCCTTCACTGAAAGGAACACCTAAATGTGTTTTACCTGCTTCTTACCGATGAATTTGTTTTGAACACCATTCTTTGATTTGTTTTTTATTTGGTGAGTCGCTAATAATTTGCTTAGATTTTTAAATGCTTTTAAAGACAGGTCGACTGCAATGAAACAATGGTACATATCTAAAGCATGTAACATATTGTTTTTATATAAATAATTTATATTTATATATATATATATATATATATATATATATATATATATATATATATATAGGTAAAATCCATTGAAAGCGGTCGGTGGTTCTATGAGAAAATAAAGCTGTGTACGCATTATAAATGTTTCTTTTCTGTGTCTTACGTTATACATTAGTACATTAGGGGTCATTTCGAGTTAAAAGTTTATTTACTGCACTCATCTGGACTAGAGAAAATCATAATTTAAATGTGTATGTCTCGTCTAAATAACTAACGATAATTCTCTGATATGGCCGACCAGACGGGTGATCAAAAAGTCAGATCGAGCGTACCGCGTACCGGAAAACGAAATGAGACCTCATTTGATCTCATTTCGTTTTCCGGTACGCTCGATCTGACTTTTTGATCACCCGTCTTGTCGGCCATATCAGAGAATTATCGTTAGTTATTTAGACGAGACATACACATTTAAATCATGATTTTCTCTAGTCCAGATGAGTGCAGTAAATAAACTTTTAACTCGAAATGACCCCTAATGTACTAATGTATAACGTAAGACACAGAAAAGAAACATTTATAATGCGTACACAGCTTTATTTTCTCATAGAACCACCGACCGCTTTCAATGGATTTTACCTATATATATATTATAATCCAAACAGACGGGTCATGACTGACTTCTTACGAAACACAAGGAATCTGGGCCATGAGCATCAATTATAACGTGGGCAAGTCCCGACATGTCCAGCTACAAGTTTATTTTTATTTCTTTTTTTAAAACACACACTCTACTACCACCCTCACATAACAAATTAAGCGCAACAACGACCGCCAACGACAACGTGACAGTTCAATAATAAGGTCGCCAGGAAAAAGGTCACTGACGAAACGAGAGTGTGTGTGTGTGTATATATATATATATATATATATATATATATATATATGGAAAAATTCTAGTATTTTTTTCCGATTTAGATGCAATTACCGATTCTGTGCTTAATTTCCGGTTCCGATTCCTATTTATAAATCTCTAAATATTTAACTTATTTCCCTAATTAGCATAAAAACACATGTTAAATATGCGTGTATTTTCTCAAGCGTAAAAAAAGTATAATTTTGATCGGGAGTGTGATCTCTAGATTTAAATTTTACTGATAATTAAAAATCAATAAATATTTATTTTATCATTACTACCAGCAGTGGAAGGTTTTGTTTTAAACAAAATCAAATTAAAAAAAAAAATCAGATAATAAAAGGAATCGTATTGACATAGAAAAATAGTCACACATTTTTCCGATTCTGATACCAATCCCGATACCCAAAAAGGTTTTGATTTTCCAATTCCCGATTAATCGTGTCAACGCTATATATATATATATATATATATATATATATATATATATATATATATATATGTATATATATATATATATATATATATATATATATATATAACTACTTCATTTACTCACATAAACTTAATAGTCTAAAGAAGCTTTGAATAAAAAATGCAAAGATAAAAACAAAGAATGCACTTTAGATTCCCGGAAGGAAAAATATCAATTTTAGCCTATAACAGACTAAGCACATACAACATTCGATTTCTAAAAAGTTTATAATGACCAAAGAGAATTCATTTATATATGGATGAAAAAAAGGGGGGGGCGTAATTAAAATTGTTAAATAGAAATAGACTTAGCACTTGCATAAACCGATTTCGCAATATATATATATATATATATATATATATATATATATATATATATAATTTTTTTTGTGTATCGACAATTTTGACAATTCAATAATAAGGTTGTCAGTAAAAAGGTCACTGACGAAACAAGAGCATGCTATTCCCATGAAGTATATAAAGGGTTCTCTTGACTCCCCTGGTTCCACTTATGAAGTTACTGTATTCTTCTTTGTTCTTTCCGGTTGAATCCTGAATCAACGGCACTAATTATAACCCGGGCAGGCTGGTCACGACTGATCTCTTACGAAGCACAAGGACCCCGGGATCAGGAGCTCCAATTATAACGCGGTCAGGTCCTGACCTCTCCAGTTACATGTCCTGGCCTTGGCCAAGTACAGATTTCTTAGCATCTGGAATCGGGCACTAAATATGACCTTCATATGACCTTCATAACACGCCCATATTGTGTTAATCTTCTGATCTGGGTCATGAAGTCACTGGGTCTTATGACGTGATCAATCCCAGTTATCGAGCATTTCTATGACCATAATTAATCCAACATTCTCGTGAGTCATGCGGTGCCCCTATTATAAAAAGGAGGTCTTCATTCAATTGGTTACTGTCAAAAGAAACGACATCTACATGATGCGTTCCTGTCAGATACAAGAGGGCTAGAAAAGAACGTTGTCAATAATCATTCCAAAACAGAAGAGGATGAAAACAAAACAAAAAACAAATAACACCAGTTCTTTCTTTTTCCATGATATTTATTGTACCTATTTACTATGCCTCCCCACGGGACAGAGTTAGACACCAAGGTCGTTTTTTAACGTGGAGAAAGGGTACAAAAATAAAAAATTGTCTCAGTCGTGAAGGGTTTCTCCTCCACCGAAAGAAAATGAAGTGCAGCATCTGAAGAACAGATGGTATTTATTTGCTCCCCCACTGAGCAAATTAGGCACAAGGCCGTTTTTAATGTGAGGTAAAAACCAGCTCCCCTAAAAGTAGGCAAAAAGGGGGCACTCTGGTTACCAAAAATAATAATTGTGCCAGTATAGAGGGTTTCCCCTCCATTGACTGGTACAAATTATCTTAAGTGCAGCATCTGAAGAACAGATACTACACTTTGATCTTTGTATTTATTTGCTTCCCCACGTAGCAAATTAGGCACAAGGCCGTTTTTTAATGTGGAGATGGAGGGAAGGGGGCACCAGCTCCCGAGAGGTGGGAAATGGGACCTGGATTAGAAACTGTTGGTATGAAGGGTTGCCCCTTCAGTGACCAAGTTTAGATATGTGGGGTTGGCCCCACATATGGTCTTTGCTAGTCATAGCTTTGCAGCATCTGCCGGAACAGATGGTATTTATTTGCTCCCCCACCGAGCAAATTAGGCACAATGCCGATTTTTAATGTGAGGAGTGAAGGGGAAATGGGGACCAACTCCCCGGGGAGTAGGGGAGTTGGATAGTGACAATTGGTATGAAGGGTTGCCCCTACATTGACCAAGGTCTTATATGTGAGGTTGCCCACACATATGGTCTTTGCTTGCAGTATCTGCCGGAACAGATGGTATTTATTTGCTCCGCCACCGAGCAAATTAGGCACAAGGCCGATTTTTAATGTGAGGAGTGAAGGGGAAATGGGGACCAACTCCCCGGGGAGTAGGGGAGCTGGATAGTGACAATTGGTATGAAGGGTTGCCCCTACATTGACCAAGGTCTTATATGTGGGGTCGCCCCCACATATGGTCTTTGCTTGCAGTATCTGCCGGAACAGATGGTATTTATTTGCTCCCCCACCGAGCAAATTAGGCACAAGGCCAATTTTTAATGTGAGGAGTGAAGGGAGGGGGAAGGGAAAAAGGGGACCAGCTCCCGAGAGGTGGGAAATGGGAGCTGGTTAAAGGTCAGGCATGTGGGGTTGCCCCCACATCTGGTCTTTGCTAGTCATAGCTAGTCTTAGCTAGTCATAGCCTGCAGCATCTGCCGGAACAGATAGTATTTATTTGCTCCCCCACAGAGCAAATTAGGCACAAGGCCGTTTTTAATGTGAGGTAAAAACCAGCTCCCCTAAAAGTAGGCAAAAAGAGGGCACTCTGGTTACCAAAAATAATAATTGTCCCAGTATAGAGGGTTTCCCCTCCATTGACTGGTACAAATCATCTTAAGTGCAGTATCTGTCGGAACAGATGGTATTTATTTGCTCCCCCACCGAGGAAAATTAGGCACAAGGCCGATTTTTAGTGTGAGGAGTGAAGGCAGAGGGAAGGGGAAAAGGGGACCAGCTCCCGAGAGGTGGGAAATGGGAGCTGGTTAAAGGTCAGACATGTGGGGTTGCCCCCTACACCTGGTCTTTGCTAGTCATAGCTAGTCATAGCTTGCAGTATCTGTCGGAACAGATGGTATTTATTTGCTCCCCCACCGAGCAAATTAGGCACAAGGCCGATTTTTAATGTGAGGAGTGAAGGGAGGGGGAAGGGAAAAAGGGGACCAGCTCCCGAGAGGTGGGAAATGGGAGCTGGTTAAAGGTCAGGCATGTGGGGTTGCCCCCACATCTGGTCTTTGCTAGTCATAGCTAGTCATAGCTAGTCATAGCTTGCAGTATCTGTCGGAACAGATACTACACTTTGATCTTGTCCCGAAGGCCAAGAGGTTTTTTTATTTGATATTTATTGTAAACGACTGTCAAAGTGTTGATGAATCTGTATAAAAGTTATCTCTTCATCAAAAAAAAAAAAAAAAAAAATAATGAGAAAAGACAACGCAAAAAAAAAGTCAGTAAAATATTATCGCACATTTTTTTTTAAACACTTTACAAGAGTAGCTAGTGACTCTATGAGAGAGGAATCTTTCGGAATTTCATTTTTTTGACATTCAACTATATATATATATATATATATATATATATATATATATATATATATATATATATACATGTTACAGAATGGATTGAGAGAGAGAGAGAGAGAGAGAGAGGTGAGTAAACGTGGAGTGTAGACACGTTTACCAGAACCGAGGGTCAGCTGACCAGATTACGTATGAGTGACGTGGTCAGGTTGGCTAGATCTGTGAGACTGGATTTGGGCTTTGAAGAAGACGGACGGCTTAATAGCTGTTCCCTCCCCTTCACTGGTAGTGGGGGACGCTGACGTGTTCAAAGCAAGCAAGATTTACTTCCATATTCTGTGTCGACATCTGGGAGGTAAATAAAAAACTATAAAACCCATTCATCGTCTTGGAGTGATAAATCTTCGTCTAACAGGTACCAGTCTCCCGCTCAAGAGAAGATGAATTCCAGATGGATCAACATCGACGACACATGAAGTAAGGTATGTCGAAGAAAATGCATGTAACACACACACAACCGCATATGAAACTAGACGATCATACGCACACGGAATTCTTTTATGTTATACACCAAACGTCAATTTGGTATCCCTCTATGATAACCCTAGTGAGAACTTCAACTCTATGTAACATATATATATGTAACACATTATTTTTGCCTCAATCTAATAAAATATTGAGATTTAATTTTAAACCAGCTTAAACCTGACAGAGAGACAAACTAAACGGACAAAAAAAAAAAATACGCATCTAACAAACAACCTCAGGAATAAACATACATAAGGGCCCTTTAATAAAAAATGGTCACGCATTTCTTCATTTCCAATCGATTGTCCCAATGGACATGCAACAGCAACAAACGATTTACCTGTTCGGAGGATTATTATGCTGAGCTGTTTTGGATCATGGAGAGACTGTTCAGGAGACTCAGCGTATTAACACCCGAGAGAACTTTCCACTATTCCTTCTCTTTATGTTCAACTCAAAGTAAAAGCACACAAAACAAAGATCCACAACGTTCATATATTCTTGATTAACATTGCCTCGGATGAATATCTTAACTTTAGAAAACAAATATTCATTCTCTATGGGTTAACTGGGTCAGGTTTTTTTTTTTGGGGGGGGGGTCAGATTTTTAGTACTAATTTGGAAAAAAATGCTGAATTATTCATCAAGGGATGAGTGCGATTTCTGTGCGTATATCCAGAGAGGAATGGGCTTGGCACAGAAGAGAAAGAGAGAGAGAGAGAGAGAGAGAGAGAGAGAGAGAGAGAGAGAGACAGACAGACAGACAGACAGACAGAGAGAGAGGGAGAGAGAGGGGAGAGGTTTGCAGAGCAGAAGAAAGGAATCATGCATTTTTAAAAAGAAAATAATTCCAAATCCTTCTTACGAAAGAACAATTTACGCTCCTGACATTTATGCATACAGTACTAACTTTCAAATATAATTATCAAAATTCTTTGTATTGTTGTGTGACACAATAGGGAAGAGGCATTTTCGAGGGAGCCCACGCTTCCCACATTTTAGACCCTTACAAACTTTTGCATATAATTATCAAGATTCGTTGTATTGTTTAGATTTTTTTGAATTGCTGTTCTCATCTTTAAACATCGGCCGATACGTTGGCTGCTTCTCGTAAAATCAGTTCTCTTCACCATTCTAATCAGTTTCCTAACACCGGAAACTATTTTCTATTTCTGGAAGCCGCACCTCAGTCTCGAAAGACAATAGATACCCCCTGTAAGGGTAGCTGCGCGTGAAATTGTGAAGCAAGATTTGCGCAAGCCCCGACCACACTTTCCTGAATCGGCACAGCTTGAGTCCAGTTGCAAGGAGAATCCAGGGCGACTAGAAACAATGCAGAGATAAGTGGATAACACATACAGCATCTTGAATTCCCAAATGGTCATCCATTTTACTACCTTCCATCTCTCTATATTTTTTTCTACTATCAGATATATTGAATATCATTGGCAGATTTGGGCAACTGAATCTCTGTCTTCTTACATAAGGCGCATTGACGTATCTGTAATTTGTCTGACCCCCCACCCTTCTTCTTCTCTGCAATTTCTCTCTCACATATATCATGCTGTTGCTTGTTCCAGTCTTTTCTATAAATACTAGTTCGGCACATGTTCCTCAGAATTATATAATCCAATTCCCTGTTTTCTTGGAAAGAGCTGTATGACATTTATATTAATTAAAAATGTCTACTGTCAAGAGACAAATTCTCTAAATATGTTCAAGGCAAGAGAAATAACGGAGAGAAAAGAGTTACTTTCCTTTTAATATTTTTTATACATGAAAAATCTGTTAAAACTAAGTGTTCTTCATATAAGACAGATTACCAATCCTAGTCTAAAAAAAAAAAAAATCTAAACTCAATACAAAAAGTCGTCCCTATAGACATACACGTGTTCAGAAAACTTGTTATTGTTGTTGTTATTTCATCCAATCGTAGTAGACGCAGGTGAAACGTGAACAAATCCCGATTGCTAGAGTTCTCGGTCGGCCATAGCAGCAACCAGCTCAGTTCCTGCCAGACCGGTTTCCTCTTCAATAATGAATTTCAGTGTTACATATGGACGTCCGACTCTCCTTTTTGCATCTGGAGTCCAAAGTAGAAGCTTTCCTGCCGGTTCATCATGACGGCTAATATGATCGGCAAGTGCTAGACTAGGTGTATCAGAATTTTTGTAGGAATTTTTGACACCCCTCACGCGAAACTGTGAATAAAAAAATAAAAAAAACTCGAAATTTCACTTTTAAAAGTGGGTTGTTTATTTTCTTTATCGATTATACTCCCAAAATAAACTATTAAAGTTGTATCAAAAGTAATAGAAATATTATTTAAAATTTTTTTTATAAAAACAGTAATGAAATTAATTGAATTTTACGAGCTCAGTATTTTTTTAATTTTTAAACTTTAAAAACCTATCAAAGTTTTCTATTGATTCTATTTTTACGATATTTTCAGGGTCAATGTGAAATTTTATGCTCTTTCCAATAAACCGAATATAATATTTTAGACAAAAGTTTTTTTTTTAAATTCATGCCCTCCCTCATTTTCAAATGTCTATTAAAAAGTAAATAATTAATTTACTCACCAAAGTTTTATATATCATAAATTGAAGAGAAAAGGTCAATAAATAATATATTCAAATTTAAAATACAAAATGTAATGTGTTTTAGAAATTTGCCTATAAAGTCCGAAGTTTAAAACCTTTAAAAAAAAAAACACGTTTTTTTTTTAATGAAACCTTAGTCATGGCTCCTTTAATTGAAAAAAAAATTAGGGCTTGAATTACATTTTTCGAGGAGTTATAAGCTTGGAAAGACGGGGTGGAATTATTCAATATTTTTAACGAATTTTCTGACACACTTAGTGCTAGACGTCTATGTCTAACAATATTAGAAATACGAGGTAGGGAACTATACAATGAATTGTTTGTTGGGTGACTTTTCCAGTATATGTTGTAAGCTAGTCGAAGCATTCTTGTATATTTACTATCGAAATGTTTTCGGCGCGATACGCTTAGCGTCCATGATTCTGAGCCGTACAGAAGGATTGACTCTATGCAGCCTTTGAAGACGTTGGTCTTGGTTTCTTTCTTGATTGGAGATTTCCATACTTTCTCGAAAGAATGAAGTGCACTCCATGCTAGCGCGATCCTAACATTCATATCATGTTCGCTTTCGGTATAGCCTCCCAGGTATTTGTAGTCGTCAACACAGTCAATTTCTGATCCATCCGATGAAAGCAACAATGTGTTAGAAGATCGATTTAGATGCACGTACGTTGTTTTTTTGGAGCATTGAAATACAGCCTAACGTCTTGACAAGCTTTCTCGACTCATTTCAGAAGATCCTGAGCAGACTCAATACAATCCTCAAGGTGTGCACACACACACACACACACACACACACACACACACACACACACACACACACACACACACACACACACACACACAATCACACGCACACACGCAAACACATACACACACAAACACGCACGCACATATACACGCACGCACATACGCACGCACATATGTTACGTTGTCGTATCATAAAATGAGCATTTGTTGTATATTGGTTGAAATTTGAATTAAAACGTGTCTATTTATAAAAGATTGAGTGTTTGATTATCTTATCAGAGTTAATGTCATTGTGTGTGATCATCTAGTGGTCTTCCTATTACATATGTTCATATGCTGTTAAGTGTGAATATGTGTGTGAGATGTCATTCGAACATACCTTCTGCCATTTTGTTGGTCCATCTGGAAATTCTCGTCTGGGAGGGAGACTTGATACCTGTTTTTGGGGACGAAGATTTATTTCACACCAAGACAAGAAATTGGTTCTATAGTTTTTTTTTTATTCACCTTCCAGTTTGTTTACAGAAGTTGGAAAGTGAATTTGGCCTTTGTTGTAGGTCTTATTTCTACTACGTCAGCGTTCGTTCCCCACCCCCAGCGAAGGGGAGGAGACAACGACGAAGCCGTCCGCTCTCGTCCAAGTCGCAACCAAATCTCCTCGATTCAGCTAACTTGATCACATAACTCACACGCAATCAAAATCAGCTGATCTTGACTTCCGGTCAACGTGTCTACACTATAACTCACACATCTCCTCCCCTCTCTCTTTCTCTCTCTCTTCATTCTCTAACACATATGCACGCACGCACACACACACACACACGCCCAGAAACGCACGCACACACACACACACATACACACAAACAAAGTTGCATTTATATAATTGTAGAAAACTTGTAGCAGTTAAAATATTAAGATTTACTTAAAAGAACAAAATTGGTGACATACAGACAAAACATCAGACAAAAAAAAAAGATTTCGTTTCTGGATTTTTTTAGATGAGGATTGATTATTTCCATTATTTAGGTTATTCGGACTACTGTTCTCATCATGAGTTATTTTCACAACGTTTCGGCCGATGTAATCTTTAAGATTCTTTATGTATATCTTGTCAAACTCGGGGATCTTTCTGTCGAACTCGCGAAAAATTGGGAATTACATAGGATCTCTATCCAGCCATGGCTGACAGAACGAGGGTATGCTACCCCTGTGGATTAAATAAAAGATTCTGTTCGAAACTCCATGATGATTGCAAAGTTCGACAGAAAAATTCGCGAGTTCGACAAGGTACACCTGAAGAAGGTCGTTGGTTACAACGACGGAAACGTTGTGAAGACAACATTCAGTATGAGAACAGTATTTGCAAGAATCGAAATCTATATATCTATAAAAGTGAAATTGTCTGCCTCTGCGTGTGTGTGTGTCTATATGCATACATTTCCCTACCAAACTATTCTGTCAATTTTCAGTCTACAGACTCGAGATTTGACATAAAGGGTATTGAGATTTGGAGAAATCTTTTTAATCGGTTTTCGGCCAGGAATTTGGCTGTCAAGAGGTCAGAGTTCAACAATTTGACCTTTGAAAACTCTACCAAACTCCTTCGCAAATTTTCAGTCTAAACACTTAAAATTTTAGATGGAGATTACTTGGGCATGAATCAAATTTTTTAATTTGAGCCCAAAACAATAAATGTTTAGAGGTCAAAATTGAGGTCAAATTAAAATAAAAATGACCTCTGCAGTTTCTACCAAATTACTCCGCCAATTTTTGGCTGCGAAAGGGTCAAAGCTCAAAAGATTTTACCCTTGCGGTCTCTAGGAAACTATTCAATCAATTTTTGGTCTTATCATTTGAAATTTTACATAAAGAGTATTCAGACAGCTTTTTAATCAGTTTTTAGGCGAAAGTTGAAAGAGTTGACCTTTGCAGACTCTACCAGACTCCTCCGCCAATTTGGGGTCTGGCACTTGAAATTTTAGATGTAGGTTACCTGGTCACGAGTTAAACTTTTAATATATATATATATATATATATATATATATATATATATATATATATATATATATATGTATATGCATATGCATATAAAGTTATGAACAGTACATAGGGCCGGAGCAAAGTCGGGCTGAACTGCTAGTACTATATATAAACAAAAGTTTCTTAGTGATGCACGGACACATCTAGCAAGCAAATAGAAGGAAAAGAAATAAATAAGGACCCTTTAATAAAAAATGACCACGCCTTGCTGCATATTTATATGGCCGAGCCCAAAACGTAAAAAACAAAAAAACAAATAAAAAACAGACTTGAAGATCATTAAGTGACTCATTAAAATCCAATCCCAAAAGCGGATGAATAAAAAATGTAAAAAAACAAATAAAAAACAGTAAAACAATGTTTTCTGTCAACACCCCAAAGAAATCGCGAATCTTATTAAAACGTGAAATTAATAAGCAACTGTTGGTGTCGAGAGAGAGAGAGAGAGAGAGAGAGAGAGAGAGAGAGAGAGAGAGAGAGAGAGAGAGAGAGAGAGAGAGAGAGGGTGAAATGGAGAAGGGCGGTGCAAGCGGCCTAATTTATATGGACAGTCGCGTGTGTTGCATTTAATTATTTAATGATATATCTTTGGAAAAATATCTTACGTTGAAATATACAGGGTGAGTTATGGGAAACGGATGTTTTTAAGGAAAACAAAACTCTGCGAATATTTCAACAAAATTTTTTATTGTGTACATAAAAACATTTATCAAACTGTAACATTATGGAATATTTAGAAACAAAAGATTATGTCTGACAAATGATGGCCATTTTCTCGAGCACACCTTTGAAGCCGCTTTCTAAAGTTAGTCTCCACTTTCACTAAAGTTTCTTCACCTATTTTTTTTTTTTTTTTGATATTTTCACGTCTTGCAGTCTTCAATTCTCCAAGTGTGCGTGGTTTCCCACAAGATTTCGAAAAACCCCACCGATAAAAATTGCACATAGAAAGATCGGTTGAGAGCGAAGGCCACGGGAGATCTTCAAAGCGTGAAATGATATGATTAGGGAATGCAGCTCAAACAGCAGTCATGGAGGCTCTCGTTGCATGAACAATGGCCCAATCTTGTTTAAACCACACTGATATTCTGAAAGCATCCGTTTCCCGTGACTCACCCTGTATCGTCAAACAAAATTGAATACATTTGTAGAAATTAAGATTAAATCAAGTCAGATTTACCAAGAAATAAGACTTCATTATTGTTCTTTGAAGACAACCTTTTTTATTAAGAGGTCTTACCTCGAAATATATTATGAACACGGTTACACACATTAGATTTATTTGGTTGATTGGTTGGTTTTGTTTTACGGCATATCAGCACTTTTCAGGTTATTTAATGCCGAATCCAGTGATTTGGAAGAAAATGTTTTAATAGAATATATATATATATATATATATATATATATATATATATATATATATATATATATATATATATATATATATATATATATATTTAAGTCGGTTTCTATTCAACCGGTAGTTGGAACCCTAATAGGTACTACCACTTCGAGTCAGAGTGGGCCGGGGAGCAATGGCAATTAAGGGGTGTCTCCACACTCCCCAAAGCCCACAAGCTGAGGCCTCATCATCGGATATAGTTTAAGGTCATATCCAGGACCGCTAGATTTATTTGGAGACATTAAAAAGAAAAAAAAAAGACTTAATTTATGTCCTATTTTGAAAACACTTATTTTCGATAAAGAGGTCTTACTTCGAAATACATTATGATCATTGTGTAGAAGTTGTAACTAATTCAAATAATATTTACTTAGATTACTTTGTTGCAAGTCTTTATAGCGATAGCGGGAACAGACTGTATGAGAGATAAATAGCAATGAATCTCATGTATGAACTTCAAAAAGAAAAGATCTTACCCTGAAATATATCATGGCACACAGTTACATACACGTGATCTAAATGAAAATCGACAGCACTTTCTTTCACTGACGCCGTAATTCGCTTCATGTATTAAGTTCAACATGTTCTCTAATACGTCGCGCCTCAACGCAGCATGTGTGCCCAGAGTGCTTTCTTCAAAACGAACTCTCGTGTTTTTCAATAATTCGCGTTAATTCACGCGACCGTTGAAAATAATCAAGTTCTCGTCACCATTTCATTTTTTTTTTCAGAAACTGAACCAAACAAGACGCGCAGACACGTAGGCGTTTTTGAGGCAAGTAATTTTCACCTGCATAATTTTATTTTCATTACAGTGGATCACTCTGTAGTGGTTGAGAGACTTAATGAAGTCAGATTTACTAAGAAAAAAAAAGAAAGAAAATGATTTCGTTTTTGTCCTCTTTCGAAAACATCCACCTTTTGAATAAGAGGTTTTACCACGAAATACATTATGAACACAGTTACACATATTAGATAACTGTGTAGCAGGTAAGACGTAATCAAGTTAGAATTATTAAGAAAAAGACTTAGTCTTTGTTCGTTAAACACCTACATTTTAATTAAGAGGTCTTATCTCGAAATACATTATTGGGCACATTCACACACGTTAGATCATTGTGTATATCGTTTTTGTCCTCATCCAAAAACGTTTTAGTAAAATGGTTTCAGCTCCAAATACATTATGAACACGGTTACACACGAGATCACCCTATAGAAGTTTAGACTACTAAGATTTACTAAGGAAAACGATTTTGCTTTCGTTCTCCTTTGAAAACACTATTTTGATTAAGTTAGATTTATTAAAATAAGAAAATACTTCATTTTTGTCACCCTTCTCAATACACAAGTTTTGATTAAGAGGTATTACCTCGAAATACATAATGAATAAGCTTGCACACATTAAATATCTGTGTAGAAATTACGATTAAATCAAGTAAGATTTACTAAAAAAGTTACTTCATTTTTTTCATTCTTCTCAACACTGGACTATTTCCATTTCTTGTATTGTGATATCCTTCCACGACACCCCCTTCATCAATGACACCCTAATCACATTCTTCGTTCATTCGTCAACATCTATGTAGACGATACTATTATCTATGGTGTCTCTTCAAAGACCGACAAATATCAGAATCTTTTTTATTCACTTACCTTTGACCTGGAGGGTGTAGTACAATTGGGTAAAATCGCATTCAAAAACGAAAATTTTATCTTTTCACCACCAACGCTCATATGCCCACTTTGTCCTAGTTGAAATGAACGACTTTCATCTTGAAGAATCATCCTACTTCTGAGACTCACATTTATCCCTGACCTAAAATAGAAGACTTACAACAGGCCGTTTGTTAAAATTACTGAAAAAAATGGTGGGATCGTTCTACCGCCCCAGAACGTATCTCATACACGATGCCTGTATAAGGGCCCTAAAATAGAATACTGTTGCAACATATAA
>NC_136515.1:50017059-50022059 GCF_053919585.1 Euprymna scolopes | reverse complement strand
AATAAAATAAAATAAAAACTAAATAAAAAAATATAAAAAAATAATAAAATCGAACAAGATTAAGAGGATAGAAATGAAAAATCAGCTCACAGCCGAGTACATTAGAAGAACTGAGAGTTATTCTTAAATGACACCTGCACAGTCGGAATACAATATATGCCATCAATACCAGAGCAGTAGCTTTGCTTCGATATACTGCTGGTATACTTGATTGGAATGTAGATGAATTAAAATGTTTGGACACAAAACCACGTAAAATGCTTACAATTTATGGGACCTTTGCTAATAAAGGGGATATAGGTCGATTGTATCTACCTAGAAAAAAAAAGGTGGTCGATGATTACTTAATGTTGAAGATGTTCTAAATATAGGCGAAGAAAGCCTAACTAAATATATTTCAGAAAGCCATGAAATTCTTCTACATGAAGTGAGAAGAGAAAAAATAATAAGACCTGGGATGATAGAGAGTCAGCGATTACAAGAGAGAGAGAGAGAGAGAGAGAGAGAGAGAGAGAGAGAGAGAGAGAGAGAGAGAGAGAAATTATTTGGAAAGAAACTACACAGTGTATTCTTTAAGAATACTTAATTAGACTCTGAAAATGTAAAGACGTCAAGGTGATTCCCATTGTGATTGGAACGCTTGGGACCATAGCAAAAAGCCACCACAAATGGCTTAATCAGATTGACAAGAAAATTTCTTTTACAATTTTGCAAAAGGTTTGCATGTTAGGAATGGCGATAGTGTTCATTCAGCTTGAATGTCTAAAGTTAAAGGAATTGACCTGATGTTCCAAAAAGAAAATCCAACTAAAAACATCCAAAGGTTGAGACTACTACTACTACTACTACTACTACTACTACTACTACTACTGCTGCTGCTGCTGCTGCTGCTACTACTACTACTACTACTACTACTACTACTACAACAATAATAAATGATAATAATAATATATAATAAAATAAATAAAGAAATGGAAAAACTTACTACTACTACTACTACTACTACTACTACTAATAATAATAATCTATATATTAATACGATAGCGTGTGAGTTCTTTTGTGTGTCACGCATTCCGGCAAATTTGATTGGTTGAGATTTAATTCTGGAATATACATTTAATTTCGGAATACACATTTACGAACGCTCTAGGTCCTATTTGATTAGCGTGTTCTTATCGCTATATTTGTTTCTAATTCTATAAAATTTAAATTCAAAAGTTGTTAAGAAATAATCGATTTTAAGTTATTCCGTAATAAAATCGATAACAAATCTCTCGGCCGGCGGAGACAAAAAATTGAGCATTTATTCATTTATTTTTTTTCATTATTTATTTTTTTTACATTTGTTTATTGAGAGAGAGAGAGAGAGAGAGAGAGAGAGAGAGAGATGGAGAGAGAGAGAACGAGCGAGCGAGAAAGAGAGAGCCAGAGAGCGAGAGAGAGAGAGAGAGAGAGAGAGAGAGAGAGAGAGAGAGAGAGAGAGAGAGAGAGATAGATAGACAGACAGAGAGCGCGAACGGCTGATTTTTTGTTAATATATTATTACTCCTATTACAACGTTATGAAACCTCAACTTTCATGAAAATCCTTGACCTTACAAACCAAAAAAGCTACACATTATTAGCGAAACGAAACCTTTTTTGTACATAAAATATTTTTATAAAAAATTAACTATATATATATATATATATATATATATATATATATATATATATATATATATATATATATATATATATATTAAATGACGGTTCATTTTTCTAAGTAAATTATTGTTATTACAACATTGTTTTAAAGAACACTATATTTGTTTTTAATTCTATAAAATTTAGGGTTTTATCTGTCAAAAGTTGTTAAGAAATAATTGATTTTAAGTTATTCCGTAATAAAAAAACGATAACAAATCTCTCGGCCGATGGGGACAAAAAATTGAGCAGTTATTTTTTTTTATTGTTTATTTTTTATATTTTTTTATTAAGAGAGAGAGAGAGAGAGAGAGAGAGAGAGAGAGAGAGAGAGAGAGGGATGGAGGGAGACACTGATGTTTTTGTTAATTATAGTTGCTACTACTACAACGTTATGAAACATCAACTTTCATGAAAATTCTTGACCTTACAAAACCAAAAAGCGACACATTATTAGCGAAACGAAACCTGTTTTGTACATAAAATATTTTTATAACAACATTAAATCTAATATATATATATATATATATATATATATATATATATATATATATATATATATATTAATTGACAGTTTATCTTTCTGAATAAATTATTTCTATTAACACATTGTTTTCAAGAAAATATTTTTATAGTTGTTTATCAAATTCTGCCTTTGGTTTCAAACTTTCAGTTTTGCATCGTACGATTTTTATTTCATATTCCAGCGATTCACGTTTTTTAGGTAATCGTGTTGACGGTTTTTTTTTAGCAGACGATTACAGTCATCTTGGATTTGGTTCACAGACTTTGGTCAAATTTAAAAAATTTTTTTATTGCTGACAGAGAATTATTTTTTACGCTATATACTTATTACACTTATTCCCATTTCCTGTTGAAGTGTGTTTTAATAATTTTCGCCTACCGTGGTTGTTTACCTTCAATATGGACGAAAGAGGAAGGCAACGAAGGTTGTTTACGAAGACAGGCAGCCAGAGAACGGCAAAGTAGGAGGCGGAATCAGTTCACGGCGGATGAAAGACAAACCCAACGAAATAGAAACAGTCAACAAATGCGAAGAATAAGGAGTCAACCTTGCTTTACTTATGGACAACTTTATGTAGCCTTCTCACGAGCAAGGTCTATTGTTAAGGAATAGAGAGAGGGAGAGAGAGAGCGCGCGCGCGAGAGAGAGAGAGAGAGAGAGAGAGAGAGAGAGAGAGAGTGGAATTATAGTGTAGACACGTTGACCGGAAGTTTAGATCAGCTGATTGGATTGCGTGCGAGTCATGTGATCAGGTTAGCTGAATCGTTGAGATTTGATTTGGACTCAGAAGACAACGGACGGCTTCCCGTTGTCTCCTCCTCTTCACTGGGGGGGGGACGAACGCTGACGTGTGTAGAAGAAGAACCCACACAGGCCAATTTCACTTTCCACCTTCTGCAGGACATTTAGGAAAAGTGAAATAAACTATAGAACTAATTCCTTGTCTTGGGGTGATTGAATTTTCATCCAAAAACAGGTATCAAGTTTCCCTCCAGGACGTGAAATTCCAGATGGTCCAACATCGAAGAAGCAGAGATAGGTTCTGAAAGTACATGTCACTCACACACGATTCCCTTTATGATACAACACAAATATATAATATAACACTATGAACAGTGTAAAAATGAAAATTTGTGCTCAGAATAAATCTACTCATGGCCAGAGAAGAGGAACAACCTTCACTAGAAATATTGTATATAAAGAAATTTTGTAAATTATTTCATGTATTGTTCATTTTTTAAATTATATAGTCAACCCAAATCTCATCACATTTTATCCAAATATGTACGAGTTAGGAACAAGATAATTAGTATTGAAAATATAATTTAATGTAATCTACACGGAAACCGCTATCTTCTATATACTTTATATATATCAATAAGATAGTGTGTGTTATTTTGTGTGTCACGCTTACATCTTTTTCTTCCAAATGACTGTCGTTTAATTTTTATCTATCTTTCTTTTAAAGTAACTCTGTATCTTTAACAGATCAATTAACCGATTTACTTTGCAAAAATTTTCCCAAACTAAAAATACCTGTTTACTGTTTCAAATAGGCTATTTTATTTAATAATTAAAAAAAAGGGGGCATGTTGATACTATTTTTTTTATATTTAAAAAATATGTGCACGTGATTTGACATTGGTTCATGATAGTCGTTATTGGTTTTATTTAATTTTCTATTTTCTTATTTGTTTAATAAAAAGAAATAATTCTATTATTTGTCTATCGAAACAAAATAAATTAATTTCGTTAAAAATGTAATTATTTCTTTGCTTTTTTATTCACAAGTTTTACTTTACATATTCTTATACAAATGTTCTCACTTTTTATTTAGACATAAAAATAGTTTAATCGATTTTAAAACATTAAAAAATATTTAATATGAGCGTGAAAAAAGTGCCCATTGATTTTTTAGGATAAAATTAAAATTTCAAATTCGATTAACAATTCTGTATATTGTTTTATATTATTTTGTTTTTATTCTATAAAATTTAGGATTTTATCTTTCTGGTACATGCAAAAGTTGTTTAGAAATAATTGCTTTTATTAGTTATTCTGTATGTAAAAAACAACACAATACTATCGATATATATATATATATATATATAATTTACAACAAATATATGAAAAACAACACAATTCTTATATATATATATATATATATATATATATATAAAACACAATTCTTATATATATATATATATATATATAATTATCAAAGTAACTGGAATGCTGAGACTGATACTACACTCAGAAATTCATGTTGAAGTAATGATTGCCTAATCCATAACAGTGTTAATTTCGAAAAGCTGCTGA
Organism: Euprymna scolopes; assembly: GCF_053919585.1. Lineage (NCBI taxonomy): Eukaryota > Metazoa > Mollusca > Cephalopoda > Sepiida > Sepiolidae > Euprymna > Euprymna scolopes. The sequence continues at coordinate 50,017,529 of NC_136515.1, read as the reverse complement.
AACAGTTTATGATTTATACAGTACTTTATTTCAAGTATATTTTAACAGTGGAGTGGGAGATATGACGTCAATCCCGAAAATAGCTGAAACCGTTTACGCACTAAACATTACATCATTATTTGATTATGATTTTGATAATATATCAAAGTTATTATTTTAGTAAGGTTAGGCAATAATGTGAGTTAAAAATTATGAAAAATTATAGTCGAAATTAATAACATATCAAAGAATTATGAAAAATAATGAAATATGGGTTAATTGATTTATTTGTTTGTAATGAAATCACCATCCCATACAATATATCAAAGTTATTATTTTAGTAAGGGGGGATACAAATTTAACAAAAAGGCTAGAATGATATGATAGAATGTTCAGCAGCAATTTATTACATATGAAAGATGCCGTTGTGGAATTTCCACAGGTCCTGCTAGTAAATAATTAATAACTTATAATCAAACAAATAAACAAAG
>NC_136515.1:50004559-50012059 GCF_053919585.1 Euprymna scolopes | reverse complement strand
CCTAATAATAAAGCAAATCGGTTGCACTGCTTAGCGTTAACGATAAAACATTTTCCAGCCAAATAGATTGGATTATTAAAGCTAACATTTTACTACTGAAACAAATCCTCCATCAAATGTAATCTATTATACAGGCTAATGCCGTAAAATAATGTTCAGTCACATTAGTCTATCGAGTGTCTACTCATGGTGCCACTCTTTAAACCCAAGCTAGGGAGAGGTGCTAGTCTATTACTATTGAAGATTTGTGATTCAGCGACACAGCATGTATGTGGATGCCTATATGAAGCAGGCTAGCAAAGTTTACACTTCGGTGTCCAAAATTTAAACGCTTATAATAGTTTCACTCGGTTGTTGTTGTTGATGATGATGATGATGATGATGATGATGATGATGATAAAAAATAAATTCTAACCCGGTTCAATTAATATTAATTAATAAATCGATCGGTGGCATTTTTCTGAATTTGTAAAAATTGCCGGTTTTTTTTTTAATCCACTCTCAAATGCATAAAAATCCAGATTTTTCCTCAATAAAAAGTTGAGACAAAATTTCCGACAGAGGTATGATTTACGTTGCCTCAGTTCCCTTCGCCCCTCTGTCGGGCTTGGGGTTTACGCATACACACACACAGCTATCACCATACACACGTAGACATTAACAAACATACATGCGTAAAACTCATTAACAATTTCACACTGTCGTCTGCTAATCAAAATCAAATGTATAAACTTATTCATTTAAACCAGTGGGACATGTGGAAATTCCACAGGAGACTCATTCATATGTAATATATTGGTGTTGGCATTCTGTAGATGTTCAGCGTAATTAGAGATACCCTGATATCATTGTAGCTCTTTTGTTAAAACTGCAAAATTATTTATCTAAACTAGCAGGGACGCCAACGTAGCCCGGTCGTAAAATACGCTTAAATATGATATTTTAATTTATGCAGATTTCGTATAACATCTTATATATATAATTAATTAATTAAGTCTACAGTATTTGAACCGAGTCAAATTTGTTGTTCTGCCTTTTCCGATTTAGTTTCAATAGTTTCGTTTCAACACGCGTTCTCCGAACACGCAGTCTTCCCACTCGCCGGCGGTTCCTTTCGCTTCCTTCTTTATACCCGTTGAATAAATTCCCTCGCCTCTAATTTGCATATCTCACACGTAAACATACGTATAAATGCGACGTCGGGATTTTAACTTTTTTTCTTAAAGGAAAAAAAACAAAAACAAAAAAAAACTCGTGTAAGTTACGGTTTTCCACACATTTAGTTAATTTTCTATCGATTCTTATACCAAGACTTACCAAGAATATATATATATATATATATATATATATATATATATATATATATATATATATATATATATATATAAGCTCAACTCTCTATTGCGTATTGAGCTTTTTTAATTCGGTTGGGATTACATTTTCTGTTTATAAATAGTTATTTATATTAATTTGAAGTTTACCATTGCGTATATCATGTAAACACTACATCCCTTTGTTTTTATCAATTATTTCTCATATATATATATATATATATATATATATATATATATATATATATATATATATATATATATATATATATATATATATATATATATAACTTGAGTTCCTTCAGCTGTAATCGAAGCCGAAACCAAAACTTATGGAGAATTTTTAGTAAAATTATTTATTACTAGAAATGGAAGTCCATAATAATTAAACGACAGTCACCCGGATGTAAGCGCGAAACACAAAATAAATAACACACACGCTATCCTATTAATATATAGATAGTCCTAACTTTTCTCACTGAACTTTCTTTTTACAATGAAAACAAATGAACCTTAAATCTTGTTAATAACTTTTAATGAAATACAATTTTTATAATTTTATGAGGAAGTTTTGATTATGATTTCTCAGACCTCCAAATATATAAGAGCCTCCCTTTTCGGGTAGAGCACTGTTATAGGGTGGTTTCTCTGGCTGCATATTAGCATTATGGAAAGTTCTTTGTAAATAAACAATTGAACACAGTGGGAACAGCAGTCGAATGTTTATATAAATAGACATATAGGATGTTATTTACCAGCGCTTCTATCATCGGCCCGATGGTTGAAGGTTGGATCCAGGGCTAACCTAGCCGCAATGAAAAACTGTGTTACAGCGAACCAGTCTGTCTGTGGATTAGGTTTGAGTAAGGACAGCGTTATCGATCTAATAAAAGTGAGAGAGTTAGAATCAACATTGTGATGGTGCTTATTTCGATCCAAATTTTCGTTTGAGCCGAGATATGTTGATGTGAATTCAAGTTAAAAACCGTAAGGACTTTCTTGTCAACCTGTTAGGCTACATGCAGATATGAAAAGTTTTAAGCACGTTCGACGGAGTTTACCTTATTTGCAGCAAACTTTGTAATATCTATGTAATTATCCCACGTTACCTAAGAATATCAGGCCGGAGAGCTTGAACTTTGTGTTCTGACGATGATGACGCAGAAAGAAAAGGCGACACGAAGTCGGCGGCAAACAGTGCATTAGACACAATCATTTTTTGCATAAAATAATAGATAGAATGTTATTGTTTTATTGATTTGAACTTATTTTTAGTATTATAAAAATATATTTATGAAATATTTTTATCCGACACTGCGGACTTCGTGTCGCCTAATTTTCTGCATTACTGTTCTTTCTACTGCTCTTGCTAATCTTTTCCTGTTTGTTTCATACTTGGCGTTACTAGATCAGATATTTATGCTCCAAATTCTGTATATCTTCAAATATTTATTCACCGTGTTTAGTTTGGTTGTTCTGTAGAAAAAATATTGGTCTTGCAGAACATGATTGAGTTTTGTAAAGGGGAAAACGATAATATCCGTATTTCGGCGCCTCCGTTCAGTCTTCAAAGACTGCGCGTGTAATTATGAGGCAAGGGTTGCGCAATCGTCAACCACATCTCTCCTGAATCGGCACTGTTTGAGTCCAGTGGACAGGAAAAGTCCAGGACGGCTGGAAACACTGCCGAGATAAGAGGAGGCACATACAACAGCTGGAAGTCTCTAATGATCACCCATTTAGTACTGACCAGGTTCAACGTTGCTTAACTTCAGTGATCCAGCGGGAACCGGTGTGCCAACGTGATCATGCTGTACTAATATCAGTATTAGTGCATTTAAGACAAGAATCGATATCTTTAGACAGACTGATCTGATATCGCCATGCCTTCAGCCGTAGCTTTTTTCGTCAAATTGACCGGATTTGATATTCTCTTCGATACATGACCTGAAATACGAGGTACTTTCAATAAGTTTCCAGAGGTTTTTTTTGTATGTTCACTTTTATTGATGAAACTCTAGTCCCCTTCGAAGTAATCTCCTCCGACAGTAATACACTTGTTGTACCATTCCAACCATTTCTGGAAACCCCATTGAAGTCTTCTCATGAGATCGTGTCAATGACCCTCATCACAGCCTCTTTCCCCTCCTCTAAGGTTTTCCTTGACCTAAAGTCACAGAGAGCAAAGTCTGGACAGCAGGGAGGATGAGGAATAGTGTTATAGCTGGAAATGTCTTCTCAATTATTAAATCATTTCTCTCTGATAGGTTCATAAGAGTAGTAGTTGATGGGCAAAAATCAGAAGCTCACAATATAAATGCTGGAGTCCCTCAGGGGTCCATCCTGGGCCCAACTCTTTTCCTGATCTACATTAATGATCTTCCAAATCACATCCTTACATCATTCGTAGACATTTTTGCTGACGACAGTACCATCTATGGTAGCACATCTAAGACAGTAAACGACCAAGTTCTCTCCGATTCTCTCTCCTCTGATCTTGATCACGTTGTACAATGGGGAAAGGAGTGGCTGGTTACTTTTAATGCATCTAAAACCAAGCTTCTATCTTTACATCATCAACGCTCTGATCCCCATCTGGCATCAATTAAAATGAATGGCTCTCGTCTTGGGGAGGTCTCAAGTTTTGACAGGCTTCTGGGCTTAACCTTTACTCCTGATCTTAAATGGAATACGTACATCAAATCTGTTGCCAAGGCCGCTGGAAAAATGGTGGGATCCTTCTATCGATCCAGTAGATATCTCACTGCTGATGCAATTCTCTATCTATATAAGAGCCAGATACGTCCAAGGATGGAATACTGTTGCCACATATGGGCAGGAGCTGCTAGAAAAGACTTGTCCTGCCTTGATAGGGTTCAAAATAGACTTCGTGGCCTGGTGGGAGATGTCCTTTTCTCTTCACTGCAACCTCTATCTCACAGAAGAGATGTTGCGATTTTGTCTCTACTTTATCGTTATTTTCATGGAAAGTGTTCGACTGAGCTTCAATCGCCAAACTTTCACAAGAAACACTAGACTAGCTGAAAATATTATCAATAATTTTCCACACTCTTTATCTGTGCCTAAACCTAATTATAGATTCCATGATCAAAGCTTCTTTCTTAGAACTGCACGCATGTGGAATTGTCTTCCGTTTTCCTGCTTTCCAGCTGTCTATAATATGGTTGTCTTCAAGTCCAACGTGAACAAGTTTCTGATGAGCCGTTCCACTTAAGTTAACAAATTTACCGAACTTCCATTACTATATTGTCCTTTTGACTACTCTACACTCTTTAACCCTTATCCTTGAGTGGCCTATCGGCCTTGATAAGTGGTGACGCCTATGTAAAAAAAATACCAATTTTGGTCAAATAATCTGTCTTTCTTTCTGATCTTCTCTGAGCACTGTTGGGACAAATTTCGTGCAAATCTTCTGCGTCTTTAATTCCTCACAAATAATTGTGTGTACAGTTCTGATACTATCAAACTGCATTTATTGTTTCGATAGACACATGACTGTTTTTATCCATGAAATTCTTTATTTGGCCCATCAACACTGGTGTTATGACTTTCCTACTCCTCCCACACCTCTCATTATCCATCACAGACTCACTGCCTTCCTTAATCCCTTTATGCTACTCAAAAACTGATGCTTGATTCACGCAAGATGGTCCTTAAGAATTTCATAAGTTTCTGTGACATTTTTTCCAAAGATTTAAATGGAATTTTATTGCATATCGTTCTTCTAAAATGCCCTCACGTCCAGATTGCATTTTTGAAATTCACCAGCTATGACAATAGGATGCATTGCAATTCCTGCTATAGGTGTTCATTTGAACCTGACACCATAAAAATTGGTCTGTCATTTCATAGCAATAATATACTGAATTTTCAAGAGTGTACTAAAATGTTAAATGCCTGTACAAAAAAAAGTTTGGAAACTTATTTAAGGAACCTAGTAGCTCAAATCTACCCCTCCCTGACCCCCCAGCTTTTACACATGTCAAAACAATTCAATTAAAGAGTGAAAAAATGTGACCATAGAGACCATATTGTGATCCTAGCGATTACATTCGTTTTTTTTTTTCAATCATATATTGACATTCTATTCGGTGACTCAATATTACTGTACCTTTTTTTTAAAATTACATTTTCATCCCAAACAAGACACAGTGCCACTTTGATGTGTGTGTGTATGGGGGGTACTATCAGGGATATAAGTTGCAAGGGCACTATTAAGTGAGTTGAGCAGCAAAGTGTCTGTTCACATAACACTTGAATTTCTGCACGCCGTACAGTTGGGGAAGCAGGAACCCGGAAGGGAATTCCAGAGTCTAGCAGTTTTGGGGAAGAAACTATTAGAGTAGAAGGCTTTCTTGCATCTAGGGGTCTCTACTGTGTAGGGGTGGGATTTTGCTGCTTGTCGGGGTTCGTCCGGGGTATTTACGTCGAGAGGATACAAAGGCTTGTAGTTGGTCTCTTTATCTGTTCTTCGACATCGATAACTTATTTCTAAAGAATCAATATTTGATTCTAGTTCGTCAGTTTTTCTTGCGGATCGTTGAAGAAGAAATAATTTAATGTCTGTCGATTATATTTCCTTTCAGAAAAATATTTTATTCAACTCGGAATTATTTTCATATTGTCAGCATCTTAAAAAAAGGACGCACATCAGTATCATTCCAATACAGATTAACCACTTTATAAGAACATAAATCTTTTGAAAAAAAAATAACGAAAACAAAAAAAAAAAACGAAACATTTTTAAAAAGAAAAACAAATTGTATGTCGTATGCTACCGAGCAACGACGGTTAGCATACATCTAGTAAAACATAAATTCTTCAAAATTTTGAAATATACAAATTTTAATTTTCCAAAAATATAAAACACAAAAGAATAAAAACACATAATCTGATTATAATTAAATGAATAATAAGATATATAACATTTTTTTTTCTTTTTTAATGAAGCTAAAACAAAAATTGCAATTTTAAGAGTTTACAGTAATATATGTATGTGTGCGTGCTTTGTTTTTTATTAGCAATAATTAAATTCGGTTTCGATTTATTTCTCTCTGGGAGTTATGAAGAGTAGTCTCCCTTAGAAAAGAAATGTCGCCTCGTATGTTTGGAAGTTTTATATATATATATATATATATATATATATATATATATATATATATATATATATGCGCATATATTATTTAATATATTTATATAATTTGATTACTAATATATAAAATTTATAAATATGTATAAATATTATATAGTGTTAGTTCAAGTATATATATATATATATATATATATATATATATATATATATATATATATGATTAAAAACATTGATATTTGTTTTCTATTATATTTTTCATGTTTTTCTCTCCAGATTATCGACATTTATTTCTTAATACGTTCAAAACATATATATATATATATATATATATATATATATATATATATATATATATATATATGTGTGTGTGTGTGTGTGTGTGTGTGTGTGTGTGTGTGTGTTTTATGCGAATATCTTTCATTATAAGTAGAGCAAACTGCAGGATACAGATGTACTTATGCTACACGGTAACTTTTGTATTTCATCCTGAGGGATATTATCAAGCTAATTGAAATAAGCCTGACGATTTCTCTCAGACATCCAGACATTTCTGTGAATCTTGTCAGAATGTTTTATACTATATATATATATATATATATATATATATACACACACACACATATATATACACGCACACACATATACACACACACACACACACATATATATATATATATATATATATATATATATATATATATATAATTCTACCCATTTTTAAAGCATTTCAATTTCTCATGCCTCCGATGAGCCTTCGGGAAATGAAGTCTTCAATTATATTCAGCTCTAGCTAAAAATTCAGTATTTATTTTACAAATAAAGCGGTTGTTATTTTTTAAAAGTAAAAAACAAAATTGTTTAGTTACATGCCAATATCCAAAAAGTATAATCAGTGAACAATCACGATTTAAAAAAAAAAATTCATATTATTTTACTTATACACTATTTTTTTTAAAAAAATTTTTTTTTTTCGGGGTAGATACATTTAATCACTATACGATAATTTTAAATAAATAACCTCGTAAGTGTGAACGGTTTCTATTATTTAATGTACAA
>NC_136515.1:49984559-49999559 GCF_053919585.1 Euprymna scolopes | reverse complement strand
GGAGGGCTATGATAAGATTTCAAAGAAGCTAAACCTTCCCAAATCCACTGTTAGAGCCATAATAAACAAGTTCAAATCGCAAGGCCACGTTATGAGTTTAGAGGGTAGAGGGAGAAAAAGGATTCTTTCCCCAAGAGATGAACGGAAAATTGTTCGACAAGTAAAACAAAACCCAAGGATCTCTGTTGGGGAGATTGTTGATGAGCAGAGCACCTCTGGAGTGAATGTATCTCGACATACAGTTGGTAGAGTTTTGAAGAGAGCTGGTTTAAAAGCATGTCGTCCGAGAAAGACTCCCTTATTGAAACCTATGCACCTGAAAGCAAGGCTAGCCTTTGCAAAACGTCATATTGATAAAGATGTTGCATTCTGGAAACGTGTTCTATGGACTGACGAAACGAAAATAGAGTTATTTGGCCAAATAAAGTGTCTTATATTTACAGAAAATCTGGCGAAGCTTTCCTGCCTAAGAACACCATACCCACAGTGAAGCACGGTGGAGGCAGTTTGATGTTTTGGGGATCCTTTGCTGCCTCTGGACCAGGGCGACTTGTTAAGGTCACAGGTAGCATAAAAAAGGAAGATTATGTTAAAATATTGGATGAAAACCTGAAAGACTCTGCTAAAGAGCTCTCACTTGGTCGTCGTTGGTGGTTCATGCAAGATAATGACCCAAAGCATTCGGCTAAACTGACTAAGAAATGGCTTGAGGAAAATCATATTAATGTTTTGGAGTGGCCATCACAAAGCCCAGACCTTAATCCAATTGAAAATTTATGGAGAACATTAAAATTGAGGGTAATGCAAAGGAAGCCTAAGAATCTTATTCAATTGGAGGATTATTGTCAGGAAGAGTGGGCTAAAATTACTACTGAAGAGTGCAACAACTTGGTTGTAAACTATGAAAAGCGACTGAGGAAGGTAATCAAGGCCAAAGGCTATACAATTGATTATTAAATAAATCGTGCCAATAATTTTGAACAAGGGTTTTTTGCAATTATGTTTGTTGTTCCTTTGTTATCTATTTTTTCTAAAATCCGATTGCTGCATCGGAAAGGCCAGTTAAAAATACATAATATACTTTGTTATTTTCTTTAATTTAATCTCTTTTTTAGAATTTATTAGACAAAATTTAACTTTTATTTTACCGTGCCAATAAATATGATCATCACTGTATATATATATATATATATATATATATATATATATATATATATATATATATATATATATATATATATATATATAACTTCAGTTCCTTCAGCTATTATCGAAACTAAAAACAAAACTTATGAAGAATTCTTGTTAAAATTAATTATTACAAGAAATGGAAGGCCATGACCAGGGCAATGACAACAGCATATTATTATTATCATGGGTTTGACTCTCGAGTATATATCCGACATAGTTAAACACAGTTAATCAACCGAGAAGCACATGACTCCATATAAACGCATATAAGATATCAACGGATACACACTCGAGAGTTAAAACAATGAAAAGAATATGCTGTTGTCCTTGCCCTAGTCATAACAATTAAACAACAGTCACACAGAAGAAAAAAAGATGAAAGCGTGACACACAAAATAACACACACACGATATCGTATATATAGATTCTGAAATTGTTATGCGATAATTTTCTAATTACTTACCTTAAAGAATATTTTTAAATACACCTCGATCTATATTGTAACTATTGGAACAAATACACCGAGGACATTGCAAAGGCTGATGCAAAGAAGGTGGGTTCCCTCTACCTTACTAGAAAATGAATCACACCTGAGAGTATCCTGTATCACTACAAAGTCACAATTCGCCCAAGTATGGAGTATTGTTGTCACATGTTGGTTAATGCACCTACCACTAGTCTCACACTCTCAGACAGAATCAAAAAAAGCGTCTCCAATTTAATAGGTCCCGCGCTATCACCCAGCTCCAATCCCTGTCCCATCGCTATAACGTTGCATCTGTTTTTATTTACCATATAGTCACCATTTGTCAAGAACCGGAGGCCACTCAGGGATAAGGGTTAATGGGTACAGTGACGGTCGGTGATGGTGGAAATTGGATGCATAAACTTATCACGTTGAACTTGAAAACGACCATTTTATAGTCAACTATGAAGCAGTTCCATGGTCTTGTGTTCCGCAGATAAGCCATTCTAGGGAAAAGGAACTGTGCTCTAGCTAGTGTTTGCCACGAATGACTTACAAGGAGGGGGAGAACCATAAGATGAAGCTTCATACAAATAAATAAATAAATTTCATTATTTCCAAATTGACCACCATTTTATATATAATGACAATGACAAAGATCTTTCTGATTCTCTCTCTTCTGATCTTGAGCACGTGATGCAATGAAGGAAATAGTAGAAGGTTAATTTTAATGCATCTAAAACCAAGCTTCTCTCTTTCCACCATCCAAACTCTGACCCCTGCCTGATTCCAATTAAAATGAATAGCTCTCGTCTTGGCTAAGCACTGCGCTTTGACAAGCTTTCGGGGCTGGCTTTCACTTCAAATTTGAAATGGAACACACATCAAATACGTTGCCAAGGTCACCGAAAAAATGGTTGGAGCTTTCCACGGCTTGAGTGGGTATCTCACTCCCAATGCGATCCTCTATCTGTATAAGAGCCAAGTAGTCCTAAAATGGAGTACTGTAGCCACATCTGGACAGGAGTTGCTCAGAACACCCTATCCTGTCTCGGCAAGGTACAAAACCGACTTCGAAATTTGGTGAGCGGTCCTTTTCTTTTATCTGATGACTCTTTCTCGTAGAAGAGATGATGCGAGCCTCTTTCTGCTCTATCGTTATTTTCATATTTAATGCAGAATATGCAATTGAAAAATCATCTACAAATAATGATCTTTCAAATTGTGTGTCGACAATTTGTGTAATTTCATTTATTTTAATGTAGACTAAGGTGGTGGATAATATACTACCTTGTGGCACTCCTGTTTCTTGCTACTATTGATCTGATAATGTGTTTCCTTGCCGTACTTTGTAGTATCTTTGAGACAGGAAGTTTTGTATAAATATTGCCATATTTCCTCTTATTCCCATATTGTGTACGTGTCTTAGAATTCCATATCGCCAAGTCGTGTCGTGGACCCTTTGGATGTCGAAAAAGACTGCCACCACGTACGAAACCGTCTCTAATAAATGATTCTAGTCGTACTATTTGGTCGTTTGTGCTTTGTTTTTGTCTATATCCACTCTGATATTTTGATAAGAGGTTGTTTTTTCCAGGTACCACATTAAGCGATTGTTTATCATCCTTTCCATAGTTTTGGAGATGCAGCTGGTTAGGGCTATGAGTCTGTAACTGGTTGGGTTATTTGCATTTTTATTTGGTTTGGCAATTGGTATGATGGTTGATTCAAACCAGGATTTTGGTATTTCTCCTGTGTTCCATATTTTGTTATATATGTCAAGCAACAGTTTCAAAGATTACCTTGGAGTTGTTTTAGGAATTGATAATGTATATCGTCTGAGCCTGGAGTTGTATTTCTGCTTTTGTTTATTGCTCTTTTTAGTTCTTTTATGTTGAATGGTATGTTGCATGTTTCTTTGTTATTAGTTGTAAAATTAAGTTTTTCTCTTTCTGTTGTTTCTTTATGAATTTGGAATGATGTTGAATACTGTTTGTTTGATGAATTTTTGTAAAATTCTTCAGATTACACTTTCTGTAAAATCTCAAGTGTTTAGACCAAAAATTGGCGGAGGAGTTTGGTACAGTTTTCAAAGATCAAATCGTTGAACTTTGACTCCTTGACAGACAAATTTCTGTCCGAAAACCGATTAAAAAGATTTTTCCCAAATCTCAATACCCCTTATGTCAAATCTCGAGTTCGTAGACTGAAAATTGACAGAGTAGTTTGGTAGGGAAATTTACACACACAAACACAGAGACAATTTCACTTTATATATATATATATATATATATATATATATATATATATATATATATATATAGTTTTTTTAGTGGAGATGTTAATTAATAAAAACTGAAGAAAGTGTTCAATACTGTTGTAGAGCAAATATGCGTTTTATTTTTTATTACCGTATCTTTCTCTTAAGTTACATTATTGTTTCGGGTACTCGGCCGAGTAGCCGAAACAATAATGTAACTTAACAGAAAGATACGGTAATAAAAAATAAAACGTATATATATATATATATATATATATATATACTCGGTTTTTTTTATATTCAAAAGTAATGGACTAATGAATTCAACGAGGTTGTTAGATAGTGCTCAATAAAAAGAGCTGATAATACTTGTTTATTGTTATATAAACATGCTCACATCCCGCTGCTACAAATAGCCACTTGTTTCAATCAAACAACAGATATCATCAGGCAGCGACTTGGCTATTCAAAAGTTCAATGAATAATCTATAAGTTTATTCATTGAACTTTTGAATAGCCAAGTCGCTGCCTGATGATATCTGTTGTTTGATTGAAACAAGTGGCTATTTGTAGCAGCGGGATGTGAGCATGTTTATATAACAATAAACAAGTATATATATATATATATATATATATATATATATATATATATATATATATATATATATATATATGCAGAAACTTAATTTATCAATTATTGCCCAACCTAATTATTGCCCCACCCGGCAAAGATGCAAAAATCAAAATGGCTGCCGACCTAGAATCTTTTCCGCCACAAACTTAGATCCGTATTGGATTAAGTTACTTTTTCGACCTTGTCTTCTCATCATACAGTTTATAATTAGCAAGTGTGTTTATTCCACCGCACTTGTTTCCAATTTGATTCGTACGAATTCTTTCAGGATTAATTAATTACACTCAAGTGTTGTGACTTTAAGAGAAGAAAACAGAAAGAAAACGAAATGTCGAATGGGATTGACGGTGGCAAACGTCTAATAGATGTCTGCGTTCCTTTGGTTGGTTTGTTGGTTGCATTGTCCTAGGCATTCAGAAAAAAGTTAAAATGTTGACTTAGGTCTAATGGTTTCGAATTGTGTGGCCATCAGAGCAATCTTCATCCACACTGATGAATCCCGGAAAAGGATGAAATACATGTGTATGTGGATTAGAATTTAATAGTTTTTAATCATACGAGAGTCATTCCATAAGTAAAGTGTCCTAGTTTTTTTAACTCGAAAATTTGAAGATACAAACACGGGAGTAGTACCACTAAAATGAGAGACCTTTTGTGCTCCAGAATTTATCTTTCTATATAGTCACTACTATTTTCGATGCACTTTTGCTAGAAATTCAATGATTTATCTCTGCTTCTGATGCACGTTCGTGACAGGGGTTGCTTTCTTATATATATATATATATATATATATATATATATATATATATATGAGCACTTTCAGTTGAATTAAAAATTCGGTCAATTTAGTTCTTATGCGCAGATCGTCATATAATGATTAGATTACTCTGACGTTAAAAACATTTAATGAAATAAATGTTTAAAATTCAACAGCATTTCTCATGGTTAGTGGTAGCCGAATGGATATGGTCCTTGCTAATGAAGCTAGAGATGGCTTCTGTCGCCGGGTTTGAATCTACCGACTGGTGTTAATCGTGATATCCTGCACTGATGATTCTCAAAAGGATGAAATACTAGTGTCTGTAGGTATTTAATAATTATTTAATAATTATTGTAGTAAATAATCATATATATATATATATATATATATATATATATATATATATATATATATATATATATATATAGAATAATCCATTCATGTGTAATCACCTTTTTCTTCACTATATTCCCTTTGCTTCACTTTTTTTGTTTTCAAGTAAGATATTTGATTTACTTGTTGTTTCATCAAATACTTTTGCATGCAAAATCCGATCCCGCATTTTGCTAATTCCTACCCTCTGATGAAACTTCGAAACTCTGCGGATTAAGGACTATCCACTTATCTAGTGTTTCCTTTTCAGATTAAATATGTTTTTAACTCATTTGAAAGTGTTTTTTTTAAACATGTTTTATTAACTGTTTGCTCGTATATATATATAAACATTGTGAGGAGTCTACGCAGATCGATTAACGTTTCTACATTTTTCATTTATCGTCAGGACTGTAAATGAGGACGATCCACGAATAATGTAGAAACGTTTGTTGATCCCCATAGACTTCTCATAATGTTTCTTTAATTCTATTTATATAAGAACTCGATATGCATATTAAGCATTTTTGAATAAACATTGGCTTTAGTTTATATTAGTAATATATCTGAACTTAATTAACCATTTAATATATATATATATATATATATATATATATATATATATATATATATATATATATATATAGGGTGACCCCAAATAAACAAAAGCTAAATGGAGGCCATCTAGAACATATGCTGTAGAACCTAGAAAAAAAGGTCAAAGAACCTAGTGTTTTGATGTGATGTTTTGATTATAATAAAGTAGTTATGACCAAAGTTTCATTTCATGCGGACAAAAACACTAAGAAACGGGGGCCTAATTAGAGTTGAGGCCCGTTTTTTTGGGTAACCCTATATATATATATATATTTCCGACGAGATGAGCCATCGATTGAACATCCATGGATCAAAGCAAATACTTTAAAAATTATTTGTTTTCCTTTGTCAAACAATGAATTTTGTTGTAATTTTACATAATTTAATTCAGAATTTCAAACAATGATTTTGTGCAAGCAAATAGAGCTTAGGCGTTTGGATAATGTTTAACAATTGTAATTTCATATACACGTCTAAGCAGCAGACAAATGGCTAACTACCGCCTAAACGGTCGAGTTTCAATCCTGACTTGAGGTACTTGCTAGTCTAGCTGCACTGATAAGCTGTGATACATGTGGATGATTTATATATATATATATATATATATATATATATATATATATATATATATATAGTCATTCACTATTCACTCTATTCACTATATATATACATATATTCACTACATATATATATATATATATATATATAGTCATTCACTACAATACTGCAATTCACTATATATATATATATATATATATATATATATACACAATTATACAATTCACATATATATATATACAATTATACAATTCACTATATATATATATATACAATTATACAATTCACTATATATATATATATATATATATACAATTATACAATTCACTATATATATATATACAATTATACAATTCACATATATATATACAATTATACAATTCACTATATATATATACAATTCACATATATATATATATATATATATATACAATTATACAATTCACTATATATATATATATATATATATATATATATATAGTCATTCACTACAATACTATTTCGCTATATCACAGTTCATCAGTGCAGCTAGACAGGCAACTGCTTAAAGCCAGGATCGAAACCCGACTGCCCAAAATGACAGTCAAGGCTTCTAATCTCTACGCTATATATATATATATATATATATATATATATATATATATATATATATATATATATAGATAGATAGATAGATAGATAGATAGATAGAGAGAAAGAAAGAAAGAGAGAGAGACAAGCAAGAGGGGGAGAGGGGCAATGAGTGTCATTCTACTTTTAAAGTATTCAAGTGTCTTAGATACATATCTAAGGATTAGCTATTTAGAAGGTGTCCTCCTCCCGGGTTAGTTACTCTGAGGTTTTTTGTGTCTCGTCTACTCTTCTAGTCACGATCGATTCAAACCTTTATTAATTCTATTAGAGATAAGGAAATTCACAAAACCGACCCCATCTGAACATAAATAGTCTCGGCTACAATCGGCATCGGTGTAACAAATACACCAACTGCCCCGCACTAAGAATGCATTTTTTATTAACTTACCCAATATTTGGTTCGCTGTCCATTCACACCAAAATCGACGCCCCACCTGTAAATAAATAAGAAAAAAGATGATTTTTTGACGAGAAGAAAAGCTGTAAATAAGAATTCACATAACATTTTAATATTCACAAATATTCACAAATATTAACACCTTAATATGAACAAGTGAAGCATGCATGGTCCCCCGTGAGTGCACAGTGAACGAGGCATTAAAAAAATGACTAAGTTCAGCATTTGCCTCCCCCCCCATTTAGACCCCAAAGTCCCTAGGGGACGTCAAATCCTGATGAAAATGAACAAACGGTGCTGTTTTAAGCCTTAACATATGTAAATTTGAGTTCTGCGCTATGCAAAAAAAGAAATAACTAAGTTCATCATTCGTCCCCCCCCATTAAGGCCCAAAAGTTTCCAAGGCATTAACATATTTAAATTTCAATTTTTCCGTATATGTCCATTTAGCAGTCTAAATGGACATATACGGAAAATTTTGGACAAATATGGTAAAGTAGTCCCAAAAAATGGAGTGATTTTATTAGCCCTAAAAGAGCCCCTGGAGAACAACCAAGAGTTATCGTGAAATATAGACAAACAAAATTATATAGAAATCTTTTCAGAAAGTTTTATAAAAACCCAAGGCATCAATTTTGTTTTAATAGGCACAAAAGTGTCAATTTTAGCCATTTTAACCCGGAAAGACACCCCTAGGGGGTCAACTGGATTTTTTCCGGAAAATCCGTTCTGTTACTTTTTTACTCATATCATCAGTACATACACACACACACACACACACACACACGTATATATATATATATATATATATATATATATATATAAATAAAGATCTTTTTCTGTGTGTGTGCGTATGCGTGAGAGAGTTCGTTCTATATGGATTCGAAAACGGCTGAGCAGATTTTGATGAAATTTCACGCAAACGTACTTTATGTGCCTGGCGGTGTTCTTAGATATGTTTTGTATCAAAATATCTTTGATAAGTATCGATAATCAAAATAATCCGATGAAATAAGAAACAAGCGATTTTTACGCAGCCTAACATCACAAGTGGATTTGAGAAGTTTTACAACTACACAAGTTGAAAGACCCGATATATAAAATCAACAGTAGTTTTTTTTTTAATATGACAGGGGCGCGTTCGAAATTAATGTTTCTGTTTAGAGCACACAAACAAGTCACTCAACTTTCCAACCTTCTTTAGATGGCGGCATACTATTAAGTTTTTTTTTAAAACCGTTGCAGTGCACTTATCACAAAAAGAATTAATAAGTCTCACTCGTAAAACATTTTCGCAATAAAATAATAAAAAAAATCAAAGAACATTATGTTAGGAGAATTTTTATTCCTGTTAGTCAACATATCCTGCATTTAATATCTGAAATATACAGCTTCGATACTAAGTCCTGATATTCTAACTAATCGTCCCATCACTAATATAAACCATAAAAAAAAGCTTAGCATTTAGCATGTGTGTAACGTTTAGACTCCAGAAGGTTAGAGATTTTTAATCAAGCGATGTCATCATGGATAAGAAATTAAATGTCTTTATTAAACCAAATGAAATTAAATGGTTTCTGGCTATTGTCTGCAACACACCAGTAATCATTCTGTGACACACTAATGTGCCACAGCACAGTAGTTGGGAACCACTGCTATAGATATTCTTTTATCATGAATAAAGGGTTTGCCTTTTGGGTGAAAATAATTGTAGAATAAGAAGGCAAGATGTCTTATTTTAACATTTAAAAACAGCTTTATTTATTATCTTCGTTAGTAGGTTGTATAGAGAAATGATTAGTTGGTGGAAGTGTTCCTGTCTGGAGACAGATTAAAAAATAGGCAAGCCCATTGAAAGAGAAAGCGTTCATCTGCGTGTGTCAAAGTTATGGTCTATAGCTATAATGTATTATTTGTCTCCTTAAAGTTAGCAGTAGAAACGTGCGTTACGAAAGATTAGAGACACTACTGTAGGATGAGAAAAAGAGTTCGTGCATGTACCGCATTGAAGTTCGTGTACAGAGGTAGATATGTCGGCTTATTTGTATTCACGTCTTAGTCGAATCCCAGACCCGAAGGCTGGGCGAGTTCCGTTGAGTCACAAGATAGAAGTTGGGGAGGACAGTTTTATTTCACATGGAGTTGTTACCGTTCAAGATCCGGGAGGGGGTGGAGAAGAGAGTAAATTATTTAGTAATAATGTGAATGTGTGTTCTATTTCATCTCCAAATAAGGCATATTGCCATTTTGGACGAAAGAGGCTACTTTTTGGAGTCGTGTCAAACAGGGGACTTGAGCAGTTGGTCTAAGAGATGGCGAAGATTATCAGTTGGCCTAAGAGATGGCGTCTGATTAAGCAAGCCAGAAAGGAAGTTGACAGCCACAACCAATCAGTAATGATGTCACAAAACAAAACATTCAAAATCATATATCGCATGTTGCTGCTGCTGCTTCTGCTGCTGTTGCTGCTACAGAATCTTCCCATCTTTTCCGATCGATTTACTTCAGATGACTACGATAATCGGACCCTGAAATTTATAAGCATTTTTTTAAACTAAAGTCTTTACTTTAGCCACGGGAGTAGATTGTTCTTGTTTCTTCAACCATGGCCTGATGATAGTCAGTGGCCACAGTTGTGGAAATGTTATGAAATTACATCTAACATGAGACTTCTAGTCCAAATGATTCCGACACAATATAAATTATCAATCCTCATCTAAAAAAATTCTGAAACATGTTATGAAATGGGTTCAACTTACCCGAGGATCCTGACTGAGTGATACCCTGTTTGCTGATAGATGTGCGGGTAACTCTGACTGACGCCTGTGTGCCGGTAGATACCCGACCTATAGGCGAAGAAATCTTCTTTCACCGTAAAAATGGCTGAAACAAAAAGACCATTTTGAAAAAATTCGTTCTTATGCGTGAATACGATACATCTTAATTCAATTCATATAAACCTTCAGAGTTTAAGGAATATCATTTTAAATTAAGATGAATCTTAATTTAATTAAGATTTATCCTTATTTAATTCATATAAACCTTCAGATTTTAAAGAATATCATTTTAAATTAAGATAAATCTTAATTTAATTAAGATACATCTTAATTCATATAAACCTTCAGAGTTTAAAGAATATCATTTTAAATATAAAGATACATCTTAATTTAATTAAGATACATCTTAAGAGTTTTATGAACAACATTTTTAATTAAGATAAATATTAGTTTAATTAAGATATACATTAAGACTTTAATGAATATAATTTTTAATTAAGTTCGATCTTAACTCAGTTATGATACATCTTAACAGCTTTATCAATATCATTTTTAATTGAGATATATCTTAGTCTAATTAGCAGACATCTTTAGAGTTTAACGAATATCATTTTAAATTAAGACACATTTTAATTTAATTAAGATACATCTTAATGTATTGTGTATGTCTTAATGTAAGAGTTCCATGAATCTAATTTTGAATTTGGAAGGTGACGGTGGTCTAGTGATTAACGACACGAACTGGCGACCCGGGTGTTACAAGTTAGAATCCAGTTCGTTCCATAAATAAACAATTTCACTTAGGATGTTGGCAACCTTCACGTGGTCCCTCCCCGATGTCTTTCCAGAAAGAATTCTAACTAGAAAAATATCGGAAAAACCAATGCCAACAGTAGAAACTTCGGATTCATACGATGATGATGATAATGATGATTTTGAATTAATTAAGATGGATCTTAATTCAATAATGATAGATCTTAAGAATTCAGTTAATATCACATACATCGCGATTTATTTAAGATTCAACTTTAAGTTGTTTAATATGGTTTTAATTTTGAAAAATCATATACAAATATTTGACAGTTTTTTCAAATAAATTTGTCTAGAAAAAATTGTTAATATGATATTAAAGAGTTCCGCTCGAGGAAAGCCTTTCATGACATGATACGAGAGTCGTTGCAACAGTAAAGCCTCTTATATATATTTTTTAACTTAACAAGTTCATTAAAATGATCGACCTTTTGTGCTCCAGAATTTATTTTTCTACATAGTCACCACCATTCTCAATGCACTTTTGCCAGCAATGAACAGTGGCAGTACATTGGCGTCCGGAACACGCTTTGTTATACGAGGGTCGTTCCACAGTAAAACCTCCCATTTTTTTTAAATATTGAAGAGCTGCGAGACTGGTATCATTTAAACGAGCGACCTTTTGTGCTCTAGATTTTTTTTTTTTTGCATCGGTCAATACATTTTTGCCAAATATTTGATGACGCATCGTTGCTTCTAAAACATGTCCATGACAAGGGTTGCTTTATTAAAGTCTAACACTGTCAATATATGCAAGAGAGAGATGAGCTTTCAGGCCATGATTGCATATGTTCAGTCACGGTAACATTGCAATTAGTAATCACCTCTGATCCATTTGGGCGGAATAATAAAAAATAGGGAGCATTACTTTTGGAATGCCTCGCATGCATTAGTTAACCAAACAAAGGTATGAAGATATGACGTAATGTTTTTCGAGCTGAGAGAAAATATTGATTTTCAAATTAGCTTGAGATATCAATAAACATAAAAAGCAGAAAATAAATAATAGTATACATATATAATGTTACAAATATTTCTATCAATATTGAAGGTTCTACTCTATTTCACACACACACACACACACACACACACACACACACACACACACACACACACATTAGGAAAATTTATAATAAAATATTGAGGGTTCTACTATATTTCTTTTAATGCAATTAGAAAAAAAAAAAGGTTCGAACGAAAGATTTTATGAATGCATACCTTGTAGCGGTCCATTTTGGTAAATTTGCTTCATGATTTCTGTCTCCTGAAAAATGAAAGGAGTGAGACAAAATTCTTAAATTACATGACAATGAAAACGCAAAATATGTAAATGAAACATTTATAGAAAACTAACGTTCACGAAAAGACTAAACGTAATTAACAAAATCGAAACGAATTCCTCAAGAACTGCTGACTATCAACGCGATGGTTCTAAATTCAATCCTCGGCTTGGGAGAGGCGCTAGTCTAGCGGCACTGATGAGTTTTGATATTTTTCTATATGGATACACACACATGTACCCATATACAATTATATAAATATACATATTCATAAAAATATAAATATACAGACCTATATATATATATATATATATATATATGCAGACATGTGTATATTTATACTAAGTAAATAAAGTAAAGTTAGGATAAATAAATAAATAAATAAATAAACGGGTGTGGTTAATAATGCGAGGTTAGGTAGACGCATTGTAAGATATGTTTAGAATACATGTTGGTTTAATATTTAGGGGCCTGTATTTATTTGCTTTGCTTATCAGATAGGAATTAAGTTATAGTGTCTAGAAAAAAAATATATATGGGGTGGGCTCCTAACATGGTGCTTTGGGCAGTGGTTATGATCAACTTTATTTTCAGTGTCAAATGTATTGTGGATATAGGCATATATATATATATATATATATATATATATATATATATATACATACAAACACATACCTGCATATAAACTCAGATACAGTTATACCCGTATACATACGTTCACCATGCATACACATAGATATACATATATATCTGAACTTAACGGAACTACAAGAACCCCTGACTCATTATAACTTAACCATCACTCTCATAATCTTTAACCTTTAAACCTTTATACCCCCTTTTAAATTTTTTTTTCTAAACATCCGAAATATATGTCAAGAATTGTATAAGTCAACTGAATTAAAGGAATAAATTATAAGAGTGTCAGCATCATGAATTTTGGAATATAACTTTTTTGTCATTTATTCTCTATATTGCTCTCTAATTACATTGAGCTTCTTATATTAGGATTGATATATAATAAGAAAATATATTGCTACAGAAATATATATATATATATATATATATATTACATAGGCAGTCCAGAAAACGATCAGATAGCCGCTTCCCCAGTTGAAGTCTCTTAAGAAAACCTTCTTCTAGTATCGTAGGTGTTATATTTTTAGATTAATAAATATTATACTGTCACTTTTTAATTGAGCAACATGTGTAACTATGAGGTCTCTTCAATAAGTTTCCAGACTTGTTTTGTACAGGCATTTAAATCTGGCATATGATTTCTGGTTTAAATGAGTAGCTACAGCAGGAATTGGAATGCACTCTACTAAAGTCTAATTGTCACAGCTGGTGAATTTCAAAAATGTAATCTGGATGTGAGGACACATTATAAAATCGATATGCAATAAAATCCTGTTTTAAACTTGAAAAAAATGCCAGAGAAAAGTATGGAATGCTTCAGACTGCTTTTGGACCATCTTGCATGAATCGAGCATCAGCTTTTGAGTTGCATATAAGATTCAAGGAATGCAGGGAGTGTGAGGGATGATGAGAGGTTTGGGAGGAGTAAGGAAGTAGGAACACCGTAGTTGATTGCTCAAATAAAGAATTTCATGGCTAAAAACCGTCGACTGTCTATAGAGACAATAAATGCACAGTTTGATGTCAGTGTGAGAACTGTGCGCACAATTAGTCACGAGGAACTGAAGATGTGGAAGATTTACGTGAAGTTTATCCCGAGGATGCTCCATCCTTGTCACAGACTATTTAATCAAGATGGGCATCAAGACAGTTCCCCACCCTCCCTATAGTACAGACCTTGCACCCTATGACTTCTGGTTATTCCTTATTTTTTTTTTTTTACACAGGCATCTCCACATTATCAAGGCCAAGAGGCCACTCAAGGATAAGGGTTAAAGAGTGTACAGTAGAAATTGGACAATATAGTAATCATTAGTAATGAAAATTCGGTAAATTTGATAACTTATATGGAACGGCTCATCAAGAGCTTATTTACGTTAGACTTGAAGACAACCATATTGTAGTCAGCCGGAAAGCAGGAAAACGGAAGGCAATTCCACAGGCGTGCAGTTCTAAGAAAGAAGCTTTGTTCATTGAATCTACGTTTAGGTTTAGGCACAGATAAAGAGAACAAGTGAGGGGATGAAGGAGGCTGTGTCGAGGGACATTGACACGCTCACACAAGAGGACTTCCATGAGACTTTCCAGAAATTGTTGGAACGGTAGAACAAGTGCATTGCAGTCGGA
>NC_136515.1:49969559-49982059 GCF_053919585.1 Euprymna scolopes | reverse complement strand
AAAAGTAACATCCTAGTAAATGGAGTAAAAGTTGACTTTGTGTCTGGGTTCAAATCTCCTAAACAGTAGCCGTTTGTCACCTCCTGCACTGATGATTGCGAAATACTAGTGTATGCAAAAGTAAAACTACTTAATGGAATGTGTTATTTATGTAGACATAAGAAAAAATAATTATTAAATTGCCTATCCACGGAAGTGACTTAGAAAAACAGCTAGTGACATAGGAGGTAGAGGGTATGGCAAATATTTGTCATTTAATCTAGTCTCTTATCTTTTCGTATTATTTGGGTTATTCGGTCTACTGTTCTCATCTTGAGTGTTAATCTTACAACGTTTCAGCAATGTTACCTCCGACGTTAAGTAAGGTTGAGCCTGACCTGTACCAGATGGGTGACCATTTGAGAACGCTAGGCACTGTATGTGCTTTCCACTTATATCGGCATTGTTTCCAATTGTCCTGAACCTCCACTTGCCACTGGTATTCAACAATGTCGCCGCAGGAGAGGTGTGGTTGGAGATTGTGCAACTCTTGCCACAAAAATTTCACGTGCAGGCAACCTTACAGTGTGTAGCCATAGTCTGTCAAGGTTGAAGAAAGCCTTTTTTATGTATACATATAAATACTAATTATTGATTTCAATACTCAATCCATCTTACAATTCATCTTGCTATCCCTATTTTCTGCCTCTGAAACATGCACCATTTTACCAGTCACATGTAGAACTACTCGAAAGGTTTCGTCAGCACTGTCTTAGATACATTCTTGGTTTAAAGTGAGATAGTTTTGTCCCTGATACATATGTCTTAAATAAAGCAAAAACAACCAATATTGCTACCATTGTTATTAAGAACCAAATGTATTAGCGGGTCATCTTGTCCGGCTTCATGACTATCGACTTCCAAAACGTTTTCGTGATAGCATCAAGGAGAGTTTGGTGAGCTTTCATGTTCCTGTTGACAGTTGGGAGTCCTTAGCGTATGATCGCAATCAGTGGAGGGCACTGATATACAGGGGCTCAAAATAATTTGAAGCAGCCAAGATAGACCGAGCAAAACTCAGGAGTACATGTAGGAAACGCCAAACGTTGCCGCCAAATCATGGAGATAGGGCTTTATTGTCCAAGGCAGGTCTTGTTAATCACATAAAAGTGCACGATGACACAGCTTCCGTTGATGTTGCTTTCATTCAAACCAATGACCGTCTTCAGTATCATGTCTGCTTGAGAGTGCGCAAGTCGCTGCCAGGACCGAAAAGTCATCTTCGGGGTCATGGACGTTCAGTGATCGAGGGAGTGGCACTCGTCTGACAAGACGTGCCAATCATCATACATATATACAATTTAGATTAATTTCAATGTTTCATCTTTCATCTTACCATTCATTTTTGTTTTCAAAATAAAAGCAGATTTGCTTCGTTCAAAGGCGAACAACCGATATTAGTCGATCAATATTGGACATTTCCTCCATCAAATAGGGATTGTTTTCCCATTAGCGAAACAGGTCTTTCTGGAATGTCGCAAACTTGTTAAACATTTAGCATGCCTTAGTATGTCTTAACCCTGCGTTAGTCACCTGACTGGGTTCGAATCTTCCAAACTGGATGTTCCAAACATGGTTAGTGCCATGAGGTGATTATACACTCCAATACAAAAATTGTATATAGTGTTATTATTTTGTAAATATAGTTATTCTGCTGATTCAGGATATTTCTGCATTCCCTATTGAACAGTTTGAATCGCTTGTATCTTGTTGATATTATTATGAAATAATACAATACAATAAATTATAAAAAAAAAGGAAAAACTAAAAAATCTTAGATTTAGATCACAATTTTATAAATACCTACTAGACACACTAGTTTGTGTTATTTTTTAATATCTATGATGAACCCAAAATGTTTCCATAAATTGAAATAGCAAGAAAAAGGAACGTGTGTTCTCAAATGTAAACCCAAAATGTTTCCGTAAATTGAAATAACGAGAAAAATGAATATGTGTTTATTACACAAACATTACCTTTCAATCTGATTGACCTCCAAGGAAAACTGAAATACAACTGCGCCATACCATGTGTACTATACCCTCACCGACTCAGGAGAGTACTGGGAGGGAGGAAAAGAAATAAGTTACCAACTTGGAATTGTAAGCACTTAAGGTGTGACAAAACACCTTTTGTGACTAACGCAGGGTTAACAACTTCTGATTAAAAAATGGATTGCTATTCATAAAAAAATAGAAAGCATCCAACCAAAAGGTACATCAGCTTCATCGCTCGTCAGCCATTTTTGGATCCGCAATACTAATTTTGTATTTACTTACTCTGGCTTGAATCCTGTGCGGTGGGGTCATCTTGAACATCATATGATCCTTGAACACTTTGCCACTCGGACAAATGTTTGGCCTTCCCACTCGAGGAATGCGGCAGGATTCAACTCTTGCCTTGTAAGGATAACAGTCTTCCGTAACGGAACTGAAAAAAGAAGGAAATGCAGTTTTTAATTGACATAGGTCTGAATGGCATCAATAATTCCACTAATCAGCTTATTCACGAAAGGGAATAATTACGTTGTAACGGTGATAAGTGGCAATTGTGCAGTATAGTTACCAGCCGAGAAATCGAAAACATAGTATACAATTTTTGATCAACAACAATGGTAAATGTTATACCGACTTGAATAGTTTTAATGTTCTGAAACTGATTGTGAGATGTGTTATTGTATGTAACCCACGTTTACACACGGGGCTCACACGTTGTATATAGTCTACTTCACAAAGGAGACCAAGGCAAAAATAACTCGAACTCACTTTTTCGAGCAACAACGATATTGATTTCCTTTTTTTCCGCCATGCGTGACTTCCCGTTATAGCTATGACGTGTCTCACATGATCATCTTCCCGAACATGCTCTCTAACGTAATCCACATATCTAACGTGATCATCTCGGACATACTCTCTCTTTTTCATAGTCTTCTTTTTTCTTACGGTGACATCATTTTGCTCACGGCTCGGCATTTGCATATAGACGTTCGTGCTATGTTACACTATGAAATTTGATGCATTTTTTTACTTCACGTCACCACTTATCAAGGCCCGAAGACCACTCGAGGATAAGGGTTAATGAATGTTAGGTGGTAGTGTAGTAATCTTTAATGGTGTAAATTGGGTAGAATTTAATTATTTATCGGGACAGCTCAACAAGAACTTGTTTACGTTGGATTTGAAGGCAACTACGTTATATTCAACCGGGAAGCAGGCCAGCGGAACATTGTTCCACAGGGGGGCAGTTCTGGGAAAGAAGCTTTGTTCATGGAATCTGTATTTAAATTTAAGCACAGATAGAGAGTGGAGGAAATCATATATAGTGGTTGTAGCTAGTCGAGTGTTTTTCTTTTCGAAAGTTTGGCAAGGGGGGCCATAGATTGGAGCTCAGACGAGCACTTGCCATGAAAATAACGATAGAGCACAAGGACATTCTCTCAGTGTCTCTTCTGTTGGTAAAAAGGTTGCATAGGAAGAGAAAAGGACATCACTTACTAGGTTTCGAAGCCGGTTTTGAACTCTATCAAAGCTGGTAAAGGCATCCTGAGAAGCTCCTGCCCTAATGTAGCGTTTATATTTTATATTTTGTGTTATTGTTTTGTTTTTATGCTTTATGTATTTACCTTTTATGTTTTTATATTTCGTTTTTTTTTATAGCTTGAACATTTCTGTACGTTAATATTTGTTGTACCTTTATAATCAAAACTGTATTACAATATTGCTTATATCTTTTGTACGGTATTATTATCTATATATTAATACGATAGCATGTGTATTATTTTCTGTGTTACGCTTACATCGGGGTTGTTTAATTGTTATGTACTTCCATTTCTTGTAATAAATAATTTTACCAAGAATTCTTCAAAAGTTTTGGTTTCGGTTTCAATTATAGCTGAAGGAACTAAAGTTATATATATATATATATATATATATATATATTACTACTTAATTTACTCACATAAAATTAATATACGAAAGTATAGATTTATGCGTAAACTTTAAGTATTTACTTCAAAAGTGCTCAATACGTAGGTAGAGCTAGGTAGTAAGTTATAAAATGTATATATATATATATATATATATATGTTTCTGAGAGAAAAGAACTGAAAATATAAAGAGTATAAAGTTTCTGAATTTTTGAGATAATACGAATAGAAAGATTACATTTTGTTTACTTATTGCTAATAGATTCGTATTTACAAAAAACTTTTATGTTCAACTTACCCGAATCTGCGCATGTACCACCAAGCCTGGTCAATGTTGCCGCCGGTACAGTTGTTACTTTCCACCCCGACACACGACAACAAATTCTGCGGTGACAATTCTACTCGAATTTCACCGGAAGAACCAATGGCAAGTCTGTCAGAAGCAACGGCTGGAAAAATAAATAAAACACATTTGAATATTTACTTGTGTTTTCTAATTTTTTTTCGTCCCAAAACAAGACATGTTGCCACTTGGACACAAGGGGCTGCTGTTTGGGATCATATCTAACAAAGAAATACGGGAGTTGGACCACGAGATGTTTGTTCACATTAGATTTAAACTTGTGCAGATAGGCAAACAGAGAGTTGGGAAAGAATTCCAAAGTCTAGCAATTCGAAGAAAGAATCTATTTGAGTATAAGACGTTCTGGTATCTAAGGACCTCAGCAGTGAAGGAGGAAATTTTGCTCCTTGTTAAGTAATAGGTTTGTCAGAACACATTTCATATAAAACAGGCACAAGGATGAAATATTGCGTCGATGGTACAGAAATTGGAGATTGACAACATAATATTCTTTTCATTGTTTTGACTCTCGAGTATGTATCCGACACTGTTAGACACAGTTAATTAACGGAGAACCACATCACTCTATATAAAAGCATATAAGATATCAATGGATACACACCTGAGAGTCAAAACAATGAAAAGAAGATGCTCTTGTCCTAGCCCTATTTATTAATAGTGCGGGACCTATTAGATTTTATACTCTTTTTTTGACGCTGTATAAGTGTGAGATATATACGGAACAATCACATTGATACATCAGTGCTCACTAGATCGTTAAGCAACGATGAGCATAGCAAGTACCAGATGGGTGACCATTTGGGGAGACTAAGCGCTGTGTTTACCGCGCCGGGTCGTAGAATTTACCAGGTTGGTATCTGGGTGCGCGTTTAACTCACTGGGGGAGATGCACCCCCGAATAAAGATGGAAAGTAACAGGAAATAGTCGTTTTTACTTGTTTTCCCGAGATTACCATGGCTCTACAATTTGGAAAGCCGTGGTCGCCGACGCTGTAAAAACCAGGCCCGCTGCTGATACTTATAGTGGTAAATGCATTTGCTGAGATTTGTCAACAATACTCTATGCATATGCGAATTGCGGCTTTGTTAAGATTTTTGCACACATTCTGAACACTCTATCTTTCTATTTCTAATATTTCCATCGTTAGCAAAGGAGACTCATGTCGCTGTAGACCTGATCAACCTCTCTTGAAGCCTTGGTGTAACGTTTAAAATTTTTAGCAAACAGTCTCAGGCATAGTCTTGAGGCAACACTCACTTAGATTTCTATATTGTCGGGTGCACCTCGTCTGTACAGCTCCAAATGATTGACTGACTAGAAACTCAGTGCTGTACCCTCGAAAAAGTGACGTAATCTCTATAATATCATCCGACCACTGCATTTCTAACGCATTTTGTCTAGCAGATGGGTCTATTTCCGTTTGCTGCCAGGTTATCCTGACATGTACTAATGTAACCCTCGCTAAAATTCATACTAGTTAGCATAATCGCAACTTAATGGCATAGGGTCCTAATATATAACCATCGGCAAACGTTATTTTGAGTGTAGTTTTCTCCTGTTCGTACATGTTCCCAAGTTCAACATAAACATTTCTCAATCCAACGCACATGAAGTTATTTGTGAAAATAACAACTAAAATAAGAAAAGAATTTATTATTTTAGATTATTCGGTCTAGTGTTCTCATCTTAGATATTATTCTCACAACGTTTCCGTCGATGTAACCGCCGATCTTCTTCAGGGGTGTGTTGTCGAACTTACGAAACTATGTCGAACTCTGGGGATCTGCACGAAATTTCTAACAAAACCATTTATTTAATTCATCTGATTCATATTTAAACATGATCGGGTAGGACCCTTTAGTAATTCGTAATTGCATTCTTAGTATCGCCCTTGCTGATGACTGAACCTTCAACTTCTAAAAGAATGGCAATAATTGTTAGTGAGATGACGATTCCAATATTTTTCCAGTAGTAGTGTTATATATTGAAACCCTAGGCCAGTAAGTAGAGATTATGTTAACTAGTATGGATTTTAGTGAGGGTTATATTAAGTGCATGTCAGGATAATCTGGCGGCAAACTTCCATATGAATAAACATCGGTGAGCATTATTAAATATCCATGTTTTTTTGTGATAGATGTGGCATGAATACATATCTTACTTTCGCACACACACGCGCGCGTGTTTACATATATTTGCACGCATCCTATTACAACTTCCTATGTACATTTGCACACACCGGAAGCACAGACTCTCGTGCTTGCACAGGCTCAGACATAACAACTTACCGATAGTTGAGAAAGCCCATGAGGAACCGCAATCTCTTTGGTCTTGGATGCCAGTGATCATGCCGGGCCATTTTTGTCTGGCATCAAAATGCTCAGGGAGGGACTCGTCCTGTTGTGGGTGGAGGGATTGCATTCGGAAAACCTTCTCAGCTGGGTAGAAAGTGCCTAGGCGGTATTTGATACCATCGGCCAAAGTGAGGCCCCACATGAAAGAATAATTGCTCGCTCTCCACCTGTGGATAAGAACACAAAACGAACATCAGATAAATTCCAGAAATAACAAAACCAGATTGAATATTATTCATAATTGTGAGTTTGTTCGACTCATACAAGAAAATGTGGATCAAGTTTTTCAAGGTTGGCTGATTGCAAGTTTTATGGCACATCAACACTTTTATAAATAACACACATTAAAAAGAGAAAAAAGAAGCGTTCTCTTGTCATTCCCGCTTCCCTTGTTTTGCCATTAATTCACATGACCCATGTTTTTGACAAAGGAGAAACAATTGTTGTTTTCTGGGCCAAAATCTATACATCTGACATTTATCGTTGGATGGGTTTGGAATAGTTAAGTGTTTTTAGTTTCTTAAATGAAGTAGCTTCATGCTTTATCTGAAGCGATTTCCCGAAAATGATATTAAATATGAAAATATTAAAATTAATTTAATAGTAGTAAAAATAAAACTGAAGATACGATGTATACAATAAACACGTTTATATTCAATTATTTTACAATAAACGGGTGTAATAAAGTTGATACACCAGGTCCCATCAAAATCACTAAAGTTAAGCAACGTTTAGCCTGGTCACTATTAGATGACTTATCATTTATGACTATATAAAAGTACGACTACACCTTCCAGACCTAAAGTCGTTAAGGCTTGCGAACTGAAATCCGAAAGTTGAAGTAGTAAACTACGATATATATATATATATATATATATATATATATATATATATATATATATATATGTATATGTATATATATATATATATATATAAAATAGGTTTAACGAATATGGATAGATTCTTTATATAAAGACTTATTAAGATATAGGAAGCTCAACATATGGGGTGGAGAATGAACATAAAACGAAATTGTAGACAAAAGAAAATATATATTTGTATATATAAATTTATTTGTCAGTTCAATAAGGAAAAGCATTATTGAAAACCTCATTATTAAAAATCAAAGACTTACCACCCAAGATTGCAACGTTGGGACCATCGATATAATCAAAACGCCTAGAAAGCTTAATGTCATAAATTCTAAGAACGAAATTATAGCCAACTATAGGCACAAACGGAGATTTAAGTATGGAAATTTCATGAAGTTCATCGCTAAGCCAGCCCCCAATAAGTATATCCATATCGACCTCTGATTTCATTATATATTACTCCGCCTTGTATAACGTATAATCTACTCCATCATAAACTTCAGAAAAATTTGATTTGCTTTGATTAAACAGTTACATGCCCCTAACTCATTTCTTCTTTGTAACCCCTGTATACTCCTTTTTTATTCCGTTACCCTCACGCCATTTTCATCTGGATATCTATCCTGTCGACCTATAAACTTTCCCTTATTGTTATCTACATTAAGCTAGTAAACCTTACTCACATAGACCTTACTTAGTAGCATCACCCACTTAACTTTTATTTCTCGTACTATATTTGAACCATGATATCTATGTGCACTAACCTTCCTTTCATATTAGACTTAACATCTTACTGCCTTAACGTTTTAATTTAACCCTACCACATCTCTTTTTACATAGGCATAACCACTTATCAAGGCCAAGAGACCACTCGAGAATAAGGGTTAAGAGTGTACAGTAGTCAATTGGACAATATAGCAATCGCCAGCAATGGAAATTCGGTAAATTTGTTAACCTAAGTTGAACGTCTCATCCAGAACCTGCTTACACTAGACCCGAAGACAACCATATTGTAGTCAGCCGGAAAGCAGGAAAACGGAGGACAATTCCACAGGCGCGCAGTTCCAAGAAAAAAGCCTTATTCATGGAATTTACACCCAGGTTTAGGCACAGATAACCTTTTTTTTAACCCTTTTAAATTAATTTAGTTTTATCAAACCAATAGATTCTAATTATCACTCTCATAAATCTACATATCTTTTCCATCTCTGAAGACCATATTTAAGCACTACTCCTTGGCCCTTTCTACATCATAACAATCACTCCTGAAACCAACCCAATTACATTTGACACTACAGAAACTCAGATCTATGAATTTCTTGACACCCGTTTCACCATGAACCGGTTACCATTTCTCTGTTAATTTAGCCATTCCAGCATTCAAAATTTAAATTCAATCTCCTTCCCCAAAGCACAATAATACCAAATACTCCTGCATACTTTTTAAGATACTCACTTGGATTATAAATAAGAACACTGTCAGTTCTTTACACACCAACGAGCACCGTATAATATACCCTTATTGCTACTCTTTATATCCTTTCTTTCCAATTAAACATCACCTTGACTAAGAGTGACTCATTTGTAAAGAAATCGAAATCGCTATGCCCCAGTCCCCCCTTAATGAAAGACCTAACCCTACCTTTTTTGTCTGTAATTTCTCTTATTACTTCCCTTCTTCGCTGTCACTTGTTTCCTACCTGCCTATCTCTTAGAAGTTCTTCATATTCCCTTTCTGTCAGCCATTATTTTATCCTGCTGCCAACCGAGCATAGTTTGATTTTATATCCCTCTGCAATTTACATATTTCAACTCTAAATTTGGTTGTTAAATATCTTATGTTTTTATGCTATCTGAGATTATTTTGTTCATCTAAATATTTAGTTTTGATTTCCATAAAAATCGGGTGATTCATGTTGAACTCTGAGACGATATTCAATTTCTACTGTAGGTTACCTGCAACTAAATTCTGGATTTATATTCGAAAGAAGCTTCTTTTTAATTTCATCATGGAGCTAAACTACCTTATGAATGGCTATTATTTTTCAGGTGCTTGAAACCTTTGCCTAAACAAATCTCTCTCCATTTTTCTCTGCATTTATTAGGCCCATCATATAAGCTTATGTAATCACTTGAAGACCTAAGGTTTTCTCATTTTTTAAAAATTATTATTACTATTATTTTTTATTCTATTTTTATTTGTATTGTTTATATATTTATTTGTTTACACGCCTCTATTATTTCTCTCTTCTCTACACCCCACATTACTTTAATACATTTCTCTCCCTTTATGTCTGCTTTGACAAAACTTCTCAATTTTCTATAATTCCCTTCTCCCCCCAAATACTCCCAAATAATGCTGTTTTATAATTCACCTCATCTTAGTCATCATTTTCCTTCTTTCTAGCCTAAAAATATCCCCTCACTTAAATAACGGAAACGCCTTCTCTACTCTTCATTTCATTTCTTCCATCTACCTTATGTCCTGAATTCATATGCATTCCACGTTTTTCTTTTCATGTCTATTTTCACTCATTCATTATTTTTTACATTTTATGTTTATTTTCATGTTTATATATTTTACAATTTTTTCCCTAATGTAACCTAAGCTAGATGTGGCATTTACCTATATATTTAAACGAACTACCTTCTTTTCATATGAAAATTATTAGCCTTCAAAATGTCTAGGTATAAAAGGAAATTTACGGCCCATGTTCCCATTAATGTTTTGTCCTTGTTGAACTGAAAAATAAATTTATATATATTTATTTTATCTTGTGCGCATTTTCATTTATGTATATGGGAAAAAGAATAAAGACTGCTTAATCAATTTTATAGGAAATTTCTGCCAAAAAAATGGGTTTCCGAAAAAATTTTAATTTACAATCTTGATTTGTTTTCCTTCTGACAAGCTCTACTTCTTATCGTGGTTCTATTGAGCTTTCTTATTTGGTTGGAATTAATAAATATTTATATTAGATTTGAGTTTACATCTTCTTTTGTCTGGTAAAATATTCACATCCCTATTGCCTGAATATATATATATATATATATATATATATATATATATATATATATATATATATATATTTGTTTATTAATTATACAGAAGTTCAGAAAAACATTGGTACCGTCGGTTTCAAGCCCAAAGTACCAATGTTTTTCTGAATTGCTGTATAAATAATAAACAAATATTTAGCTCTTATATCGAAAAAAGTTTTTCTTTGTAATCGAGCACTTTCTCGGAACTCTTTCCCCAAAATACAGTAAACAAATATATATATATATATATATATATATATATATATATATATATATAATTATTACTAAAGTATTTAAAAAAAAAACTACAGACACTAGTGTTTCATCCATTTCGGAAATCACTAGTGCAGGGTTTCACAATTACCGCCGGTCGGGAGATTCGAACCCGGTAACGAAGCCATCTCTGACCTCATTATCAAGAAACAAACCAACACGACTAAGTTTAACAATAATAAATGAAATATCGTTGAAATTTAAACATTTATTTTTTATATATCATACTGCTGTGGTCATATATATATATACACATACATGTATATATACACATGTATATATATACATGGATATATATATATATATACATGGATATATATACGTATATATATACGTGTATATATATACATGTATATATATACATGTATATGTGTACATATATACATGTATATATACATGTATATGTATATATACATGCATATATACATATATATACATGTATATATATACATGTATATGTATATATATACATGTATATATACATATATATATATAATGGCGATTTTCGTAGTTAATTTGAAGTTTTTCCAAGGGGTGGAGGCTTGTAAGTGTTTATTATTCATTGGTATGCTGAATTTTTTATTGCTTTTTTATTGGGCTTGTCCAGGGAGACGTTGACCTCGCTGTTGTCGCTATCTCTTTCTGCTAATGTTTTTTTCTTTTCCTTTAGGGTGGGGTAGGGTGTGTGTGTGTGTGTGTGTGTGTGCGTGTGTGTGCGTGTGTGTTTATGTGTGTGTGTGTGTGCGCGCGTCTGTGCGTGTGTGTGTTTGCTTTTATTGGTTTGGGAATGTGTATATTGTTTTATAGTATTTTGGGTTATTTGCTTCCTTAGGAAGGCGGCTGTGGTCCGAGGTCGTTACTAATGTGTATGTGTGGGGAGTGGGGGGACTTGCTCTTCTGAAATAAGGGTAGGGGTGCTTTCATTCTATTTTGATATTTATTTTTTGGATTCTTGGATTTTAGTATTGTGATTTTTCGTTTTAGTCTTATATTATGTTTGTTTAGAAAGAGGGGTTTATTTAAAATAGGGGATTTTTTAATGTTTCTATTTATTTGTCTCCCCATGTGGGTATGGCCAGACCCGGATCAGTTCCTAGTGTGGGAAAGATTTTGTTCCCCAGAGGGGGGCATTGGAGGGGGTATAGGTATGGGAGGGGGATGATAGAAGGGATGATAGTTGTTTCAGTCATGAGGGGGTTCTCCTCCACTGACTGAGGAGGGAGCGAGGTGTTGGAACAGATATTATACTATGGTTCTAGGTGTCTCCTAGTGTTGTTGGTTTCGAGGTTAAGTAGGGTTGGTATTGTTCAGTGTGTTGTATTAGAGATAGGGGTGTTATGTCTGTGTGTGGTTGTATGCGCGCACGTGTGTGTTTTAATGTGTCGGTTCTGATTTATGTGTGGGTGTGTGTATGTGTATGGGTGTACATGCGAGTGTACCTTGCATTTCATGTTTTGTGTGTGATGGTATTAGGTTCTGTTCAGTTCAAGAGTGAATCTGGTGATGAAGTTTTTTTTCCTGTGTAAGTAAATAAAAATAATTGTCTGTTTGGAAGATTGGCATTATTTTGAAGCTGTTTCCACTGCATGTGTGTACGTGTTTTGAAACATAAAGGTGTCTGTTATCTGCA
>NC_136515.1:49954559-49964559 GCF_053919585.1 Euprymna scolopes | reverse complement strand
AAAATCAACTCTTATTTGTAAATACATAATATAATAGTTAAACAATATATAACAAACATTTAAAAATCAACTCTTATTTGTAAATACATAATATAATAGTTAAACAATATATAACAAACATTTAAAAATCAACTCTTATTTGTAAATACATAATATAATAGTTAAACAATATATAACAAACATTTAAAAATCAACTCTTATTTGTAAATACATAATATAATAGTTAAACAATATATAACAAACATTTAAAAATCAACTCTTATTTGTAAATACATAATATAATAGTTAAACAATATATAACAAACATTTAAAAATCAACTCTTATTTGTAAATACATAATATAATAGTTAAACAATATATAACAAACATTTAAAAATCAACTCTTATTTGTAAATACATAATATAATAGTTAAACAATATATAACAAACATTTAAAAATCAACTCTTATTTGTAAATACATAATAGAATAGTTAAACAATAGATAATATCGATAATAATTTGCGTCTCTTAAAAGTGACGCGTCACAAACATACATATGAATCAATTGAAAAATGCTTATTTTTCTCAGAGTTTTACTTATATTCACAAAAGCTGCTGATAAGATCAATCTGGGCCTGACCTTTACTCCTGACCTG
Source organism: Euprymna scolopes (assembly GCF_053919585.1). Lineage (NCBI taxonomy): Eukaryota > Metazoa > Mollusca > Cephalopoda > Sepiida > Sepiolidae > Euprymna > Euprymna scolopes. The sequence continues at coordinate 49,963,923 of NC_136515.1, read as the reverse complement.
AAATGGAACACGTAAGGACGCTGGAAAAATGGTGGGATCCTTCTACCGCTCCAGTAGATATCTCACATCTAATGCAATTCTCTACCTATATAAAAGCCAGGTACGGCCAACGATGGAGTACTGCTGCCACATCTGGACAGAAGCTGCTAGAAGCAGCTTATCCTGCCTTCACAGAGTTCAAAATAGACTTTGTAGCTTAGTGGGGGATGACTTTTTCTCTTGCTTGCAACCTCTTTCCCACAAAAGAGACGTTGCAAACCTGTCTTTGCTTTATCGTTATTTTCATGGAAGTGCTCGTCTGAGCTCAAATCTATGACCACCCTTGGCCTGACTTTTACAAAAAACACTCGTCTAGCCAAAACCACTATTAATAATTTCCCACACTCTTTATCTGTGCCTAAACCTAAATCTAGATTCCATAAACAAAGTCTTTTCTCGGAACTGCACGCCTGTGGAACTCCTTTCCGATTGACTGCTTTCCAGCTGACTACAATTTGATTGTCTTCAAGTTCAACGTAAACAAGTTCTTGATGAACCGTCCCCCTAAGTAATCCAATTTACAAAATTCCCACTACTTATGTTTATTACGCTATAATCACATTGACTAATGTATACACATTAACTCTTATCCTCGAGTGGCCCACGGAGCCTTGATAAGTGGTGATTCCTGTGCTAAAAATAGTACGAATCATACAATATTTTAAATAATTACCCTGTCATAATAAATAGTACGAATCATACAATATTTTAAATAATTACCTATGTATAATAAATACGAAGCATTCAATATGTTAAATAATTACCTATGCATAATAAATAGTACGACACATACAATATTTTAAATAATCGGCTATGTATAATAAGTACGAAGCATTCAATATTTTAAATAATTACCTATGTATAATAAATACGAAGCATTCAATATGTTAAATAATTACCTATGCATAATAAATAGTACGACACATACAATATTTTAAATAATCGGCTATGTATAATAAGTACGAAGCATTCAATATTTTAAATAATTACCTATGCATAATAAATAGTACGAAACATCCAATATTTTAAATAATTACCTGGGCATAATAAATAGTACGAAACATCCAATATTTTAAATAATTACCTGGGCATAATAAATAGTACGAAAATACAATATTTTAAATAATTACCTATGCATAATAAATAGTACGAAACATGCACTATTTTAAATAATTACCTATGTATAATAAGTACGAAGCATTCAATATGTTAAATAATTACCTAGGCATAATAAACAGTACAAATGTAAAAGAAACAAAAGAATACATTATTAGAACTGGATTTACGTATAGTTTGCCCGGACCAATGTGACTCTCTCTCTCTCTCTCTCTCTCTCTCTCTCTCTCTCTCTCTCTCTCCAGATTTCCTTGTCTTTCATTAGTTGCCTCATATCTTCAGGATCACAGTTATCGTCATGTGCAATTTGCTGGATGTACGTGGATCTAGCTCGTCCTATACTCATTCGCCCGTACCGTGGAGTCCACAGCAATAAATTTCTCACCAACTCTTGCTTATTAAGATATTGATGCGCCTGGGAATGTTTTTTTAATGTATCTTTCGTATCAAAATGTCCCCGATAAGTATCGCATCTCATTAATAGAAAAAAAAATCGATCAAAGAAGGAAGTCTAATTTTGACTAAAGTTAACACTCTTATACAACCTAACCTTATTTGAGAAGTTTTATTACCGCGCAAGCAGAACTTCCTCGTCTATAAAATGAACTGTAGATCCCTGTAAAAGACATTGTCGCGTTTAAAATGAATGGTTCTTTGTTAAAGCACAATTTAACCATGATACTTGACTTTTGTACGTTTAACTTTAATTCAAGTGATTATGTAAAACAATTTCATAAAATCAGTAGTTTGTTCTTGGATAAGACAGGGGCGCGTTTAGAAATGAATGTTTCTGTTTAGAGCACAACTGAACCATGGAACTTGGCTTTTGCATTTTAAACTTTAAGAGAAGCCATTATTTATATATAATTTTTATAAAATCAACGCTAGTTTCTCTTCAGTGTTATGTAGACTACAAGGTGAACTATGTCACCCCGAGCAGGCATGTGACACCGCCTCTCGGTGCACTGTGTGGGGGAGGAAGTCCTTAACTAGAGCACACAGTTACTCGATTTGATAAAAAAAAGGACAATTTAACCGATTTATATATAAATCTATTTATAAATTGCTAATTTATATATATATATATATATATATATATATATATATATATATATATATATATATATATATATATTAGTAGGGCGTTGGCGGTGACTGGAAAATCGTAGACCTCGCTCCCTGATGGTAGTGGATATGGCCGGTAGGTTGCCATAAAGTTGCTGCTTCGTGGGATGATCTTGCCAAGATATATTTAACACTGTTCGTTGCATATGGGTGTACGGGCCGTCTAGCTTTTTTTTTTTTTCAATCTTTTGGTGAGTGTCTAGGTTGTAGCACCGTAAACAAGGACAGACTCAACCACTGCTCTGAAGAACTCTCAAGGTTGATATCAATAAAATGAAATTAAATATGACAAGATATTACTCATCTTTAGGGGATGTTTAATGATTTAAGCAGAATAGTACTACATCTGTTGAGATAGAATGTTAAAATTGTTTTATAATTTGAATTTAATTGTCGGCCGTGCTTTTTAAAATCTATTGATTAAACCACATGGTAATTTCAGACGAGGTGGCATTTTTTTCAGTTTACACAATTTACAATAATACCGCCTGATATAAATTTTCCGAGGCCAGAAATTAGGTACTAATTAAATATACCAGCGCCTATATTCTATCTGAAAATAAGCATCGTACGGAAACAGCTGTAAATTAATTGGATGCTATGTTATGTACTTTTTATATCAAATCATAATTAAGTATTGAAACACACATGCACATACACACACACACACGCATACCCACACACAAGCACACATACATACGTATATAACAGTAATTTACGGATCAAATTCTCTGAACATAGACGTTTAAAAGGTGAAAGGTACTTTTTGTAAATCAAAAACAGTTTTGTTGGTTTCTGATGTTTAATTTCATTTCACCTCGCCGCCTGCGAGTGAAATTTGTCCTGGGGTATTAAGTTTTACGGTTGAATGCCCATCCGACCGAACCGGGTGTGGCGCTTGGAGTCCGGGTATTCAGTTAACCAAAAATCCACTGAATAAAAAGATAGAGGAAAAGCAGAGAGAGAGATAGAGAGAGAGAGAGAGAGAGAGAGAGAGAGAGAGAGAGACAGACAGACAGACAGACAGACAGACAGAGCGAGAGAAACAGAAACAAACAGACAGCAGACAGACAGACAGACATACGAGCAAGGAGAGAAAGACAGACAGAGAAAGAAAGAGAGACAGGTAGACAAGCAGAGAAAGACAGGCTGGCAGAGAGAAAGAGAGAGAGAGAGAGAGAGACAGACAGAGAGAGAAAGAGGAGGAGAGAGAGACAGAAAGAGGAGGAGAGAGACAGACAGATCGGTTAGGGAGAGAAATAGACAGGCAGCCGGAGAGAAAAAAGAAGGAAAGGGAGACAGACAGACCGCCAGAGAGAGAGAGAGAGAGAGAGAGAGAGAAAGAGAGAGAGAGAGAGAGAGGCGCACACACATATAGACAGGCAGATAGAGAAAGAGAGACAGACAGACAAACAGAGCAAGAAATCCAGGCAGAGAGAGAGAGAGAGAGAGAGAGAGAGAGAGAGAGAGAGAGAGACAGAGACAGAGACAGAGACAGAGACAGAGACAAAGAAAGAAGGAAAGAAGGGGAGAGATAGGCAGATGGATTAGGGAGAGAAATACACAGGCAGACAGAGAGAGAAAGAAAGAAAGACAGACAGACAGACAGACCGCCAAGCAGAGAAAGACAGGCAGGCAGAGAGAGAGAGAGAGAGAGAGAGAGAGACAGACAGACAGACAGACAGACAGACAGACAGTAGGAGAAAGAAAGAAAGAGACAGCGAGACAGAAAGAAAAACAGACAGAGGGCAGGACGGTATTTGCTTACATAGATGGTGATTTCAGTGACCTAATTGATAACTCTACGTGTGTACACCTCACAAATCAGCTCTCATCGTGCAAGATTTTGAATTCGTGGATTCACTTTTTTATTTTCTATTTTTTTGTCTTTTCAAAAATTCTTCTTCGCTTCGTGACCGAGATTTACAATCACCTGCATTCTTGCTTGTCATTTTCCTTATTAACCAACACGATGGCACGCGGCTGTATTTCATGCCAAGTCAATCAATCACAGAGACTGCCACGACAGTACCAGACCCTATTTCGTTAGGATGATGTATGGTCTACATCGGACCTAAAAAAGTTATCTATCTCAGACAATACTCCTACTTTTTAGAAAAGGGGTTATTGTTGGCCTGAGGTGCTTTAACCAGGGAATATCGAAAAGTTCGTTAAAAGCTTATTAGTAGAAAACAGGAGCTGCCTTTTTTCACCTCCCGCTTTTATGGCGTAACTTTCTGTAGTGGAAGGCAAGATTAAAAGCTGACCTGCTGACTGTTATATCACACAGACTCAGTGAATCTATTAACGGGAGATTCGTTTCTAGAGCAATTGCTCATAACTGATCAAAACCGACCTTGTCTGGTCTGCAAATCCCCAGTTTCTCTTTTTGCTAGATGAGTTGTGGTTTAGCTCGATCCTAGGATGTCTCTCATCCAATGTATTACCTCCTCCTTCGGGATTAATTGATTTATTGCCAAGCGTCCCCTACCGATGAATTCGTTCTCGGCTATATCAGCACCACGCCAGAGTACTCCTAGGAGGGAGCTCATCATATTCTCATAAAAAGGTATTGTGTCACATTACACATAAGATGAATGCTCACAAACGTTGTCGTCTACTTACTTTCCTCCCCACGAGGGCAGATTTAGACACAAGTACGGTTATTAATGTAAGGAGAAACCATCTTCCTCAAAGGGGATAGCGTGGATTGGGATGAATCAAAAAACTGCGTCAGTTCAGAAGGATTCAAACAGAACAGTTGGAATTAAGTATCAGAACGAACACCACACTTTGAATTATTCATTTATAAAAAAATATACAAAATTACACATTTAAATGAGAACATTTGAAAACCTGAAAAAGTTATGAAATAACAGAATCATTTTTATTTGCTTTTTTGCGTTGTTGTTAAAGTCCGAATTTTCGCCAATAACCTGGCTCGATCAAAAAAAAAGGAAATAAAAAAAAAAAAAAAAAAAGGAAATAAAAATGATTTTATCATTTCATAACATTTTCAGGTTTTCAAATGTTCTCATTTAAATTTATATATAGACTAGCATTTCGGCCCGGTGTTACCCGGATGCTTGGAGCAAAAAAAAAATGGTTAGTTTTTTTAAACTTTGACCCTTATTATGACCACTTAACGTTTATTGTTTTGGACTCAAAGCAAGTTATTAAGTTAGATCCATGTCCAACGAATCTATATCTAAAATTTCAAGTGTTTAGACCTAAAATTCTCGGAGGAGTTTGGTAGAGTTCTCAAAGGTCAAATCGTTGAACTTTGACTCCTTAATAGCCAAGTTTCTGGGCGAAAACCGATCACATCGATTTTGCTAAATCTCAGTACGCTGTATATAAAATTTCGAGTCTGTAGACTAAAAATTGACAGAGTTATTGCGTAGCGAAATGTACACAGACGCACAGACAGACAGACATACAGACAGACAGACACGTTCACTTTATATATATATATATATAAGCGAAAATGTATGTATGTATGTGTGTATGTTTGTGTGTCTGCTAAAAACTTTCGACAGACACGACGAAAATTCACAAACTCGGTATCGCTCGAAAAATATCGAAAAATTGGCCAAAAACGTTCATTTTTTCACCCCGAAATCGACGATTTTCGACAGGGGAGGGGTCAACAAAAACGGTCTTCTCATGACGACGAGCGGTTCTACGCATGCGTCAGATGACGTCATGACCTGATTTACTTTAAATAGTTGAAAAACTGAGCAAATTTCATGTACGTCGCGTTAGGTCAGTTGATTAGTGCTTTGGTTTTTTTTTTTTCAATTTTGCAATTTAAATATTGAACCAGTGTTATTTAAGCCATTTTTCACGTAACGATCGTTTTTCTGTTTTTTTTTTACTTCGCTTATCCATCTCTGACCACACACCCAAAAACACCCGGGTACCCACCGATTTTTAAAATTTTAATATCGAAACAGGCTTATTTAAGCCATTTTCACGTGTTCGTTTGTCTGTTTTCATCGTTAGTTTGCCTTACGTTAGTTTTTTGTGTGTGTTTTTTCCATGTTTTGATTACCCCCCCCTCCCCCGCTTAATTAAAACGTTGTTTTCTTTTTTTACTTCGCTTATAACAAACAAACCTGGTCATTGACATCGTCGTCGTCGTCGTCGTCGTCGTCGTAACGCTCGACGACTTCCGGGCGCGCACCTGTCAATTTAAACATCTTTTACTAACTCATTCTGGTTGGCCGATTTTATTTTCAAACTTCGCCTCAGGGCTTCGGGTTCGATGCTACCCCCCGGGTTCTTTTTTATTTAACACCACACACACACACACCTACAAACACCCGGGCAACGCCGGGTACCCCCGCTAGTATATATATATATAAAATGTTTTCTAAAATGTGTGACTCTCCATTTCTTATATTTAGTGCTTAAACCGAGCGATTACACACACGGATTTGAAACAGCACCAACACAAGACGACTTTCTTTTCAAGAGGCTTCGAACTCTTAATAACAACATTATGAAGAAAAAAACATTATGAAGAAGAAAACATTATGAAGAAAAAAAAAAAAAAAAGAACGAAATCGAACTAATCCTCTCCTTGAGAAAACCAGGTTACTGACGAAAATTCTGATTTTTACAACAACAACAACATAAAAAAAACAATAAATAAAAATGATTTTATCATAACATTTTCAGGTTTTCAAATGTTCTCATTTAAATTTATAAAAAAAAAAAGTCTTCTAAAATGTGTCACTCTCCATTTCTTATGCAAATTTATATTTTTAACAAATTAGACACAAGACGATCAAATGTGCAGGTAAAAATAAATGTCATGAGTCAACGTTGGGCTAAAGTAATAAAATTCGCTATTCTAGAATTATCTCAGTCACCACAATACCACATTTACTCTCGGGAACATCCTACTGAAAATATTCTCAATTGCTGGACAATAAAATTCATTTAGCAATATAGGTGTGTAAGAATGCATTGGAATAAAACAGAAGGTGCGAGAACTATTGAAAATTTAAAATAAATAAAAGATCGATTAGCAAGAGCCTCCCAATTTTTTCTAAGTAATAGATCGCCTACCTTTTCGGTTTGTTTAGAACCGAAAATAAACATATACCACAATTTGAAATATATATTTACAAGAATATAAAACAAATACATTAACAAAAAATTACGTAGAAGGCTATCAAAAATCTGGGGAGAAAATAGACACAGTTGATCATTTTTGGTCACAAATACTAACAAATGTTCATCCTTTTCTTAACCAGAATCATCCTTGTCCATATTTACTCCAGGGGACCATCTTACTTATGTTACATAGCACGGATGCGCGTATGTAAATGCATGCGAAGTGACGTCACCGGGGAAGAAAATAATATATATATATATATATATATATATATATAAAGAGAAAAAGAACAGTTAAGGGAAAGACGTGGATAACATTTGAGATCTCGGGAGAGACGAGATAACGTTCGAGATCTCATGAGAGACGAGATAACGTTCAAGATCTCGGGAGAGACGAGATGACGTTCGAGATCTCATGAGAGACGTGGATAACGTTCGAGATCACGTGCAAGACGCGAAGGACGCTCGAGAAAACTCACGCGAGAGACGTCACAGCGGTATAGTGAGAACGAGGAGATAAATGTTGTTGCTACAAAGAACGCACGAGTTGGAGTTATTTCCTTTTCTTTGTCTTGGTTAATTAGACACAGCGTGCAGTGGTCCGCGGACAACGTTACACTTAATACATCGCCAAGTAGATTTGAAATTTTGTGGTTCATAAATAAATATGTATAAAGGATTTCGTTGGAATGACACGATAAGTGAGAAAGAAAACACACGCAAAACATATTTGGTTAGTAAGACCCGCCCAGCGCTTTCTAAGTAACAGATCACCTACTCTTTACTAGTTACTACACTTTGATCTTAGCCAAAAGGCCAAGCCTCGTAAACCTCGCCTTTGCGATCGCTTTTGCTGCTGATATCGTGTAACTCGAAATATTGGCGACGGCCAGAAAAGGAATCACAGTGACTAAACAACATGTGTTGATTTACACCTGCACAGTTTATGAGCATCAAAAAGGTGACGTCACAACCGAGTTTTATGATCAATGTTTTGTAGTTTTCGTGTGTTTGATTCGCCGAACGTATTATAATCCCTTGTAGTTAGCGCGCCCAGTAGAGATTGTTAAAAAAATACCAGATCACAAGAGAATTCAATAACACACACACACACACACACACACACACACACACACACACACACACACACACACACACACACACACACACACACACGCGCACACACACACACACATACACACACACGCGCACACACACACACCAACACGTACATATACTTAAAATAGCTACTTTCATGAATCCAAAATAAATCTATATCAAAGATGTTTTTACGTTTGTCTTCAAAGCCAATTTAACGTAGAATCCTAAACGATTCAAGTTCTAATTTATCCCTTCTTTCTGCACACAAAAGTTCAAAACAATACGGTTATATTACTTTTTATTATTGAAATCCTTTTGAGATAAGCAATTCATACATTTTATTTATTTATTTATCTTTTTTTTTTATTTGCGGACTATTATCATCCTCATCTTCTAATTGTTGTTCCACAACGTTTCGATCAACTATTCTTCTGGCCTTCGTCAGGTGGTAAACCTGGACGGGATAGGAATGCTGAATCTCTTAATTGTATCCTCAGTAATTACTGCTTTCCGTTGTTTTTGCCGTCTCACCACATTTTGACCAACTAAGCCTCTGGGCGACTTTGGTTAGGACTGAAACCACTTTTTTTCAGAAAATGTTCATTTGGAATAGCATTCCTATACCGTCGCGGTTTACCTGACGAAGACCAGAGGAATAGTTGGCCGAAACGTCGCGAAACACGCAAAAAGATGAAGATAATAGTCCGCAAATAAATAAAAAAAAATAAGGTTCTGTTATATATATGTATATATATATATATATATATATATTTATATATATATATATATATGTGTGTGTGTGTGTGTGTGTGTGTGTGTGTGAAATGGAAGATGAAGAATTAAAGTTATATATAACTTT
>NC_136515.1:49939559-49949559 GCF_053919585.1 Euprymna scolopes | reverse complement strand
GACGAACACACAGACACAAATACACACATTATATTAAGGGCAAGTATATGCTTGTATATTCAGCTAAACTTGAAAACAAAAAAAAAAAAAAACCGTAATAAACATCTGTATTTTCGTAGGATCAAACAAACAAACAGACAAATAAAACTAACAAACAAAAAAAAAATCCGTCTTGGCATTTTTTTGTTTGTTTTGGCAAAAGGTATTTATTACTATTACTTGCCAAACAATGCCTGCTTCTTTCATTTGCCATAAGATTAACAAAACCCTGCCGCCTCGACACCAGCTTAAAAGTTTCTCGCCGCCACCACGGGACCACATGATCCTCTTTTTCGACGCACACGATGCTTCTTTTTCTGACCATGTAAAATATATTTTTTCTTTTTTATACAAGCCTGTGCCTTTAAACGGCTGCTGCTGCTGCTAATACTTTCGCCGTTCAGCCATCCCTCGGTTGTTGCTGATATTTTCATACGCGATCATACGCACTCTGTTCTCACAAAGTTCGTATATTCTTATAGGCTTTACTCGATATCTGTAATTTTTAAAATTTTAGTAAAAATATATTTTTCTTGGATGGGGTCAAATAACCATTTATATAATTTAATATTATAAAGATGTACGCGCATCATTTAATATTATCATGCAGCCTGCCTGCCTACTATACTTTTTTTTTCTCAACACACACCTCCAAACATCCGGGCAACGCCGGGTACGCAGGCTAGTATTCTCTAAAGGACAACTGTCCCCTTGTATATCCAGCTAAAACTGGAAATTTACAAAACAAACTGTTGTATGGCCGGAGAAGAAATCTTAATTATCGTCGGGTGGCTCTGTGTAACATATGACGCCAGAACAAATATGTAATATTCGTTTTATATGACCTTTTTTTTTCACAAAGGAGTCGCCACTAACAAGACCCGGAGTTCACTCGAGGATAAGGGTTAATGAGAAAGGGAAAATGTTGTAGTTTGGTTAGTTTGGAAATTTAGTAAATTGGATTACTTGTTCACGTTGGACTTAAGCACAGATAAAGAAGGGTGGAAATTATTGATTATGGTTTTAGCCAGACGAGTGTTTTTCACGAAAGTCAGGTCAGGGGGATCATAGATTGGAGCTGACGTGCCCTTGCCATAAAAATAACGATAAAGCAGAGACAGGCTCGCAATGTCTATTCTGTGGGAAAGAGGTTGCAGGGAAGAGAAAGGGCATCCCCTACTAGATTACGAAGTCTATTTTAACTCTGTCAAGGCAGGATAAGCTGCTTCTAGCCCAGATGTTACAACAGTACTCCATCATTGGACGTACTTGGCTCTTATACAGGTAGAGAATTGCGTCAGCAATGAGATATCTACTAGAGCGGTAGAAGGATCCCACCATTTTTCCAGCAGCCTTGGCACCGGATTTGATGTACATGTTCCATCTCAGATCAGGAGTAAAGGTCAGACCTAGAAGCTAGTCAAAATATGGAGCCTCCCCAAATCGAGAGCCATTCATTTCAGTTGATGTCAGACGTGGATCAAAGCGTTGATGATGGAAAAATAGAAGTTTGGTTTTAGATGCATTAAAATTAACCAGCCACCTCTTTCTCTGTTGCACCACGTGATCAAAATTAGAGGAAAGATAATCAGAGAGAACTTGGTCGTTTACGGCCTTTGAAGTGCTGCCATGGATGGTAGTGTCGTCAGCATAAATCTACTAACGATCTTAGTATGTGATTTGGGAGATCATTGATGTAGATTAGGAAGAGAGTTTGGCTCAGGATGAACCCCTGATGGACTCCAGCATTAATACTGTGAGTTTCTGATTTCTTCCCATCTACCACTACTCTTATGAACCTATCAGAGGGGAATGATTTAATAATTAAAAAAAAAACAACATTTCTAACTATACTGTAGCTGGAGATGTTTGGTGTATTGTGGATTTTATGCCATACCTTATCAAATGACTTTGGTATGTCAAGAGCAATTGCCCTATAAAGGAAGCCTCCGTCGAGAGATTCGTTAATCCCATGAGGTATAACCGTCAGCACATCTGCTGTAGATTTAACAGAACGGAAACTATATGAGGCGTTTATTTTTGCTGAGGTGGTTGATTACTCTATTTAACACAGATTCCAGCAAATTACTCATGACGCACGGGAGACTGATTAGACTGTACTGAGAGGGAGATGAGCAATCACCCGAGTTTTTAAATACTGATGAGGTTTTCCAGAGTGTTGGGAAGCAATCCCCCTTAAGACAACACTTAAACAGCTTTGCAAATATGGCAGCTAGTTCTGGATGAAGCTTTTTCAGCACTATAAAAGGAATGCCGTCAGGGCCAGTTGCTTTACTGGAATCAAGATGTTTGATTAGCTTGCCAACATTACACACAGATGTTTGTATGTCGCATAGCGTGATTTCAGACACAGGAGGAAGTACGGGAGATTTGCGGCTCTGATCGCATATGGTAGAATTAGCTGCAAAGTTCTTGGCAAAGTGTTTGGCTTTGTTCGATGCTGACGAGATTACCTCAGGTCCATTGATGATGGTTGAGATAGAGCACACACTTCTATTCAGGACCCTGTTTGTTATTTGCCAAAATTGGTGGGAAGCAAGTTGCTGCTCAGCTACTTTGGACTTAATGGACTGAGCATACAATGCTCTCGCTTTCTTTATTACTCTTTTACAGTGGTTGCTGGCAGTCCTGAAGGCAGCTTTGGTCTATTACGTTGATAGCAATGAAAATAGTGATTTCTTTGCGCAATGACAGGACCACATTCTGGAGAGAACTACGACTGGCTGTTAGGTGTTGGCTGGAATATTTTCGAGGGTATGAAACGGTCTATACATACAATTAACCATTCCGTCAGGTCTGATACTCTGGAGTGTACGATCTTTTAAAACATGGAACACAGAGGTAGACCTGATATAAATGCACGAAAGCTATCCCTGTCAGCCATAGAGTATCGATATACTGTACAATGGAGAGGTATATCATAGGACTTATTACATTTTGTTTTTATCTTAACAGAGAGAACCGAGTGGTCAGAAAGTCTCAGTGAGGATAAAACGGTAGATGAACATAGCTCATGATGAACATGGGTGGGTTTGTGAACAATGAGTTAGGTCATAAGCAATGGAGAAATCGTAACATAACCTCCCCTCATCATCTGTATTTTTTGAGTGGGCTGACCATTCCATATTGTGAATATTGAAGTCTCCACAGACGTGAATGTTAGCCGAAGGATGAGCAGACAGGATTTGGTCAATTTTTTTCAGATATGCTCTTAAAGATAGTAACTCCGCTGTTATGGAGGCGATAGAGAACAATTTAAAACAGTGGTGTGAGCAAGTGCAATCCGAAAGCACATATAAGGCAATTTAGGGTCTTTTCTGGAGATGTCTGTACCACACGGAAAGCCATCTTTAATGTAGGTACATATTCCATACCCATAACGATCTTGGGGGTCAGATTTGGATGTTAAATTAAAATATCCTTCAATTACGAACTATAGAGAATATAGTCGGTAAATAGTCGGTCTAATGCCAGTTTCGCTTAGGAAGAATAGGTCTGGTTTGGTTTGCTGTAATTGGATTTCAATCCCTGGAAGACTGGAACGTAGACCCCTGATGTTGGAGAGAGAGACATGGCAGTGGGGATCTAGAAAATTACATACGTTAATTGTGCCAACTGAATTCATTAATTCATGAAAAATCTCCAGAAAGAATATACGATTAAACCCAGAACTCCAACTTAAGGAAGACTTTTCGTGATGGAGCTTTAGGATTTGTGGAATAGATCGAGAGACTTGGTTAGAGCAGGAGAGAGAGAGAGAGAGAGAGAGAGAGAGAGAGAGAGAGAGAGAGAGAGAGAGAGAGAGAGAGAGAGGAAAATAAGGGAGAAAACGAAGCGAAGAAATTTTTTGTAGACCATGATACGGTAAAGCCGTAACAATTACCCACTAATATAGCATCGAGAAGACTCACAAGAAGATACTGCATGGTTCAGAATACATTCATCAAATAGCAATACAGCAACCCCAGTACTTTGCACCGGCTGAATAGGAAGGCCTCTTTAATGGTTGGTCCAAGGTTTAGTTCCCTGTCTCTCAGGTGGATAACGCCAAAACAGTTAAAACGTTTATCTCCAGCACCCTTATTAGTGACATGGTTGCAAGGTTAGAAATAGGAACTGAAAATTTCCGACATCTCAGGCGACTGGTCACGCAAAAATACTGTTGACCTAAAAGACAGCTTTTTCTTCTCACTTTGTCAGAAAAATCACTCGTTCTACACAAGGTCTGCGAGACAAATAATAAGAAGCGGGAGTTACGGGAACTGCCGACAACACATCCACAATACATTGTTTACTCTCCATTAAAAAAAATAAATAAGTATTCTATTTAATATAAATTCAATTGGCCTGTTTAGGGGAAAGTATGGCAATAGATTTCCCTCTCATTAACTAAAATAAAGAAAAAATTCAGTTGGTACAGTTAACGTATGTTATTTTTCAGCAACTCGGCTAATTTCCCGACTTGATTTAAATGGAAATTGTCTACCCTTTTTGCTAACATTCAACGCTAGGCGGCGCATTTATTAGTATGACTATGAAAAGTGTACTAAATTGGAATGGCGTCGGTAGTTTTAACTCGCATAACGCCTAGAGATAAAAAACAAAAACAAACTTACGACAACAGATACATTTTAACAAAAGGGACAAATGACAGTTTCCTGTGGTTGTACCATCGGAACAATCGGAGAAACATACATGGTTCGTTCCTGATCTTGTTTGACATATCGTTGGAAAAAGCTGCAAATAATGTTCATCCCAATGAATCAACAAAACTCGGGTCGTCTTTTCAGCAACTTTTTATTAACTATGTTTCCCCAATTGAAATGCTGCCGCTGGTCCCAGACTAACGCATTCTGATCCTCACTACTGGAAGATATCACCACTCGACTCGATCTGCTTTCTCTAATTCCCAATTCTTGACTGCGTATCTTTTCCCAAAACTCTACCTAAAGTCCACGTCACTTTGAAATGACCCTTACGTAAAATTACGTCAGACTCTCAATCTATTTTAAATTATTGTTTATGTTCTACGTTCTTCATATTAACCATCTTATATTTTAAATATCTAGTTAGAAAGTTATTTTTTTTTTAAATTTTCGTATCATTGTAAAAATACGTGTGATATACGAATATATTTTCTCAAAATTAACGCATATTACACGAATCGATCTGCATAACTACTTTTTTAAAAGAAATATTTCCATGCAAAACTACTAAATAGACATATACAGAAAATTTTGGACAAATATGATAAAATAGTCCCAAAAATGGAGTGTTTTTATTAGCCCTAAATACGCCTCTGAGGCACACCCAAGAGTATATCTCGAAGTATAGCCAAACAAAATTATATAGAAATTAGTTCGTTACAACTTTTCATAAAGTTTCATAAAAATCCATTTTTTTAAAAAATAAGCACAAAAGTGTCAATTTTAGCCATTTTAACCCGAAAGGCACCCCTAAGGGGGCAACTGGAGTTTTCCCGGAAAATTCGTTTTGTTACTTTTTTTACTCATATTATGTTTACTGTTTGGGAAAATCTTCAAAAAAATTCCAAGGCGTAGTTATTACGAAAAGTGCGGACAGACGAACGGACGAGCAGACAAGATAAATCTACAAGCCCACCCTCTGTCTGTCGGGACACCAATAAGTATCTATCATTTTTCTCATTAATAACAGTAATATAAAATAAAGTTTTAATAAACAAAAAGAATCGTTTGCAGAATCAGAAATTAGGCACAAATCTTTTCTGATTCCGATACTTCGAAAAATTCTGATTCAAAGGTATGAGTTTAATTACAAAATGTTTAAATTCACACCCCTTAATTATAGCATTACACTCCCACCCAATATCTAATCCACTCAGCATCCAATAAACTACATCACATATCATTATTCCTAAATTTTTACACATCCTTAAAGCAGGAATTTAGACAACAAATATATTAATGCAAACGATACATAGTTACGATTGAAACCCGTATTAACATACGGCCATCTTCACTGAAACTACTATATTCCAAAGGAACACATAAAGTGTTTTCATCAGTAATTTGCCGGTAAATTCGTTTTGAACTTTATTCTTCGATTTATTTTCATTTCATAATGAATTGTTTAGATTTTTAACAGCTTTTAATTAATCGATCAACTGCAATGAAACCAAGGTACGCCTCTGAAACATGTAACAGCTTTTAAATAAATAATGTGTATCTTTCTCTCTCTCTCTATATATATATAGTAAGTTCTTGCTGTTGAGCATATACGTTGGGATGAAATAAGTCGGTCGATTAAGCACGTGCGCAGATCATGATGTCAAAATCATAAGATCACTCTAGGCTGTCTTGAATTACATTCACACTTTATATACATTTCAATTTCATCTATATTTCTCGCAGTTAACGTTAGCCGAATCGTTTGTTCTTTGCTAATGGAGTCAGAGATGACTTTGTGGCAAGGGTCGAACCTGGAGACTGGCGGTAATCGTGACATCCTGCATTGATGATTCACGAAAGGATGAAACACCATTGTCTGTAGATATTAAAAATAATTATTATAGTAATAATTATATATATATAAGTGAACGTGTTTGTGTGTCTGTGTACATTTCTCTACGCAATAACTCTGTCAATTTTTAGTCTACAGATTCAAAATTTGATATACGGGGTACTGAGATTTGGGAAAATCGATGTGATCGGTTTTTGGCCAGAAATTTGGCGATTAAGGGGTCAAAGTTCAACGATTATACCTTTGAGAATTCTACCAAACTCCTCCGACAATTTTGGATCTACGCACTTTTAGATATAGGTTCCTTGGACATGGATCTAACTTAATAACTTAATTTGAGCCCAAAACAATAAATTTTAAGGGGTCATAATAGGGGTCAAAGTTAAAAACATATTGACCTCTGCGGTCTCTTCCAAATTACTCAGACAATTTCTGGTCTAAATATTTGACATTTTACATAAAGGGTATTCAGAGATAGGGCAAGTGTTTTCATCAGTTTGGGTCGAAAATTTTTTGTTACCAATATATAAATGTATGTATGTATGTCTGTTTGCATGTCTGCCTTAAACTTTCAATAGAGTCGACGGATTTTACCAAGATCAGCATCGTTTTAAAGTTCGACCTTTCATACGACAAATATCGAAAAATTGGCTAAAAACATTAATATCTTCCCCTTCAACTAGGCTCTTTTCTATAGGGGTGAGGTCACTTTTTTCGCCGATATTTTTGAAAGTTATCCTCTCCTTTAGATTGTCTAGCCTTAATTTAAAAAATGTCGCTTACGGTTTGGCGGTGGTCGTGACAGCATAAACGTTAGGTTTTACCCCCGTTCTTTTCCTCCTTTGCGGTACGGGTTCGAGCCTGCCTTCCTACTACCACTTTTTTTTTTTTGCTCAACATACACATCCAAACACCATGGAAACGCCGGGCCGAAATGCTAGTATATATATATATATATATATATATATATATATATATATATATATATATATATATATATATGTTGAATATGAAAACTAGATGTGATTTTCCCTAGCAGGGTGGTCACTGAAACATATTTGCATATGTGTAGCCACTAGTTTTCATATTCAACATATTCATATTGGTTTGTCTAAACATTGAGCACTCTTTGGTAGACTCATTGTGTTTTTTTGTTTTTGTCTAAATAACTAAATACTACCAATAATATATATATATATCTATAATATAAAGCTGAATGTGTGTGTGTGTGTCTTGTCACGAATAGGCTCCTATATAGTTGACTATTTTAAAAAACTGATTACATATAATGATAGAAGATATATCAAGACACAGGAATGGGTATGTTTGATCTGGCAGAACGGGGGTGCATTAAAATTGTGGGGTCTGTGTTCGCGCCTGGTGCAAAAAGTATGGAAATAAAAAAGTTTAAAAATTAAAACAAACAAAAAACATTTACAAGTGTTTTTGATATAGATGTACATAATAATACTTTGATAAGTATGTTTTAACTTAAATAGGGATGGTATAATAAAACTGTGGGGTCTGCGTTCGCACCTTACCTCCATAGAATGGAAATATGTCAAAAAGTTTAACAAGGTTTTTTTTAATATAGATCCACAGAATATTGTGATAAGTATATCAATGTGAACAGGTATGGTATAATAAATTATGGGGTTTAACTATTTTAGTTTTACTTTAATCATATTTTGCTTTGGTTTTGATACCCCCAAATTCGAAGCTATCTCTTTATAACCCTTCCTTTTCATAACCTATCATACATTCATAAATCAGAGTCCATTTTCGGTAGGCTGTTTGTGAACCCAGTCAACGACGGGTACTTTTGTTATTATATATATATATATATATATATATATATATATATATATATATATATATATATAGAGAGAGAGAGAGAGAGAGAGAGAGAGAGAGAGGGTTGCCATTATGTATCTGAGGCGGGTTATTTTACTAAAGCTGCCACATTTTTTGAAACTGACGATATTAGCAGATTTCCATTGGCATCAAGCCAAAGACATTAGCACCATCTAATAAAAACCTGCAGATTCTTACCCGTAGCCCTCCCCTCATCCCAAAGGAACTCTAAGAGGTAGGAATAGGGATTGCCGAAATTGCATCGTCGATCAGAGAAAAGGCGAGCAAATTAGGGCATGAAGATTTCAACTAATCGTTTTCTATAGGGTTCACAGAGTGCAATCTACGAGTTATCTGCCTTGAAACTACGCAAAGACCAATCTTCAAATCAAATAGAAATCGCCGGCTATAAGTTGAATCTATACATTTATTTTGATTTTCGTTATTTCCTAATTTTTACTAACAAGCATGAGAGTTTCTAATTATTAATTTAAAATTTACGTCTTGTATTCTTTAGACGGGTATAGTGCCATTTTGGTTACATATTACCTAATACTACCTAAATGGTAATACAATAAATGGTAAAGTTTACAATACTTGGTAACGTTTTTAAAAAATACATATTACAAAAGTAAATATTGTACACACGTTACTCACACTCTAGAATATATATTGATGATTTCATAATTTATGATTTTATCAGACACATACATGTACGTTAATATATAGTAATAATTAGTAATAAATAGTGATATTTACGACTACAAATAAAATTGGTTTAAGGCTCCTAAAATTTGTACTTGAATTGTCCGCAGGGACCCATGACGCAGTGGTTAGAGTACTTGGAAAAATCAATTGTAAAAGTGATATTCTCCGGAAGGTTGAAGGTTCAATTCTCAGTGTGGACAACCGAAAAATTCAACTGCGAATTGCTTAGGACGTCTATCCAGTCATGGCTGATGGAACAAGAGCACGCTACCCCCGTGAAGTAAATAAAGGGCTCAAATCCCGTCCAAATTCCTGAGTTCTACAGAAACATTCCCGAGTACGACAAGATGCATTTGAAGAAGGTCGAAGCTTACATCGACCGAAACTTTGTGAAAATCACATTTAAGATGAGAACAGTAGTCCGATGAATGCTAATAATGCGTATAGTTCACATTTTTATATACTAATCTTAATTTATCAAGCTCAATGTAATTACAGAGCATATATCAAATAAGTAACAAAAGTCTATATTCCAAATTGCATGATGTTGATCACCTTACAATTTATTCCTTTAATTACGTTTATATTTACAATTTAAGACAGCGACTGTTTCGTAGCGCAAAATTATTCATTTAATTATTATATAAGTCAATGAAGATATTTTACACTTTACTCATCAAAAGAAATAGAAGAAAATGGCGAAATAAAAGATAAAATAAAAGGTAATTATAACATCTCTTCTGATTTTCGGATTTTATAATCATGCCCAAATGCATCTTATTTTCCTTCAGTGGATTGATAGTTGCTATTTCTTCTGATGAGTTAAGCGCAAACTCGATTCATTGATTGATATAATAATTAAATTAATGATTTTGCG
>NC_136515.1:49917059-49932059 GCF_053919585.1 Euprymna scolopes | reverse complement strand
TGTATAAGAGCCAGGTTCGCCGTAAAATGGTGTACTGTTTCCATATCTGGGCAGGAGTTGTTCGACCTACCCTATTCAGTCTTGATGACGTTCAAAACAGGCTTCGAAAACTAATAGATGATGCCCCTTTCTTTTCCCTGTAACCTCTTTCCCACAGAAGAGACGTTGCTAGCCTGTCTTTGCTCTATCGTTATTTTTATGACAAGTACTCGACTGAACTCCACTCTACGATTCTACCTTGCGAAACTTTCATAAAACACTCGACTAGCTACAATTACTATGAACACTTTCCCCCACTCTCTAACTGTGCCTAAATCTAAACGCAGATTCGATGAACAAAGCTTATTTCCCAGAACTGCCTGCTTGTGGAACACTGTTCTGCTGGCCTGCTTACCGGTTGAATACAACATAGTAGCCCCCCGAATCCAATGTAAACAAGTTTTTGTTGAGCCGTCTCCATAAATAATCCAATTCTACCCAAATTACACCATTAACGATTACGACACTATCACCTGACATTCATTAACTCTTATCGTCGAATGGCACCCGGGCCTTGATATGGTGACCACCAAGTAGAAAAAAAAAATAGTATTCCCAAATGCTCACGTGTATGGTACTGGCCAGGCTTGACGTTTTTTTAAAACTTTGGTGATCTAGCAAGAACCGATCTATCAACGTGATTTTGTCGTATTTAGAATACCACGTTTAAATCTGAACGTTAATAACAATAACCCATTTACATATTAGTGGCAATATGTCTTGTATTGTGTAAATGGAAGATAAAATCTTAAAAAATGTGCTTGGATAGAATGTGTTTACAAACAAGACTGCTAAATGTATCGTAAAAATTGAAACCTTTTTATTGCCAGCCACAATCAGCCAACACCAAAATATAAATCTCTGGCGATCTAATTAGTAAATACCAGACACAAACACGACTAGTAATCACATACCAAAGATATTAACTCGCTACCAGTAAATTAACTCAATTAAATAAAAACTACAAAACCAAAACAACTGCTAAATGTCATTATAATACTCTTTGTGTATATCATTGTTTTCTTTCAACGAATCTAACTAAAATTAGCAAAGTGTAGATGTTTATATATGGAGTGTGGCAGAAATGTCTCCCACATTTTAGACTATCACCAAGGTGTTACTATACGGCATAATCACGTTGACACACCGATTCCTGTTAGATCACTGAAGTTAAGGGACGTTGAACCTGGCTAATACTAAACTGGGTGACCACTTGTTAATGCCAGATGGTGTAAGTACTGGCAGGCTGGAGACACGCTGCGTGCCGTAATGCAACGCCCCTACAACCTAAGTGTCGATGGTAGTCGCATTTAGCTAATTGCTGCTACTGATTTCTCTCACGACCGGGATATGTGACGTTAGAAAAGTGGGATTTAAAATGCCAGCATCTTAGAGGAAGAGCCCTCTGACCTATAAAAATGCCTGGGCAGTCTCCATAGCAATAAATTACTCTCAACTCAGAAGGGTGAGAAAGCAAAGCCTGAGAGGATGGACCTTCTTGAACTGCACAGAGAACAAAGGACAAGTCACATTAACGATGGCCTTGATACCGTAGAAAAACAAAAACAAAAAAAAAACAACAAAAAAAAAACAGCAGTATTTTTTTTTAAGACATCCTCTGTGCAAGGCATGTTATTTATCTCCCTTCTACGGTGGGAAGATGTGACACAAGCTTGGAAAAGTGAGATTTGAAAAGCCGGCGCCTTGGAGAAAGAGCACATTGGCCTTCAAAAAATGTCGGGCGTCCCCATTGGCATTGCCTGGTAGGAAAGCCTCAAACGATTAGCAATCAATTCATACCTTCAAAATGGGTGAGAAGGCAAAAATCTGGGAGAGTGGACATCCTAGAACTGCACAGAAATATACCTCAGCTCAACAACGGTGTAGACTCTGGTGGTTTTCGGGTATAGGAAAAACACTCGACTGAATGACTTTTCAGTTTTGTTTAGATAGTTTATCAAGCAATATTATTTGAATTAGTGCCCACAACCGTGGCTTTCATGCCTGAATAAAGGGCTGTGACAAAGCTGGTGAAGTGTGCAGAAAAGCCAAGCTTCAGCAAGACTTCCCAAAGAGTGCTTCGATCCACCGTGTCGAAAGCTTTCGTAAAATCCACATGATCTTTGGCTTTCCTGCACACTTCACCAGCTTTGTCAGAGCCCTCCATTCAGGCATGAAAGCCACAGTTAAGCTGAAGGGCGAGCTCTCCGATCTGTTCGACAGGGCTGCGTCCTCGCTCCAACTCTCTTCTCACTCTACCTGTCAGTTGTTCTTCGGTATGCCTTTATAAACTTTGATAAGGGTGTTTTTATACGATCTAGGCCGGGAGCAGACCTTTTCAATCTCAATACATACAAATCCGAAAATAGAACAACAAAGATACTCGTACGAGAGTTCATGTTTGCTTATGACACCATTTGTAGCGCATAGTCACGAAGATGCTCAGGACATAATTTGCTTCACAGGATCAGCCAAGGCCTTCGGATTGAAGATTAACATCAAGAAAACCGACATGATGTACCAACAATCTCCTGAATTAGCAGCAACAAGCCAGCCAATTAAGATTCAAGACCAGGAGCTTTACAAATTATAATACCTAGGGACCACGGTCATGAACAGCAACAACATGGACGAGGAGATTTCTACAAGAATGGCTAACGCCTCCATATCCTATGGAAAACTCAAACAAAAGGTCTGGCGAAATAAAGACCTGACTTTCAGAACTAAATGCTTAGTCTACCGCGCCATCGTCCTCTCATCACTCTTATACGGTGCAGAAACTTGGCCAGTGTACAAACTGATAGCCCGCAAGCTCAATATCTATATGATGAGACACCTCCGGCAGATTTTAAATGCTAAGTGGTATGACTTTGTCAGCAACAGGGAGATCCTATCACAAGCCAAACCTCCAAGCATGTATGACCTGCTCATCCGGAAAACCCTGAGATGGGCCGGGCATGTAAACAGAATGGAGAACTCCCGACTACCAAAACAGATACTGTTTTCACAACTGGAGGATGGGGTACGAGGCAAAGGCAGACCTAAGCTCAGGTTTCGTGATACCGTCAAACGAAATCTAAAGGACAGGTCGATCCCTACTGGAAGCTGGCAGACCCTCAGTCGCGACCGTGACAAGTGGAGAATGATGGTTCACAGGAAGTCGTCTTCGGACACGAAGGACAGCACATGATGATGAGTGCACATAATTTTGAATAATGTTGAATCTGTAATTACAACACTCAGAGGGTCCCGACTTCATTAAATAGAAAAAGAAAAACCCGCAGTTTAGTGGCCTGACCATCGATGCCTCTTTTCAGTCTCAAGAGACAATGTATACCCCCTTTAAGATTCGCTGCATGTAATTGTAAGGCAAGGGTTGCGCAATCCTCAACCACACCTCTCTTGAATCGATCCAGTGGGAAAAAGAGGTTCAGGATAACTGGAAAACAATGCTGAGATATACAGAGAACACGTACAGAATCTGCAATCCCCAAATGGTCACCCATTTTAGTATTGACCAGGGTCAGCTTTGCTTAACTTCGGTCATTTAACGAGAACCGGTGTTTCAGCGGGAAGATAATGCAATTACTAATTGTGTACAAGCAATAAATATTGTTTTATTTTATTGCTATTCGTTAAATATTTGTCATTGAAGAACTAATAGCGAATTAAAATCTGTTCTGTATTACACTTGTCAGCTTAAGAACACATCTGGAATGTATGCATAGGTTGAAATAATATCTAATTTCCGTTTCTACGAATAGTTCATTGTTTTTTTTTGTTTTTTTTTTGCAAGTGATTTAAATATCCATGGCACTGTCGCACTGGCATCTTAAAACAGAATAACAGATTAAACGAAAAATTAACCCCTTCCCCATGATTAAATGCATCCATGCGCGTTATCGTTTTATTTTGATCATTGCATTGCACCAGATCCCTCCGCGTCTATCTTTTAAAACCACGATGGGTTCAAAGCATGCACTTAAAATTCAAAACCGTGAAATCATGTACTCGTTCACCTGAATTAAACAAACGTTTTCTGTTATTTTAAAAAAGTTTTTTTTATTTTTATTTATTTATTATTTTTTTCTTTTAGAGATTTAGCTAAGAATTTATACTTAAAAAAAAAACGGCGCATCCCTATCCTCTGGCTGAGAGTGATGAATGGGGTGACTTTTCATTATTGAAAAACTAAGAAAAAAAGGGAACCTAGTCGACAACGGAAGCCGCCCTAAGAGCCGACTTCCTCACCCAGGCTACAACTATTACTCTGTGCCACAGAGATAAAGTCAATATCAATCTCTGCTATCTAAAGCACTCCTTCGTTTATACAAATTGTCCCCAAATCATTGTGGTTGGAATATGTGGCTTACCCACCTTCCCACGATAGCAGCGTTAGTATAGTGCATCTTACACGTGTTTCCGGTGGAAATTCACTAAACAACTCATCAGAGACAGATGTTTCTCAGAATATACGAGGTGCCTTAAATAAGTTTCCAGGCTTCTTTTTTCGTATGAGCACTTTTACTGATAATACACACATGAAACTCTAGTCCAGCTCGAAGTAATCTCCTCCAGCTGCAATGCACTTGTTCTACTATTCCAACAGTTTTTATAAGTCTCCATTGAAGTCCTCTGGTTTAAGCATGTCAATGACCCTCGTTACAGCCTATTTCATCTCCTCAATGTCTCATAACGAAAGCCTGTAAGGTTTTCTTTGAGTTTAAGGATTAACCAAAAGTCACAGCGTCTGGACTATAGGGAGGGCGAGGAACTGTTTTGATGCCTATTTTGGTCAAATAGTCCGTGACAACGATGGAGTTGTGAACGGGTGCATTGTCCTGGTTGAAATGCCACTGATCCGATTTGAAGAGTGTTGGCCTAATATTATATTATATGGCAATCATTTTTCCCAATTTAATTGTTTATTTTTCTAATCATAATAATTGATTCGAGCGACGGCGAGTCGCTCGAATCAATTATTATTATTAATAATAATATAATAATAATAATAATGTTTTGACCCTTGACCCTGCTTGCAACAGTTAACACAGATACTACGCTATGATCACAGCCCAAAGGGTCACAACATTAAAATAGCATCAAGAACTACGGGATCTAAATTAATCAGTTCAACCATCTCCCTGCTGTCATAACAACGTCTATCTTTCTGGTCTTCTCTAAGCACTCTTGGAACAAACTTCGCACAAATCTTCCACGTCTTCTTTTCGTCGCGAATAATTGTGTGTACAGTTCTCACACTGACATCAAACTGCGCACTTATTATCTCTATGGACACACGCAGGTTCTTAGCCATGAAATCCTTCATTTGACCAACGGTGTTCTGACTTCTTTACTCCTCTCACACCTTTCATCATCCCTCACAGATTTGTTGCTTCCTTGAATTGCTTATGCCATTCAAAAACTGATGTCTGATTCATGCAAGATGGCTCAGAAGCATTCTGAAGCATCCCATGCGTTTCTATATCATTTTTTCGAGAATTTTATTGCATATCGTTCTTCTAAAGTATTCTACGTCCGGATTGAATTTTTGAAATTCACCAGCTATGAAAATCAGGCTTTAATAGGGTGCATTTCAATTCATGCCACAGCTGTTCGTTTGAAACTGAAATCATAAAAATTGGTCAGTCATCTCATAAGATGTATAGCAATAACATACTGAATTTTCAAGAGTCTATGACTATTTTAAATGGCCGTGCAAAAATAGTCTGGAAACTTATTGAATGCACCTCTGCACCTCGTATATATATATATATATATATATATATATATATATATATATATATATATATATATAGATTGGATGCAATATATAGTAATGATTTAAAAAAAAAGTATAAAATAGATTCATGCGCTACCACCGAGAATCGAAATCAAAACGTTCAGCTGGCGATTTATTTTTGCCTCTGCCGTCAATGATTGGTCTATGAAAATATGTTTACTGCAATGCTAAAAATTAAAACATGAACCAATAGCTACTACGTTATGCATTCGGTATTCCGGCGTTCGACCTTCACCTGGCAAATTTCATTTTTTTTTTAATTTTCACACTTTTGCCCCGATTTTCTGGGCTAAAACGCAAATATAAAGTTTTGCATGGATTCAAATACCTTATATATATGAAGTTTCATGTCTGTAGACAAAAAACTCTAGGAGGAGTTTTGTAGGCAAAATTTGTTAAACAAAAATATATACGTATACATAAATATATAAGGAAACAATTTTGTGTTTACTATAAACATTTTACGCAAATATTATGCAAGTATAAATCATGTAGAATAGCATAGCTATAATTACGCGTAATAGTTAACAAAAGCTGATTATCCCATTAGAAAACCGAAGAAAGTAATAGGGAATTAATTAAAATGAATGTTTAAAAGAATATGCAAATTAGCTAGATCTTTTGCAGATGAATGCAATTTCACGACGTATATATAAGAAAATTGTACTTTCTTTTTAAATAAGTAGAAATGGTATTTTTTTAATATGAATATCAATACACACAAAAGAAAAACGAATTTATAGGAGTATAGATAGATAGATAGATATAATGTATGGCATAATCGCGTTGACACACCGGTTCTCGTCAGATCACCGATGTTAAGCGACGTTGAACCTAGCTAGTACCAGATGGGTTACCATTTGGGAATTCTAGGCGCTGTATGTGCTCTCCGCTTATCTCGGCATTGTTTCCAGTCGTACTGTACATCAACTTGCCACTGCTATTCAACAATGTCGACTCAGGAGTGGTGTGGTTAGAGATTGCGCAACTCTTGCCACAAACATTTCTCGCGCAGACAACCTTACAATGGGTATCCACAGTCTGTCAAGACTGAAAGAAAGCCTTTTACTAAGAGGGAGACTCGATGTTATCCGGGATTGAATTAGAATCCATAAATGTTCCACCGCCCTATACTTTTATTGTCATTGAAATCCGTGAATTAATGTATTTTTAACATCAAATCGATTGATTGCTTGCTGTAGTTGGAGATCTACCAAGGTGTACCGATAGGAAGCCTCACCTGCCACCCCACAGTGACTTAGTTCATAGTACATTATGGTATATATTGTACTGCAGAATACCTACTGTTGAATTTAGGTTTAAATTGCAAAAGTCAAGTATCATGGTTCAATTGTGCTCTAAGCAGAAACATTCATTTCGGAAGGGCACCTGTCTTATCAAAAACTACTGTTGATTTTATAATGTTATGCTTACATAATAATTTAAATTAAAGGTTAAAATACATAAGTCACGTAGCATGGTTAAATTGTTCTCAAAATAGAAACATTTATTTTGAACCTGCCGTTGATTTTTATGAAAGAACGTACCGTTGATTTCATACGCTAGACCTTTCTGCTTGTGCGTGCTAAAACCCCCCAAATGCACCTGTGATGTTAGGCAGCATAAAGTGTTAACGTTGGTTAAAATCGGATTTCCTTCTTTAATCGTTTTTTTTTTTACCATCGATTTCCCATACTTGTCGGAGGCATTCCGATACAAAACCTAAGAACGCTCAGAGGTACATAAAATGCATTTGCGCGAAATTTACAAAAAAATCGGACCAGCCGTTTCAGTGTTTATAGGGAACGAACTCATACTTTTATATATAAGCATTAACAGGAGGAGGTCAGGTTGGCCGTGATTGAATGAATATCAACAAATGTTCCCCCCCCCCTCCCATATTTTTTATTATCATTTAAATCGGTTAAGTAGCCCGTTTGTCAATCAAACCGCTTGATTGCTTGCACAACGCAGTGTACCGGCATTAAGCTTCCCATACTTTATCGCACTGAATTATGTCTGTTAACTATATAATACTTTTTACCCCCGTTAATTCAGTAGAATATGATAACACTAAAAGAAGTTAGTGGTCAACATCTAAAAGAGAACGTAAATATTGTCTTCTTTCACTTACGGTGGGTTTACTTAATGTAAAACAAACACTGAAGGCAGTTAATCTAATTCCTACGTGTGACGTCCAACTGTTTTGATTATGAACGATTCTGTGTTTGCGATTCCGCTTCCTGAAAATGACGCCCCGTTGTCGAAAAAACACGCGACACGATCCAGCGAACTTGGACAAACTACAAAGCCCGACGTGTTTAGTTTGCAACGTACATGTTTAATGTAGTTGTCTTTTAAGTTTTTTTTTTTTTTTTTAAAGAACAACACGCTTACGCTGTTTTTTTGTTATTTGTTCTTAAAATTCCACTCGAAATTTCGGTGAGCTTTATATGTCTACTAGCACGGCAAGCTGGCGTTACCAGGGTTCATGGGCAACAAAATAAAAGAGTTAAAAAGTGTGAAAAGCATCTTATTTTTGGCATTTTCTCTCTCTCTCTCTCTCTCTCTTCCTCCCTCTCTCTCTCTCTCTAAACCTATTTCTCTTCCTCTCTATCTATCTACCCTCCTTCGTCCTCTTCTTTCTCTCCCTATCTCTTCTCTCCTCTTATTTTCCCTGATACACTACTTCTCTCTCTAGCACCCTCCCCCTCATTTCCACTGGCAACTGGGAAAAATATTTGATAAACTACTACTACTACTACTACTACTACTACTACTACTACTAGTAGTAGTAGTCGTCCGGAATATCTTTGTATTTATATAAGACATGAAAAAGAATATTTTCATTTTATTATTATCAGTTATTTCTAAGATTAAGCATCCGTCCCTGTACTCACAAATACATTTCGATATTCGATCATTCTTTTCTTTTCTTTTTATTATTGTCATTCATTTTTTAAGATTAAGCCTCTCCATCGTTGCTCATAAAAATAAATTTACATAAGAGATTATTGAAGAGAACCGGACACACGTACGCTAACTTTAACTACACAGATTATTTAGCTGTAGTTACTCGGCGTTGCCCGAACAGAAGGTTAAGGAAAAAATAAGTCATACTATAACCATGTTTACAATTTCTTTAGATTTGTACAAAATCGCCCTATTTGATTTCCTATTTCAAAATATATTCAGTTAATGAAAAAACAAAACAAAAATAAAAAAAACAAACAAACACTTCAATGTGCTATTTTTTAACGAATGAGTCACCAGTTTTCAAGCCACTCGAAAGTAAGGGTTAATGCAATGGAGAGATCGATTGTTGAATGATGAAGAATATAACGAGACGATTGGAAATGTCGACTGAAAAAAATATGATTACTTATGGGGACGATTTATGACAAGTCTTATCGACATTGGATTTTATGACGACCATGTTGCATTCCCCCGGAAAGCAATCATGTTGTAACGTGTTCAACAGGTGGTAAACTCTGTTCATGGAAATTTAGTTTTATGTTAGGAAGTAAGGAAAGGTCTTTGCAATTATAGTGGGGAGATTAATTATTGCAGCGAATTGTAACGTTGTCCCGGAACCAAAACGTTCTAGCCTCAGTCGCAAAGAATAGGAAAGAACTTCAACTCGTATTTTTTGTTGTTGTACAACGACATTTATTGCTACATCCTCTCGTTATCGCTATGACGTCCCTCGCGTGATCGTCTTCTTGAATGTCCCCTTCAACATAATCCACGTTTCTAACGTGATCTTGAACGTTAATCCCGTCTTTAACGTGATCTCCTTTTTAAGGTCTTTATTTTTCGCTACTTGTGACGTCATGTCACATGCATTTGCACACGTGCGTCTGCACTGTGTTACATGAATGTTTTACCACCAGAGATGTTTGTCAATTTGTCAGGTGTCTGTTGCGAATAAAACTGACTATATTCTTGTGTATAGGTTATCCTTGCCATACTTTTGTTTAATTTTTGGTCCCCCGACAAAAGGCGGGTGGACCTGTAAATTCACCCTTGTCCGCTCGCCTGTTTGTCCACTCGTCTGTGTGAACTTTTTTTCAAATAACTACGCCTTGGAATTTTTTGAAATTTTGCACAATCATTAAACATGATATGAGTAAAAAAGTAACAGAACAGATTTTCCGGGAAAACTCAGGTTGCCCCCTAGAGGTGTCTTTCGGGTTAAAATGGCTCAAATTTACACTTTTGTACTTATTAAAAAAAATTGATGTCTAGGATTTTTATAAAATTTTCTGAAAAGTAATAACTAACTGATTTCTATATAATTTTGTTTGTCTATACTCCGCGATAACTCTTGGGTGTACCCAGTGGCTCTTTTAGGGCTAATAAAAACACTCCATTTTGGGACTATTTTACCATATTTGTTCAAAATTTTCTTTGTACGTCTATTTAGCAGTTTTGCATGGTGCTGAACACAAATTTAAAGCTGTTAAGGTCTTGGGGGACTTTTGGGGCTACAGGCGGGGGGGGTGTCAAATGATGGACTTAGTCATTTCTTTCTTTGCATGGTGCAGAACTCAAATTTACATATATTAAGGCCTAAAATGGCATAGTTTGTTATTTTTTTTCAACATGTTTTGCCGTCCCCTGGAACTTTTGAGGCCAAACTGGGGAGGCGGCAAATGCTAAACTTAGTCATTTTTTATGTCTCGTTCACTGTGCACTCACGGGAGACCATGCATGCATGTTTCACTTGTTTAATTGTAAATTTGTCAAAATTTGTCAATTATCTGTTATAAATACAGAGTGACCCCCCCTCTCCAAAAACAAAACAAAACAAAACAAAAGCTAAATGGAGGCCATCTAGAACATATGCTGTAGAAGGGAGAAAAAGGGCCAAATACCCTAGTGTTTTGATGTGATGTTTTGAATATAATAAACTAGTTATGACCAAAGTTTCATTTCATTCGGACAAAAATAGTTGGGGCCCGTCTTTTTTGTGTCACACTGTAGAACCGAATATATTTTTTTCATAAATTAACTTTGGTATTGTTTGTATTTTATATACACGTTCTTCCTTCTAGAGATGCACTTTGTAGTCAAATAAAATATGAGTTTACTTTCAAGAATCGATATATGGACAGATCATCTGAAAAATGGATTTAAAATTATATAATCGTAAAGAGAAGAACGAAAGAAATATTACTCACCATTGGTTGCAGTTTTCTGTGATAGTGGCACCAACTGGATAGTAATTGCCATTCTTATAGCAGGCTCCTAAAGAACCTGAAAATATTAAAGATGCAGACCCTTAGATGATTAAAAGCAATGAAAAACAAAACGTCCAATAATTCAAACAAAACAAACAAACAAAAAAAAACCCCCCAAAAGTCAATCGGTCAACGTTCTTCAAAATTTAAATGTAAGAGATGTAAAAAAAAAGAAAAGAAAAAACGGCGTTCAAAATAGAAAATTCCAAGCAGTTTAAGCAAAAAGATATGACTTCCATGGGACATTAAGTTAGAATTAAACCTACGTATAGAAGAATATGAGTCACGGAAAGGAAGCTCGAAATGGGACGTGGCGTCTTTCTTCGTATAACTGAAGGGATTCGGTCGACGAGAAAAGAATAACATTACAGAGTATGTCACTATTCAACAAAGATATTATTGGCATTTTTTTTTTTTGTTATTCATTATTTCATCTATCAGAGGAAGACTGCTGCTGCTATCGCCACAGAGTAGAAGAAAACGAAAAACTACGTCTGTTGTTCCATCACGGATATATATATATATATATATATATATATATATATATATATATATATAAATATATATATATATATATATTATATTATACATATATCATATATATATATTATATATATATTATATATATATTATATATATATATTATATATATTATATATATATTATATTATATATATATTATATATATTATATATATATATATTATATATATGTATTATATATATATTATATATATATATATATTCATCCACATATGGTACTGTTTCGCTGTATCACAGCTCATCAGTGTGGCTAGACAGGCAACTACCTCAAGCCAGTATCGAAACCGGACCGCCCGTACGACAGTCAAGGCTTTGAACCACACACACACACACACACACACACACACACACACACACACACACACACACACACACACACATACACACACACACACACAAGAAGTGAACAAACCATTGATTTTTATATGCACCCTGTTTCCTCCTCGACAGATTTGAAGTCTCTGAAAGAATAGCTTTTACTTTGTAAAAATACATAGAGAAACATAAACATAGAAATTCATGAGAAACATAATATAGGGTTTATTCAGCAACGAAACAACCCCAAATTCGATCCCCCTCCCGTAATATTAAGGGGCCCTGGATTTCTGCGAATAGAATAATAATCCGATTCTGCCTAAAGGGAACCAGGCAGTTACTTTTAAAACCAACCAATCAATCATTTTCAGTAGAGCTTTCATTTTTACGGACATAAATCTGATCGTAATCTCACTCATCGTTTTCAAACAGCGAAAAGCACCTGTTTCCTACAGCATAATGTTTGGCACTTAATAGCAATTAAGAGAAACTCATGATATGGAGAATATTGAGAGTAGGAAGACTCTTGCTGTGACCTTTATTATTCTTTAGTCCTTATATTCCATTAGCGATGTTTCTGATAAAGGAGAAGATAATTGTCATTTCTGGGTATGTTATATTATGTGTATGTATATGCGTCGTATCATTTAGTTGATCGTCTAGTGTATATTTTAACATTTATACAACAGCTCTAACAGGAAACGATTGACGTGGACGTATCGAAACAGTTGTAGACAAACAGTTCTTTTTAACAGATGTAAATAACACAACACATACATGAATTATTTACGAACATTTATTTTCATGATCCGATCGGCATCTTCAGAGGTTACACGTTTTACATCTTGGCTGCCCGAGATGACGACGCCCCCGGCACCATGGAGAAACCAACTCCCCTTTTTGAGTCATCCGTTCTCTCAGATGTCCAGCTAACGACTGGCTCGAATCTCCCCAAATCTACATTTAATTACGTGTCTCATTACATGTCTAATTAGGTGTCTCAGACCAACAGCTGATGTAACCCCAATCTAGTTATTTGTTTATGCAAACCAAAAATCATGTTTACATCGACTTTCTATTTTCACATTCCCTTTGCGATATTATTATATGCCAATCATTTTTTTCCCAATATAATTGTTTATTTTTCTAATCATAATTAATCCAGCAACCCGCCGTCGCTCGAATCAACTACTACTACTACTACTACTACTACTACTACTACTACTACTACTACTACTACTACTACTACTACTACTACTAATGTTTTGACCCTTAGCCCTGCTTGTCTCAGTTAACACAGATACTACGCTATAATCAGAGCCCAAAGGGTCACAACATTACAGGTAAGCTGTTGTTTTGAATAGTAGCATATGAAGATTTTTAAAATCTCTTATAGCAGTCCCCTTTATATTCGAATGGTTGATAAATCTTGATATGTCGTGATTCATTAGTATATATCTATATATTAATACGATAGCGGATGTGTCCTTTGTGTGTCACGCTTACATTCGGATCGTTTAATTGTTATGTTCTTCTATTTCTTGTAATAAATAATTTTACCAAGAATTCTTCATAAGTTTTGGTGTCGACTTCAACTATAGCTGATGGCACTTAAATCATCTATTTTTTTTAATATAAATGATTTTATCAAGATTTTTCATAATTTTTGGTTTCGGTTATGGCTGCAGGAACTCAAGTTTTATATATATATATATATATATATATATATATATTTTTTTTTTTTTTTCATACTTTTTTTTTCGGTTTCGATTCAAGCTAATTCACCCAAGTCATATGGATATATATTTTTTATTTTTGAAATCGCAATTTTATAATATACAAAAATCGATAGAACATTAAGCCTATCATAATATATACGAAATCTGCAAGAATTAAAATATCATATTTAAGCGTACTTTACGACAGGGTTTTACCAGGCGTCGCGCTAACTTAGATAAATACTTTTGCAGTTTTAACAAAAAAGCTACAATAATATCAGAGCATCTCCATTTACACTAAACATCTATATAATGCCAACACCAATATATTATATATGAATGAGTTCCCTGTGAAATTTCCACAGGTCCAGCTAGTATATATAATTATATAAAAAAAAAAAAACTCTGTGGCGCCTTTGCTTGAATCTTGTCTTCAATGATCGGTCGATTCCATCTTTAAAAAAAAGGAATGACAGGTGAATACAATAAATAAACGAATAAATAATACTCATCTCAATAAACATCCAAATAATTTAAATTTCAATTACGTTATGGCCGACGGAATGAGAATAAGCTACTCTCGTGGAGTTAAAGAGTTAATTTCGGAATTCGTACAGATTTTTGTGTTTGGCATAAGCATTTCCGAGTTCGATGAGAAGAAACTAAAGAAGGTAGTAGGCTACATCGACCGAAACGCAGTTAGAATCACATCCAAGATGTAAACAGCTTTCTGAATAATCTAAATACTATGATTTTTAATGCAAAGTTGTGAAATATAATTCTTTATATGTTGGTGTGTCGCAGAAACTTATTTTATTTCACCATTCTGTTGACGAGAATGGAATCTTAGTATGCCAACGTGGAAGTCATTAATTTTCCGAGTTAAGCCCTTCGACTCCATCGACCAATGATGCGGAACGCCACGTGCGATGCTGTGGCAGACACGCGATCGGTGTCTCGTTTTACTTAATTTGCGAGGCATGTAAAGGCTTTAAGACACTGGATATCCTCACCACTCGAATATGAAAAACAGATTTCACTTCCGGAACGGGTATTAGTTTTCGACAATCGAAAGAAGGAAAGAAGAAGAAAAGTGAAACTATAAGTAAAACATAAAAAAACGACTTATATATATGGCCCTCTTGGGATGTACGGAGGTCCGTAAACATTTGTCCCTCGCTTCAAAATAAGACTACTGATTATTAACCTTCTTGGGCTATCATTTGTCAGTGTTGGGAGTGAGAGGGAGGGAGAGAGAGAGAGAGGGAGGCAGGGTGAGAGAGGGAGGGAGAGGGAGGGAGAGAGAGAAGGCGAGAGAGAGAGAGAGGTGGAGAGAGAGG